>NC_083767.1:62892744-63197744 GCF_963514075.1 Conger conger | reverse complement strand
GAACCTGCATCCTCTTGGCTCGCACCACTGCACACTTAGCAGTTTAGAGTCCTAACAGACAGACAACCTAGGATACCTGCACCCCATAGTCACTCGCCTATACACCAGTGCCGTCACAAGATACATACATACAAGTGTATCATTGTAGGCTATACAGGCCACAGGCACGTCCGTGTCTATACAAATAGATAGCGATCATATAGAGCCAAACCATTGGCGGACATTTGCAGTTCCTTTTGTTGAACTGTTAGAACAGTGGAGCAGTTGAACTTATCTTTTCGAGTCAGATAAACGAGAACAAAATAAAATGAACCCTGTTCCAGTAGCATTGGTCAGACTACACGCGTTTCCTTCGCCTCTCAGATACTTTTTTTGGGTGTATTTGGGGGGTCTCTTACAAAGGGGACAGTATACAACTGTTTCATCCTGGTCTGATGTATTTCATGTGGTTGTAGTGCTTACACTGTCAATGTTTGGAAATATGTTGTTGTCTGCGATTATATTGTTGCGTATTTCTCTTAGCCTGATGCTTTTGTTGGCAATGACCATCCCAACTATTGTATCCTCCTGTTGAGGCGTAAATATTCTTCCCCTTCCCCCTGTGTGACTGTGTGAGGTAACCACTGGGTCCTGTAGTGAGCCAAAGACAAATGTAGACTGATACATCTGCTTTTTCTGGAGACTTCTCAAATCACAATACTACTGTAATATATACATCAATTTCTGTCACTCACTCACGCTTCCCTAATTGTTTCAATTTCCCTTGTCTTCTTACTAATCTACTAACGCTAGATCAGGATTGGGTAATACTAACATTCTAACCATGTGTTCATGTTTATCTTACGTTTCTTGTGCATGTCATTTACTAATTTACTAACACTAGGGCAGGATAGGTTTATTACTAACGATTACAAATTATCTCGTTATCTCCTCCACACCTGATTTCTATTCGCATGCTGCTCTCAAGCTAATTGTCTGCACCTGTCTACACCTGCATATAAGCTCAGTTTCATGTCATGTCTTTGTGAAATTGTTGTCTCTTGTTTGTCAGTGCACAGTTAAGTGGATTTGTCAAGCTATTGCCTACCCGTTAAGAGCCAAGCCTGTTTATTGGCCATTGTTATTGACTTCTGTTTTGTTGACCATTGCCTGCCTGTACCACGACTTTGCCTGCTGTCTTTGTGCTTCTGCCCCGCGGAACAGACTTTGGTCTTGACTCTTGCGCCGTCATCGACCCTGAGCCTGCCTACCGTCCGCCTGTACTTCTGCCCCGCTGACAGCTTTCCTGGTTCCTGGACTTTTTTCATGGTGTACCAATTAAAAGACTGCCTTCTCCCTCGGTACTGTACTTTGGTTTTGGCTGGATTTCACATGTATGGACTTTGCTTGTGTTTTGATTACGGTCACTGGACATTCCCTGAATAAAGCCCTGAGGGGACTTCATTACATCCCTTTTGTCTGAGTCGTGCATTTTGGGTCCAACCCCCCACGCACCCGTCTCATAAAGTCCACACTAAATGTTACATTGGAACTAGTTGCTTGTTACAACTCATACTCATAGCTATCTTAGCTAAGTAAGGGGTCACTTATTGTGCTCCTAGTTTATACGGCACTGAATTTCTCCTCCAAACAAGTTTATCCGTCTTTCAAATCGATGCGCTATGTCAACGGCTATTTCAGGAAGGACTTTACACCAAGTAGGGAGCAGGTGGACACTTTAAGTCATACCACTATATAAATGTAGTATACCACTATATGGACTCAGTTGTTTGCTTGCCTGCTGGCCGCTCTTAATATCACAAGATCTTTGGATAAAACTGGGAACAATTCACAAAATGATGAAGAAGTGCAAGCCCACCGGTGTCCAAAATACAGAAAAACTTTTATTTTTCTTCCTTTTTTTTTTTTTTTACATTTAAACATCACATAAGAGCAGTAATACATCCTGGGAAACACATAAAATGAAGACGCAATTTCGGCACCTGTGGTTGTCAGAAAATAAGTGATCACTAAATCAAAAACATTGAAACATGAGTGGAAATGTACTGACATTAAAGTAAATCATTTTCCCATATGTTTGAACATAAAATATTGACCATTATACATGTTGTGTAGCCTCTGGGAATGTGTCTGATGTATGTGAAGCCTGTGGAAATGCGTCTGATCTTGCAATAACGAAAATGAAAAGAAAGTTTTAGGATTTTGAAAATTTTTAAACAAATGAAAGTTACTTCAAAGAAGTTCAGCACAATCCACAATCACCTGACCTCAACCCCAGTGAATATTTATGGGGGCACTTCAAGACTGACAAAAGCCAAGCATTCAGTAACATCACAAGGTGCTCTTTGGAACATTGTCAGGCTGGAATAACATGGATCCTGTGGAGTCTGTGCCAGCTCCAGAGCACACTGCCATTAAAGCAAAAGGGGGGCATACCAAATACTAAGAAATTCAGAAATTCATGTACATTTTTCAAAGATTTAACTTTTCACTCCAATTGTTATGCTGGTAATATAAGTTGGAAGGAAAATGTTTGTATTAAATTAGAAAATAATGCAAAAAATAGAAGCATTTTCACTGGTGGTCTCAGACTTTTAGACCCCACTGCATGTGATAAATCTGGAGCTCACTATGTGTACCCTGTGGGAATGTGTCATGGGTGTACATCTCAATCAATAAAACTGAATTTCATTTAATGTCTGCTCGTCATCGATGGCTGAAGCTTTCTGGTGGAGTTCCTGCAGGCTAAGGATGGCAGCTTTGACTTGTGGATCACTGAGGAGCTCATATCTTCTATCTCCCTGCATTTGAAGCATGAGTTCAATGATCTCTCCCAGTATGTTCACCACAGGGGGCAGGCAGATGACTTGCGGCGTGTGGGTCGTAGAGACGCTCGCTCTTCCAGCCAGCGTGCTTAACATGTTGATGCCGCTCCAGAGTATCTCCTGCATTGGGTTGATGTTGGTGCGCTGAGTGTAGGTTGTAGCCACGCTCGCTCTTGCAGCCCAGGTCCTTAACATGTTGATGCCGCTCCAGAATATCTCCTTCACTTGGGTGATGTTGGTGCGCTGAGTGTGGGTCTTAGCCACGCTTGCTCTCCTGGCCAGAGTCTTTAACATGTTGGCGCCGCTCCAGAATATCTCCTGCATTGGGTTGATGTTGGTGCGCTGAGTGTGGGTTGTAGCCACGCTCGCTCTCCTGGCCAGAGTCTTTAACATGTTGGCGCCGCTCCAGAGTATCTCCTGCATTGGGTTGATGTTGGTGCGCTGAGTGAGGGTCTTAGCCACGCTCACTCTACCAGCCAGGGTGCTTAACATGTAGAGGGCGTTCCTGAGTTTCTCCTGCGCTCGGGCGATGTTGGTGCGCTGTGTATAAACCTGCGCTAGGCTCTGCTTAATCTGCTCTATGGTCCTGCTGCACTGTGCAATCTCATCCTTCTTTTTTGTACATTGGCTTTTTTTTTGTTCCAACTTATAATAATAATTATTAACTTCTCTTTCAGAGTTTTCCACTTCTTCCTCTGCTGTACGTATTGCTGATTTGGCATTCTCCAACTGTACCTGAGAGACCACAGCAATGATGGCACCTGCAAAGACAAGGTTGTTTTTAACCACCAGAGGTGTACAGGGTTTTACAATTCTACCCAGGCAGTTCCATTCCGATTATCCTCTTTGTTACATACCATCAATATAAAAAACCTAGGACTAATGCTGCATTCACACATGAATCATGGTAGATGGTAGATCATTATATTGGATGGGAGCACAACAGTAAAATGTTCTTAGGACGGCTGTTCTCCGTAGGTTGCTATGGCACTTGCCACTGAAGTTTTTTACCATTATATTCCACCCCATTCCAAGTCGGATGTGACACAACAAAAACGCAAAAAAAAACAAAAAACTAATAGTCACTTAATTTGGGTAGTTTAGATTTAATCATGTAACTAACTGACTAACATTATTACATTACATTACATTATTGGCATTGTAATGTAATGTAATAATGTTAGTCAGTTAGTTACATGATTAAATCTAAACTACCCAAATTAAGTGACTATTAGTTTTTTGTTTTCCACGCTGTTCTATAACTCTGTCTTTCTATGCTATCACTGATTACTTGCTTAGTTTCAGCAAAGTATTCGCACCTGTCTCTCCGTATCTCTACATCTCCTGATTCTGTGCAATTGTCTACTCCCTAGTCCGGTGCCGTTTATATGATATGTGTGTCTTTGTGAATCCAGTCCTCGTTATTGTAATATTACCCTTTCATGTGTCTCACCTGATGTTTATTTGTCAGACCACCCTCACTCCCTAGTCTGTCTGTATTTATACCTGTCCTTTTCAGTTGCATGGTGCTAGTTCATTGTTTCCTGTTTTCTGAGTCCCGAGCCCTTTATCCCTTTATCCCTTTACCCCTATTCCAGCCCCCTTTTTCTAGCCCCCTTGTTTTAGCCCCCCTAACCCTAACCATAACCCTAACCCTAACCCCTTGTTCCCAAGCTCTTGCCGTTGTGGCATTCTGTCTTGTTGTTTTGTTGATTTTTGCTTCTGGATTCCTGTGTATGACCCCTGCCTGCTTCCCTAGACTCTTCTCTTGTTTTGTGGACTCTGTACCTCTGCCCTGCTTCTGGACTGCCTACCTGGTTTTGAACTCTTGCCTGTTTGGACTATGCTCTGTCTGCCCCTTATCCACCTGCTCATTAAACCACCCCTGAGTCAGCTTCTGGTTCCTCTGTCTCCCCTGCCGTGACAAATACTGCCTCTTCAGGGCAGTAATCACTGTAATACTGCCCTGAAGATGGCTCCCAGCCAAATGTATGCATGTTATGCAAGTGTGTTATCAGAAATACATTCCATTTTATAATAAATACTTCCACCGTTCTGTAGTAGTGTCTGAAATTTCTAATCAGAAATCTCCCTCACACAACAATGGTGCACATGCTTAACGAGACAGAAATATAATTGGTCGAGTTTGTGGTGTTGAAGAGGGAAATTCTGGAGCCGCGGTGGTGCAACAGACTGAGATGCCAAAAATCCAAGCGACTCGGCAGGGTTAGCGGATCGCTGTGCACAACAGCACCCCGGCCGCCTCGGAATCACGGTCACGAGCACGAGACGAGACGGCTTGAAGAGACCCGTGTTCTTCTCGGATCGCCATAGGGACGGGGTGTGGGCGGTGTATCCCCAGCTAACACTCATTGGATTAGATAGGGCAACCAAATTTGTAGAAAAGGGAAAAATCTTAAATAAATGTATTTAAAAAAAGGGAAATTCCACAGTAACTGAAACTGGCATTGTAAAAATGCACTTCATTTTCCTACAGTATCTCACCAGGGATGGTTCCGATGATGGGGATGAACATTATTCCGATTGCAACATCCCGCACGGCCTCAGTCTGCCTCTGCTTTCTTTCAAGGTCTTCAAGAATTCCCTGAGCAGAATCCCGGGCTCTCCGAGCATCATCTAGAGACTTTCTGAACGTCTCCATGCAGTCAGCTATGCTTTGGCTTTCTGTTTCCAAGTTTTCCAGTTCTTTCACTTTATTTATCTGCTCACGGTCCAGCTCTCCTTTCCTGGCGGTCAGACTCTCTGTGAGTGCATCCACCTGCGACAGCTGACTGGATGCAGCAGATTCTGCCCATTCTAGGCTCCATTTGGCCTGAACAATAGCGTGCTGCAGCGCTAGTGTCTTTGACTCATCATAGGCCAGCAGAATGGTTGCAACGGTTTTGAAATGCTCAATTCCATTTTTGAGCTGTGGGATAACAGCCCTGATGAAATTCTGCTCTTGCTGTTGTGCATCCTGCATTGTCTCTGTGGATGAAAAGCATATTCAAATGAGAAATTACAGCACCTTTTATAAATGCAGTGAGCTCCATATTTTTTTCCCCTGTACTACACAATTATAGATTTGTAATCAGACAATTATATTCGCGTAAAGCCGTGTATATGAATTATTATTGAGCACACATGCTCCTTTGCAGGCTAACGTGCATGGCTTTGTATTTTTTTCAAAAGTTACCCTTGAAATAAACTCAGTATGTGGATGAAACAAACTATCTGGGTGCACAACGATATTGAGTGCGGGATGTTAGATTTCCAGGTGATTTGTTGAGTGTAAAAGGGAAACTGCTTAGTTTCCCGAATAGAAATACGAAGAACACATTATTTCAGTCCAAATGTCGCCTTCTCGATTGCAGGACAGGACAGTACACTTGCTGCATTGACGGTAGGTAGTTTAGCAAGCATTAAACTCGGTCAAAATGCTGAAATTAAATGGTCTAATGTGTCGCCGTATTTTACCCAAACTTTTTTTTAAATTACTCAAACGCCTTTTCAATAGACAGACGTTCTTTTATGTCTTATTTCATGAAGCTTCCTTAGCGGTCACTTCCCGTAACTTAAAAAAATATAGGAACTTATATTCAATTGATCTGCGAGAGTTACCTCCCAGTTTCATGTGAGCGAAAAACAAGTTCACTGATTTCTTTCAAAAAGCCATTAAATGTACTTGTCTGAAATTATTTACTTCTGTGGCAATGTATCCACCACAATAAAGGCAACATTATACCATTTCATTAGTATAATGGCCAAATTAAGTCTGTTCACCACAATATACACCAGAAGGGTAAATGTGAAATAAGTAAGTTAGAAAAACTTACGCAGTGCACTGTAGGTGACACTTGATCACTACACCTTTGACTGAAGATATTACTGTTTAATAATGAGAGAGCTCACCTAGGTCCGTAATATCGAAGTGTGGGATAATTTGTTCGTTCGTCTTCTCCCTGGAAGCGCACCACTGGAGCAGTGGACCTGTGGGTGGCTCTGGATGCTGGGATCTGTTCTCGGGGTGTGAGAGGCTGCGGCTGTCTGCAGGGGAATGTATTGTTAGCCCTTGAAATTGTACTTCCCTGTAGGGTCTTTCAGCCCACTTTTGGTGTGCACTTTGAGCGTGATGATCATAACCATCAACCAACCAACATATCATGTAAATCAACAAGACGTTCCGAGAAATCACGTCTCATCTACAGGACACCCGTTGCGCCCCCTCCCCTTCTCATGCAGGCAGCCACTCCCACCACGAGTACAGACCCCAGTATAAATCCACCTGAAGGTCCTCAAGGTCCACTGCTCCACTGATATGCTTTCAGGGTGAAGACTTACGAAGAAATAGTCTGCGCTTCTGCATTTTGGACACAGGTGAGTTCTTTCTCAATATCAAAGGCTGAACAGTCCCACCAGGATCTCGCAGTGTTTTTTGGGGAATTATTGGGCGTAAAAGGCGGTGTTTTTGGGAAAGAAAAGACGCCGGTTTTTACGCCGTTATCATATTTTGTGATATTATTTGCTAAACTACTTATTTGTATTTTAGTGTAACTTTTCTGTACGCTGTATGTACATGCTCTGACATCAATTTGGTCTGTCTCAAGTGTCTGAATGGTACAAGTTTCTTCTTTAATCTAAGTCTTCAACCATGTGTGTGCAGTAAATAGGTTTTGAGATATTTACACGGAATATCACGTATGTAGCCTATGTTTATGAAACTAGTCAAAATTCAGGAGGAAGCGACTTTGAATAAGAACCCAACAAAGAGAGCTGAAGAGTGACATCACTTTTGCTGAGTTCAGTGCCGAAAGAACATTTCCTGAATGAATTTCCCCATTGGGATTTACACAACCTGCGGCTATACGGAGTCTGTCTTTAGTACGGGACTACAATATGTTGTACATCTATGCCTCCTCTCTCAGTCATGGCATTCCCAGACAGTTTGGTTTGAAATTGTACGAATTAATCGCTCTCACTACTTTTGTCAGGAATGTCCTAGAACTGTCGCCTACCGATGGTCTATAGTCATATCAAAGACATGCATCGTTAGAATATTTTCTGTTATATGTGTATATATTTTTAGGTTCAGCAAAAAACAAAAAGGGTTATGTTGTTCCCTGGTTTCCTCTGATCATCGAGAAAAGTAGCCTAATCAACTTCTGCGGAAGACAGGTTGTTCCTCGACATTTAACGATGAGACAATGTGGCCCTACAGGCTACGCATGTGCATTGTAAAAAATAATAAAAGTTTCCGTTTTCCATGGAAACCATCTTGGTTTGCAATCACAGAATTTTCTTCATTTTTCTGATTTAGATCATTTGCAAGTGAGTAGACATCAACTACGCTACGGGAGCCGAGTCTTATGCTAGCCTAATTAACAAGTCTAGTGTTTGCGCGAGATGAGAAACACCCCCACCATTAGCTCAAGTGCGAATGTGTCTGATCCGCTATTCAGCTGCAAACTGAATGACAGAGGGGATATCAAAATGCGCGGCGTGTTTTAGGACTAGAAACAGCCTCTATTCTCATAGAGGAAACTTCATCATCTAGTATCTTCTTATGAGCAAACAATTACACAACCCCAATCTCCAATATTGTAAGAAATATATTGATACATTTTTATTTGTTATTTTAAAGTTTGTATTGGAAGGCCAACATTGCAGTCTGTGATGTCAGTGAGGTTATTAATATGAACCATAACGCGAAATATTTTAAGGTTCACCGAATGCAAAGATCTGTGTTCTACATTCATATGTGACTAAAAGAAATCGACCAGACCGGCGAATCTGGGTACTTCGACGTACACACCCCTTCTCGGGTATAGGGTATAGGGTATTTTACCTAAATTAAATATATCTTTTGACAACAATATCCATTATATTTTAAATTATATTTCTTACAAGCTGAAAGTCTTTTGAGTATTTCCATTCTAAGTTGACGATTAGTAGTTTTTGATCGATTGATAGCTAGCTATCTCCGTGTGTTGTATAGCCCATAATTTGTATAGATAGGTAGATATATCGACAGATTGCCTCAGCACCAGTGTCAAGTAACGTTAGCCAGCTAGCTAGCTCCGTGTCTTGTAGCCTATATAATAAAGCTTTTGTTCTCAAATACTACTGATCGTAAAAAGGTAAACTTAGAAAGGAAATTCTCAAAAGACCTTCAGCTTGTTGGAAATATAATTTACAATATATCGGACATCGTTGTCAAAATATATAACTAATTTAAGTGAAATACCCTATTCCCGCTGTGTTATACTTGCCCCCAAGAACGGCGTGTACGTAGAAGTACCCGGATTCACTGGTCTGGTCTATTTCTTTCCATTCGCCTGCGTGGTGTAAAAATGCTCTTAAAGCACAAAAGTGGGTCGCAGAAAAGAAAGGATAAAAAGACCGGGAGGAAAAGGTAGCAACGCTACCTGGATGGATTTAAAAATAAATAATCGTCGCAATCATTGCACCTGGCGACGGCAAAACTTTGCAGATAAGATAGCAAGGTAGACATAGCCGACTGTACTCTTTCAGGTGAAATAGTTATTTTGTGCAAAGCTATCTTCTGCTGAAAGTAAGGCAACCACAAAACTGAACACGATAGGTCAAGCCCAGTTCAAAGCAGGACAATCATGTGATAGATTTTCACAAGACAGTAAACCCAAAGCCAAAACGAACATTATCATTGTTTTCTGGTTACCAGGTTATCCATTGCAACAGGAGAAATGTAAAAAAAATGTTTTTTTGTTTGTTTTGTTTTTCAGTGTAACATAAATTAAGTTATAAATGATACAGGGACCTATTATAAAGTAAAATCTGTTCTGCATGTAAATGGATGGCAAAACAATGTTGGTAAGCAATGTTGTCGCCTAGCTGGTTAGGGTAAATTATCTCAGAAAGATATCTTCGCTGCACATAAGTTATTTGGGAATGTAAAAAATACCAAAAGAAAATGTGAAAGCATTTGGAAATACAGCTGACCACACTTTTGCTGATTAGCTACTGATTTGGCTAGAACTATATTCTTAGATGTGAGCACAGAGCTAACCTGCTGCATGTGAACCTGGAATGCTTTGAGGTCAGAGGTCTTTTAACTAAAAGATTCCGACCTACAATTGTGAAAGGCTGCGCCCCTTGTGTAATTTTTATTTTTACGATTTAGCAAATCTGTGTGTAAAACACATGGTTAACACTCTCGTCACAATGTAGGTTAGCTACCGTGATACCGTGTGAAAATTCATAATAATTTAACTGAAAACAAGATAGTTAAAATATTTCAAGAAAAGGGTAGAAATTGTAGGCCTAGGCAAATTAAGTCCATCACGATGGCAAGGGTGGGCTCACAACAGCTGTGCAGTAGAGTGCTCACATTTGCCACCTGGTGATTTGCCATCGTCTCTGGTGATTACAGTGGGAACTATAGGCACAATTTAATGACAAGACAAACATCTAGTCTAACTCTAGTGTAATAACAGACTCAGTTGCTACTTTACTAGATACAGCTATAAAGTTGTATAGTTGGCCATGCATCCAGCAACCCCATTTCATAAACTAATTTCTTTTCACAAACAAGCTTTATACATACAACCAATGGTTAAGTCACAATGTGGTGGCCACACATACACAAGCATTGTATTAACAGGTTGGTAACAAACTGTTTTTTGTTTCTCTAGGAAGGAAAAAACTATGGAAACCTCAATTGTTAAAGTGACAAAAGGTCTCACTAAAGCAGCAGACTGCCGAGACGACACCAAACTCCTGATGCAGCCGTATGCCAACTGGAAGGAGTACCTGACACCAGCACCAATGTCCATAGCCATTTTGGGAGAGCTGATCTTCATCTCCTCCAAGACAGATTTTTCTGTTCGTAAAGGGGGCCCAGACGGTGGTTTCAAATATGCCAAATACCCTGACTCATTCCGTGCTTGCCTCATGCAAGTGTGCAATTCTGGGTGGCGTGCATTCAATGAGGCACACAAGAATATGGACCAGATTCGTCTCTACACCAACAGTGTACCAAACTACATCAAGACGGCAGTGAAGATACTTCTCCAGGATGATGACAACCTTGTGCAGGCCATGCTCCCAGACCAGCTGGATAACATTAAGAACATAGCTGATGACTGCCTGCAACTGGCTGAGTCAACAGAGGAAAGGTTCACTGAGGTCATTGAACTCATCCATGAGCTCCTTGAAAGTTGCACCAGTGCAAAACAGGTGTATGGGGCTGAACTGGAGGAAGTCAGAAAGAAGATTGACGAATCAGAACTAAGGCAAGCAGCTTCAGAGGAGGCCAACAAACGTGCCGAGCTGGCCTTCAATAACATGAGCAAGCAGCTGGAGGAGGCACAGGAGAGCTTCAAAACATCAATGGCCTCAATGCCAGATGGCTGGACAATTATGGGAATGGATTTTGCAGGAGCAATGGCTGACAGTGTCACATCAGTTTTTTCCGGGATTGCATCCATAATTACTGCCCCAGTGGCACTTCCTAAAAAGATATATAATGATATTGGGAAGACCATATCTTCGCAACTACTGCAAACAGAAAATGATCAAATCTCAGAAAACAATATTTATTCCAAATCAAATTATATCATGTCCTTAGTGGGCAGGCTTGATGGTTGTTTTGATGAAGGCGAAATCTATTGGTCTGAAATAGTTGATGACAAAACTAAGGTACCAAATACCAATTGGTTAAAGGACCAATTTCTGGAAATCAAAAAATCAATAAAAGAGGAAAGGCAATGCGGTGCAAAAAAAAAGGCTTCGGCATTGTGCACCTTGGCCATCACTATCTGCTGTAAACTGGAAGAACAAGCACCTAAAGCAGAGCGCAATGATGCCAAAACAGCAGAGATTATAGGGCTGATGAAAACTCTGAGGAAAGATGCGATGGTTTTTGATACCAAGAGCAAATCTGCGACGAATACCTCAGCATTCCCTGTAACACTACCACAAATATCTCAAACTCGAGAAAATAGTTCAGGCTCCAAGTCTGCAGGCCAGATGGCCTCAGATAATGCCCGCTTTCGAATAGAGCAGAGCAGAGCCCAGCTTGACAAAGTGAGGGACATATATGAGAAGTGTGCTGACAACATGGAGAAAAACAGGAAAGAGATGACTGAAATTCTTGTCACCATGAGAAACTGTAAAGTCAAAGAGATAGGCTTCTCCGAAACCATAAAAATTCTGTCTGAGGGTCTTCAAGCGATGGGAAAGGTGAAGGAGCAGTGGCAGAAGCTGGTGCGCTTCTTCCAGATGGTTTCCAACCTCATGAAAACCAGCCTGACCAAGTCCCTGGAAGATTTCGCTAAAACAGGTGAGAAGGCATCCAACACAACATTGAAATACTCTTCAAAAATGTTTTTGAAAGACATGATCTACAGCCAGGCTTTCTATGCGTCCAACATTGCCAGCCTGGTTAATATGATCGCAGGGACATACACTGAGGTGTCTGACAAGTATCTGATGGATCCAGTGAGCAGATTGAGCAAACTCATGTGTTTGGATGTCAATAACCCAGAGTTCAGCCGTGAGCGATTACAATTTGCAGATTCCTGTGAGGTAGCTGAAGAAGGAATAAGAAATCTTGTGATGAAAAATAAAGATGACTTTGAAAGGAAGACCATGCAAAGGCTGGAGAAAATCGAGAGTGGGCTGATGGCTGTGCTACCTCCAGAATCAGAAGAGAAGAAAAGGGAAATTCAGGAGGCAGTTGAAATCGCATCCAAGGAAGATGAGGATGAAGATCAATACGCTTGAAGGTGCCAAGGCAACCTGAACATTTTTGAAGAGCAGCGAGCAAATAATATATCCACATGTCTTGACTCCTGATTTGGACATAGTCCTAATTCAACAGACAAATTACAGTTCTTAAATACAAATTGTGTATGATGTTTAAATCATGTCATCTTTTTGCCATGTCCCAGTTAGTTTGTGGTGTGCCAAATAAGAATAGAACAGTTTAAGGCATCACCTTAATGATTAAGTTTATTATTAGGAAAATTCTGCTCCATGGATCAGATACTTTTCATTTTAGTAATTCATTACTTTTAGTAATTCTGGCTTCTGCTGTAGTTTGTGAATGTTTATGCCCTATTCTTCTCCCTCACAGACAACTCATAATGGTTAAGCACATATAAAGCCCCAGCCAAGTTCAGTGGAATAGAATAAGTGTGGGTTTAC
This sequence comes from Conger conger, assembly GCF_963514075.1. Classification (NCBI taxonomy): domain Eukaryota; kingdom Metazoa; phylum Chordata; class Actinopteri; order Anguilliformes; family Congridae; genus Conger; species Conger conger. The sequence goes on along the minus strand of NC_083767.1, from coordinate 63,184,734 downwards.
TCAATACAATTCTGCACATAAACTACATTCACCTTTTTTGAAATAGGTTTCAAAATTAGTTTAGCCTCTCTGCACTTTGTGCAACTGATGTGTTTCAAAAGACATGTATTTCAAAAAACATTTATTAATTGTATAAATGGCACTATCACATCAATAATAAATGCTTAATTTGATTTGAACTTAATGGACAGTCCTTTATTTTTTGTTCACTGCCTTGAACTGAGTTTCCCAAAGACAGTATATTCATCCCACCACTAGATGGCAAAGAATTAAATTGCATCATATACTTTATTGGCTTGACCTTATGTCCCAGTTAGCTAAAAGTTTTAGCAAAAAATTAGACATGCATCCAATTTCATTACCTGCACCGGAAAGGTTTTTCATACTTTTGTTAATGAAAGGGGTTTAAAACTGAAAGCTTGAATCTTCTAGTAAAGCAGGATTTACATCAGGACTCAGCGGACTGGAGTCTGTGCACACGGTGGAGTCAGAGGCAGTGTGCCAGTCCAGGACTCAACACTCACTGGGGCAGGAGCATCATGAGTCAGTCATATTTGCTCAAAACAAATATTTCCTCAAAGCAGAAACGTACCCACAATGCAACACATGAAGAACTTCAGAGATTGATTCATCTGAACATGGTAAAACGATGATGACCATGTTCACTGGAAGTATGTTCACACAAAGCCTCATATATATATGGTCTCACACAGTGTGCAACTGGAGGTTTTCCCACAAGTGGATTCTGAAGATTCATTTGGATTCCTCATGTCTGAAAAATGATCTGGATGAACTCTAATAATCCTAAATCCAGATTTATGTTAATTTATGTATCTTCACATGCCAGAAATGTGGGTGTCATCTTTGATTCTGACCTCTGATATAATATATAATACATGCACATAAACTATTGTGGTGCCTGGGGGTAAATCCTGAGGCCGTGGGTGGGCCCAGCTGAAATCCAAGACACGGGAGTCAGTAATCCAGAAAAAATTAGTCTTAAGGGTAGTAAAACGGGAGAAAATAAAAGGGCCGTTGAGGCAAAACTAAATTAGGTTCTTCCCAGACCGGGGTATTCTTCAGGGCCTCCTTCCTTCTTCCCTCCGGGGCCGCGTCAGGGCTGGGGGAAGCACACAGAGATAGGGTTAGGTAAGGGGGCTCAATTATCCTCACGTGTCCGTTGGTAATGGTGGGGCCTCCTTTTAGGTTTAATCCTCCAGGTCAGTACGGCAGAGGATCTTTCCTCTGCTCTTCCTTCCTCAGCATAGGCGCCGACCGACTCCGTTTGCAGCCTCGACCGCGCCTTAAATATCTTCCCCTGCTCATTAGGGAAAAGGGCTGCAGCTGAGTCAGTAGTTTTCCACCGTGTTCACTTACGTGCGCTGTCCGGGGTCCTGGACTGCAGGTAGAGGGTTCTCTCTCCATGGTGCTGATCTCCCCATCACTTCCCTAGGAAAATAGACCCCTTCGCATACCTCTCCCAATGCATAACGGTTGCAGGGTTGCGTTGTGCGGGCCCTTCTGGGGTTCTCTACCCACGTGGCGCAACATGCAGGAGCAGGGGCGCCACATATTCCCCCCCTCAGCTCCAAGCCCCGGGCGGGAGCGTCTGCCCCTAGGCCATCCTCTCTCCTGGATAGCGCATCAGCATTTTGGTGCAGCTTCCCAGCACGATGCTCCACCTTGAACCTGTAGGGTTGCAGCTCTAAAAACCAGCGGGTCACTCGGGCATTGCTGTCCCGGTTAAGGTACATCCATTTTAAGGGGGCATGATCAGTCACCAACAAGAACTCACGGTCGAGTAGGTAGTAGCGTAATTTACTTACTGCCCATTTGATGGCGAGGCATTCCTTCTCGACCGTGGCGTAATTCTTCTCATGGCTGAGGAGTTTCCGGCTGATGTACGTCACTGGGTGCTCCACTCCGTCCTGGATCTGCGAGAGTACAGCCCCAAGTCCCACTTCCGATGCGTCGGTCTGCAGCACAAAGGTTTTCTTGAAATCAGGGGTGATCAGTACGGGTTCCTCCCCCAGGGCTGCCCGTAAGTCCAGGAAGGCTGCAGTGGCGAGGGGGTTCCACTGGACCCGGTTGGGCTGCTCCTTTTTGGTGAGGTCGTGGAGCGGGGCTGCTCGTGCTGCAAACTCTGGAACAAACTGTCGGTAGTACCCCACCAGACCCAGGAACATTCTCACCTGCTTCTTGGTGGCCGGTTGGGGCCAGGTGACGATGCTGTCGACCTTGTTCGACTGGGGCTTCACCCGTCCCCTCCCGACAGTGTGGCCAAGATAGGCCGCTTCCTCCAGTCCGAGCCGGCACTTCGCAGGGTTAGCTGTCAGCCCGGCCTCCCTCAGTGACGTCAGCACAGCTTCGATCCTGCCGACGTGACTGTCCCAGTCGGTGCTGTGTATGATTATGTCATCCAAGTAGGCTGCGCAATACATCTGGTGGGGCCGTAACACCTGGTCCATCAGTCGCTGGAACGTGGCTGGGGCTCCATGTACGCCGAAGGGGAGGACTGTGTATTGGTAGAGGCCCGTGGGGGTCGCAAAGGCCGTCTTCTCCCTGGCACGGGGGGTTAGGGGAACTTGCCAATATCCCCGCGTCAGGTCCAGGGTGCTTATGAATCGGGCCGGTCCCAGCCGCTCGATGAGTTCGTCCACTCTCGGCATGGGGTACGCGTCACACAGGGAGATATCGTTCAGCCGGCGGAAGTCGTTGCAGAACCGCCAGCTCCCATCCGGCTTGGGGACCAGCACCACGGGACTGGACCAGGCACTGCGGCTTTCCTCAATGACCCCGAGGTCAAGCATTTTCCTCACCTCCTCCCGTATGGCGTGTCTGCGAGCTTCCGGGATTCGGTAGGGTCGTAGCTTCACCGTCTTCCCTGGTTCGGTGCTGATGTCGTGGGTGATCAGGTGGGTGCGGCCAGGCATAGTCGAGAAGACGTCCCGGTTCCGGTCGACCAGCTCACGTAGCGCTTGCTTCTGCCGGCAGCTCAACTGCTCTCCCATCCTCACATCAGGGGTCGGTGGTGGGACACACTGGGCGGAGAGGGCTGGGGTCGGAGCTGGGGGTGGCTCATGCCATCTCTTCATCAGATTAACATGGTAGATCTGGAGGTGGCGTCGTCGCCCCGGCTGCCTCACCCGGTAGTTCACTGGTCCCGTGCGCTCCACGACCTCATACGGCCCATGCCATTGGGCCAGAAATTTACACTCACTGGTGGGGACTAGGATCATCACCTTGTCTCCTGGGACAAATTCTCTCACCTGCGCTCCCCGGTTATACAGCCTGGCTTGCTCTTGTTGGACCTGTTCCATGTGGGCCCTCATCATGGGCCAGATCTGGGCCATCCGCCGGTCCATTTGTTCCACGTGTTCGATCAGGCTGCGGGTTTTGGACGGTTGCTGTTCCCAGGCCTCCTTTGCCAGGTCTAGTAGTCCCCGAGGTCGTCGGCCATATAATAGTTCAAATGGAGCGAAGCCGGTCGTGCTCTGGGGTACCTCTCTGACTGAAAAGAGGAGATAGGGTAAGAGCTGGTCCCAGTCCTTACCGTCAGTCTCGATTGTCTTCCTCAGCATGGACTTGAGGGTTTTGTTGAACCTCTCCACTAGCCCATCGGTTTGGGGGTGGTAGACGGAGGTCCGCAGTTGGGTCACGTGTAGCAGCCGGCACATCTCTTTTAGGACCCCTGACATGAAGCACGTCCCTTGGTCTGTCAGGAGTTCCTCCGCTATCCCGACCCGGCTAAAGAGCATGAACAACTCCTTGGCCACTGCCTTTCCTGTCGCAGTCCTGAGCGGGATAGCTTCTGGGTAGCGAGTCGCATAGTCCAAGATCACCAGGATGTACCGATGTCCCCGGCTGGACTTCGGCAAGGGCCCCAGGATGTCCATCGCGATCCTCCTGAAGGGTACATCGATAACAGGAAGGGGGATTAGTGGGTTTCTCAGGGTTACCTTAGGGCTATGGAGTTGGCACACAGCGCAGTGGCGGCAGTAGTCCTCCACAGCCTTTTTCACCCCGGGCCAATAGAACCTCGCCAGGATCCTCTCGTAGGTCTTCTCCCTTCCCAGATGGGCTCCCAGTAGGTGAGTGTGGCCTAAATAGAGGACTCGGGACACAAACGGTTGGGGTACGAGCAGCTGCTCGACTTCCTCCCCCTGTGGGTTACAGACCCGATAGAGCAGGTCACGTTTTACCCTGAAGAAGGGATAAGCTGGTGTACTCACCGCCCCTTGGGGTACCCCGTTAATGTCTCGGGCGTCTCTCCAGGCTTGAGCGAACTTGGGCTCGTTTAGTTGGGCAGTGCCGAAGCGGGTGGGCGCTTCGGCCTCCTCGCTCGTCTCTCGGGGCCCATCCGAGAAGGCCAGACGGACGTCTTTCTCCGGGGGCAGGGCCTCCCCAAGCTCTTTTTCGGTCGCGGTGACGGTTCCACTGGTGGCCGGGGGGTTTGGTTGGCGTTCCCACTCTGGTAGCGGGGCCTCTACTTCACTGTCCCCAGATGTCACTGCCCAGACTGGATGGGGGGTGCGGCGGGCCGCCCGTCGGGGCCGTCGTGGCCTCATCTCGTTCGGAGACCGGGGCCCCTCCTCCCAATAGGTCCGGAACAAAGGGCAGTCTCTTCCCATTAACACAGGTACGGGTAGATTTGGTACCACTCCTGCTCTCACCGAGTGGGTTCCCCGTGGGGTGATTAGGTCCACCCACACCGTGGGGTATTTCCTGGTGTCCCCATGGATGCATGCCACAGCCACCTCTTCACCCCTCTCTTCTCCCGCAAATTCTGGTCGCAGCAGGGTGATGGCGCTGCCCGAGTCGAGCACTGCTTCAGTGTCCCGGTCCCCCACTCGTACCGGGAATCTGGGGGCCTCCGTACTCTGATGTGCCCAGCAGGTGGTCAGGTACAGGCAGGGGTGCACGGGGCTGCTCGCACCACTGGCGGTGGGCCTGGACACCTCCTTCCCAGGGCAGTTCCTGACTAGATGCCCCTCCTCTCCGCAGTTGTAGCATCTCCACTCAGGCCGTGGTCTCCCTGTATTGGGTCTGCCCCGGCGATTTGGGTTAGGGAGGGGCGGTGGGTGCTTCACAGGTTGTGGGCCCTGGGTTGGTTGGCTCTGGGTTTCGGTGCGTTCTGGTTGGAGCATCTTCTGGGTTACCTGATGGTTTTCAAGGAGGGCCACTAGGAGGTCTACCGAGGCGGGTCCCACCTGGGCTACGTATTGTTTGGCCTCCTTCGGTAGGGCACGGGTGCATCGGTCCAACACGACCCTCTCTAACAGGGGTGGCCCCTCTCCCTCCGCCAGCCAGCTCTTAGTCAAGCGGGTCAGGGCGGCGATTTGGGACCGGGTAGGCTGGGAGGCATCATATGACCATTTGTGGTAGCGCTGGGCTCGTGCGGGGAGGCTGAGCCCATATCGGGCCAGGATGGCTTTCCTCAACTTGAGGTAGTCGGTGGCATCAGCCACGGCCATATCCCGGTAGGCCTGTTGGGCCTCCCCCATTAAGAAAGGGGCTAGTATGGCCGCCCAGTCTGCCGGCGGCCATTCTTCACGTTGAGCTGCTTGCTCGAACACGTGGAGGTACGCCTCGACGTCATCGTCGCCCGTCATCTTCATCAATACATCTCGTGGGGTCCATCTCGACCCGTCGCGTGGAGATAGGCGACAGAGTTCAACCACCGCTTCCTGCAGGGCCCGCTGGGACTTTGCCAGCTCGGTGATGACCGCTTCCAACATCATCCCTCGGGACTCCTCCTCTGCTTCTGCCTCTTGCATCTCGGCCAGGGTAGGTGCAGCCAGCCGTGTCCTTCGTCTCCCTTCACTGGGGGGTGTGGCCTCCATTCGCGTTGAACTCAGTCGCGTTGATTCTTCCGTCCAGACCAACTTTCCCAGCGTGGCATCAGTGTGCCCGCATCCTCCACCATATGTGGTGCCTGGGGGTAAATCCTGAGGCCGTGGGTGGGCCCAGCTGAAATCCAAGACACGGGAGTCAGTAATCCAGAAAAAATTAGTCTTAAGGGTAGTAAAACGGGAGAAAATAAAAGGGCCGTTGAGGCAAAACTAAATTAGGTTCTTCCCAGACCGGGGTATTCTTCAGGGCCTCCTTCCTTCTTCCCTCCGGGGCCGCGTCAGGGCTGGGGGAAGCACACAGAGATAGGGTTAGGTAAGGGGGCTCAATTATCCTCACGTGTCCGTTGGTAATGGTGGGGCCTCCTTTTAGGTTTAATCCTCCAGGTCAGTACGGCAGAGGATCTTTCCTCTGCTCTTCCTTCCTCAGCATAGGCGCCGACCGACTCCGTTTGCAGCCTCGACCGCGCCTTAAATATCTTCCCCTGCTCATTAGGGAAAAGGGCTGCAGCTGAGTCAGTAGTTTTCCACCGTGTTCACTTACGTGCGCTGTCCGGGGTCCTGGACTGCAGGTAGAGGGTTCTCTCTCCATGGTGCTGATCTCCCCATCACTTCCCTAGGAAAATAGACCCCTTCGCATACCTCTCCCAATGCATAACGGTTGCAGGGTTGCGTTGTGCGGGCCCTTCTGGGGTTCTCTACCCACGTGGCGCAACATGCAGGAGCAGGGGCGCCACACTATGTTGTCAAATGGAACTTCCTGCGCTGTTAATGTATTGCTATGTTCTGCGATGTTAGTTGTGCCGTTAGCCCGCTAGCTATTTTATCATCGATGGTGACATATTCGGCAGTTGGCGGTTTTTATATGCAAATTATACGTAATTTTAGAAATCATGCTCTTGCAGATCGTGACTCAAGCTTGTCCGGTATGTCTGCTGCTTCGATTCGCACATCTTAATGTTGGGAGATGTAACCTATTCTGAAAATGTAGTTCAGGTACGGGGACTTCCGGTTGAGCAATGTAGTGGAAGGACGCGTGGTTTTTCCACCAAATAATATCCTCGCTAAATAAATAAATAAATAACATAACAAAAAAACACAACCACTCCCCGGCCAAGTCAAGATACTACATACCTTTGCTACTTTTCCCCAAAAATTATAGCTATATACAGGAGGGTGGGGACGGGTAACCACTTCACACTTGGTGCAAGAAACTCTGTGAAGTTGTTTCTGCGCGGTGTGTGACAGATTAAATTCTGATGAGTCTATAAACTTGAACATGGTTAGAACTCTTAATGTCCTAATGAGCTATTATCCTAATGTCCTATTATCCTAATCCCCCGGAGGGGATAAGTTTTGTAAGGGGGATAGAAGAGGTCCTGGGTTCGAATCCCGGTCGGTCGGGGCCTCTCTGTGGAGTTTGCATGTTCTCCCCGTGTTCGCGTGGGTTTCCTCCCACAGTCCAAGGACATGCAGGTTAGGCTGATTGGAGAGTCTAAATTGCCTGTGGGTATGAGTGTTTGAGTGAATGGTGTGTGTACCCTGCGATGGACTGGTGACCGTTGTAGCGGACTGCCTTAAGAAAAAATGGCCCCGCTTATAACGGAGGGGACTGGCGGAGAACCAGGCGCGACTAAGGATGGTACCTTTTTAGCGGTCACGCTAACGTGGTCGCCACAAAATCAGGGGAGATAAGGGAACAGGGAGAAAACAATACAGAGGGAGACTTCCAAAACAGGAAGGGGAACAGAAAATAACCCAGAGACAAACTCTGACCAAATCAGACGGTAAGCCCAAAACGGCTATAAGAAAATAAAAGTGACCCTTTAAAAACGGGGTGAACAACCCAACCAAAACAAGTGCTAGTGACGAGCACTGAAACCCCAGACCGGGACTGTAGGGGAAAATTCGCAGAACAAAAGATCTCCCTCCTAAAAGCATAGTAAAACAATCACAAGTCAAAATCACCTCTATCAAAATCACTAAGACTCCACCTTAGTGAGCAGGCTGGTTCCTCCAAAACTCTCGACGATGTGTGCTAAAAGTGTATCAATATATCCATATTAAAGTATGATATGTACTGTTACGACTGTAAATAATGTGTTAATTTTGTACGGTGATCTCTCCTCCTATAGCCTGTTGGGTGTGTGAGAGAGAGAGAGTTAACAGGTGGAGAGGAGCGGCAGCTGGATTCCTGTGATTGGAGCACCTGACAAGACTGCTGGCTGCTGATTGGTCCAGGAGACTGCTTCCACCTATTTAAGTAGCAGCTGACAGCCACTTCCTGCCCTTACCTCTGTTCCCACACAAGACCTGTGTGTTTCTGTAAAAAGTGGTTTCGCAGCTGACCTTTGTCAACTCAGTATGCAAGGTTGTAATGTTGGCAGTTGCAGCCCAATGTAAGTTGAGAACCCTTTTTCCTTTGTTTACAGTTTTCTCCTGTTTTGGCGTTAGGAGTTAGGTCAGAGGCCTGTTTTTTGTTTGACTTTTATTTTATGTTTATAGGGAAGTTTTAGGGCTAAGGTTCTAAGTACATTTTTGTTTGTTGTGTTGGGGTTGCTCAACTGGGAAAACTGAAGATAAATGGCTGCTTGTTTAATTATAAATCGGTTTAATGGTCTTACTTGGGAACGGTAGAGTTGGGGCCACACCACATGCTATGCCCAGGTTACCCTAGGCCTGGGACATAACATAAATTGGGGGCTCGTCCGTTCGTAGTTTTTTCCCATTGTCATTGTGTCAAGTGAGTTTTGTAATTTTTTCTCTACATGCCTGGCTGTCAGTTTTGTCTTTTTGTGGTGGTGGCAACATGTCATTTCAATTACTGGAGTTTTCCATTGATCCAACTGCAGAAATGTAGGAAAAAGGATTTAACCTTGGTTGCTCATTTCTATGATGTGCAAGTGCCCACACCAATTAAGAAGCAGGAGTTAAAAGAGCTTCTGATTGCAAAGCTGTGTGAAAGGGGTTTGTTTAAGCCTGCTCCCACAGGGGGAGATGAGGCTGGTGAGCCAACAGGTATTCCTGCCCCACTCCAAGAAAGTCCTCCGAGTAAACCTGCCATGACAACAGAGGAACTGACATTAACTCTGCGTATCAGGGAGGTGGAGGTGAGAACAGGAGTTGGAGGTGGAAGCCATGTTGTTAAAGGTAAAGGCTCTGGAGTTAGAGCACGGAGCCGCTACAGCTGCCAGTCCTGTAACCTCTCAGGCCACCGTTCATACACCCCATGACGGCTTTGATGTGAGTAGGCACATTGCGCTAGTCCCACCGTTCAGAGAGTCTGAGGTAGATTCATATTTCAATGCATTTGAACGTATAGCTGCTACTCTACATTGGCCAAAGAGTGTGTGCCCTCTGCTACTGCAGTGTAAATTGGTGGGAAAAGCTCAGGAGGTGTGTACCTCTCTGACATTTGAAGACAGTTTAAATTATGATATCGTGAAAGCCACTGTCCTCCGTGCTTACGAGCCAGTGCCCGAAGCATACAGGCAAAAATTTAGAAATTGTAAAAAAACTGTCAACCAGACCAATGTAGAGTTTGTGAGGGAGAAATGTGCGCTTTTTGACAAGTGGTGCAAGGCCAGTAAGGTGAACAATGCAGACGATCTGCGTGAGCTCCTTTTTGATGGAAGAATTTAAGAATCGGCTTCCTGAAAAAATAGAAATTTATCTAAATGAACAAAAAGTCACATCCCTTACTGACGCTGCTGTCCTGGCAGATGAGTTCACGTTAACGCACACGACTGTTTTTTTTTCTCCCCCAGTTCGTCGTGACCCAGTTTTTGCTGACCGGAAAGTAAAATCCCCCAAAGGTTTTCACCGTAACCCCACTGCTGCCGCCGCCGCGGGAACGCGTGAGTGTTTTTACCGTAACCCCACTGCTGCCGTCGCCGTGGGAACGCGTGAGTGTTTTTACCGTAACCCCACTGCTGCCGTCGCCGTGGGAACGCGTGAGTGTTTTTACCGTAACCCCACTGCTGCCGCCGCCGCGGGAACGCGTGAGTGTTTTTACCGCCATGAGCAGGGCCACCCCATCGCTGCTTGTCCAGTTCTTAAAAGAAGAGAGCAGTTCAAAAATGTCAACTTTGTCTCCAATCGGTTTCATTCAAACCAAACCGCACTCCACGGAGAGAGTGAATTTGACAGAGCCGGTAAAAGACGAAATTGATGAGGTTTTCTGACCATTTGTTTCGCAAGGCTTTGTTTCTCTGGAGGGGTGAGGAAAAGCCAGTCCCTATCACTATCCTGCGGGATACAGGCGCAAAACAATCACTAATTCGTGACGGCGTCCTTCCTTTTTCAGCCCAGTCCTACTGTGGCTCAGATGTTTTGGCGTGGGGAGTTAAATAAGCGTTGTGCGTGCGCCTTTGCATTTTGTTCAGTTGTAATCTCGATTCGTGTCAGGGAAATTCCAAGTTGCTGTGCGGCCTCAGTTACCGATAGCCGGTATTGATCTTCTCCTCGGAAATGATTTGGCCGGCGGAAAAGTTTTTCCCTCTCCCGAGGTAGTTGACCATCCGATTGTGGATGTGTGTGCCTCTGATTCCGCTGTGCCAAACTCGTCCCCTTTTCCTGTGTGTGCGGTAACCCGTGCTCAGGCACGAAAATTTGGAGATTTGGTGGATCTTAGTGACTCTTTTATGAGTACCTGCGATCCACCAAGCTCACTTTCAGTATGTGATGAAGATGTGCCTGTCTCTGTTGAGCTAAAGCCTGATGATGAAAGTCTGACAATTTCCGTAGATAGAGAACAGCTGATTAGAGCACAGAAAAGTGATCCTACATTGTCTGCTTGTGTATCTCTTGTGAAAAACCCGACATGTGATAAGTCTGTGTCTTACTTTGTTGATGAGGGTGTTCTGATGCGCCGCTGGTCTCCTAGCTCTGGTTTTACGCATGAGTCCGTGTGCCAAATTTTACTGCCACAGCCGTTCCGTTCCCAAGTCCTGAGTTTAGCACATGATCATAACCTGTCCGGCCATTTAGGAATCAGAAAAACCTACACTTGTGTCCTCCGGTACTTATTCTGGCCTGGGACATAACAGTACACTGTATAGTTTCAAACGGGGGGGGGGGGGGGGGCATCTCGAACTGTGTAGTCAAGGACAGTGGGCAGAGTAAGATATGCCTGTACAGCTGGTTTCTCTGGGACTCTCGATGAATTATGCCAGAAGTGTATCTATATGCAAGTGACTTATAATCAATATATCACATGTACGCTGTTTGTTATCAAATCAAATGAACCTAGAACATTAATTATAGCTGAGCTTATGAAAACGCAAGAAACCACAGTGAAAACTGTTGAAATGAGAGCAAAGAATGCAACGTACATTTACTCACTTAGAAGAGAATATTAATCAAATGTTTAGTATGTCTGTATATTAGAAAAGAATATTAGAAGAGAATATTATTCAAATGTTTAGTATGTCTGTATAATGATTTACTGCTCATAAGATCGTGATAGAAAAGTGACCCATATGTGGAAAAATACAGAGTGACGAGTATGCTCAGAAAAAACCATGGATGACGTGTGTGTTAGCAGGCAGTTCGCGAGGGCGGGGGCGCCCTGAACTTTATAGAGATTTGGCAGAGCATGATTGAACTTTGTATACAGTTGTATACAGTTGGCAGACCATGAAGACTTTGGCCAATTTGCCACAATGATGTTTGCACCTGTTGGGGGGAGGAGTTGTGGGAGGAGTTAAGATAAGAACAGTGTGGGTGATTTGCCACAATGAGGTTTGAGGAGGAGTTGGAGGAGGAGTAACTCCTACAATGAGTGTAAAAATGACATTTCGAGGTCCATGTTTTTGGTCCAGCTTTATGCACTTGTGCTAAATAAAGTCTGATTTTCCTGAAGAGCTTGCTGCCGTGGTGTCTTTTCCCTCCTGAAGATTTCTTTTTCGACAAATTGGAGATTTGGACTCTGTCGTTTCCTACACACGACTTCAAGACACAGCTCAGAAAAAAAAGAAAAGAAATCCAAACCAGCACCTGACTCACACACACTGGGTCTACCGCGTGCTTACCAGCTTGGTGCAAGAGCGAACAGTTGACACCAAAGCCCCGACAGACTGCCAGCGAGGGCTACAAATACCCAAAGGAGGTTTCTGTAGCTGTTGGTTCACTTACGGCTTATTGTATGGTGCTTCTTCATCCGTGTTTATTTGTTAACATGCAAATTTAAACTACCAGATAACTGAACATAGCTTTCCACTATGCGGTATCTACATAAAAATAAATAAAGCAATATATTATCATTAGGCTATTTATCCATTGAATATTGAAAGTGAAAATATCCTGCTTTCAGCGAAAGATTTACGATGTCAATCTTACAACCACGATTGTCCCGCGCCATATAAAATGCATTGGCAAAGTTTATTGTTACATAAAAATATATGAAATCGTATAGAGACCCATATTGGCATAGATTATCATTAGACACACATTGTTTTACCTCCCTGGGGCGACATGGCTCAGGCAGTAAGAGCAGTCGTCTTGTAGTCGGAGGGTTGCCCGTTCGATCCCCACCTGGGCTGTGTCGAAGTGATACCTAACCACCAAATGCTCCTGACAAGCTGGTCGGCGCCTTGCATGGCAGCCAATCGCCTTTGGTGTGTGTGTATGTATGCATGGGTGAATAAGAAGCATCAATTGTACAGTGCTTTGGATAAAGGCACGATATAAATGCCAACCATTTACCTCCCCACCAGATCTAATCACTTGACCCCCTCACCTCAACATCATGGTAGGCTATAGAAGTGGTGTGACATGTGGCTGATTTGTTTTTTGCCTCGCATTTAATGTCAGATGTGAACTGTGTTTCCCTGTCGGAAGGAGCTAATTTGTTCATTCTAATAGCGTTAGGCTTCGTTGCTATCGTTTATTTACAGCTTTATTAGAAGATTTGAAGCATGGCCCCCTAATCACTTGGTTTGAGCCTTTTGTCACCTCCTGGCTCTCTGCAAGTGTAGCATGGTTAGCTCAGCTAGTTCGCTAGTAAGCATGGTGAAGTGCAGTGAAAGTGAAGGCTGGTAGCAGGTTATCGTGATAACACTCCCCGATGACGTAACCCTCAAATTCAAAAGAACATTGTTGCCCTTGGCTAGAGGCGAGTTCGTCTTTAGCTGACTGGTAACGCGTTCGTTCAACAAATATTTGGACAAAGTGAGAGGCCGGGGTTCAAATGCCACCTCGGACTCAGGCAATTTCTCACCTGTTAGACAAGGACAGGGGAAATGTAGCGATAGGCTATTGTTGTCACCCAACGGTGAGATTCCAGATAACATCTCCTATGATGTGCCAATGCGTTCCTCCAGCCCAAAATAATCGCGATAGGTTTAGCAAACTAGCTAGCTCAGTAACATAAATACAGATACATTTCATAAAAATACATTAAAGAAAAATGGCTACCGAAGTACTAATATGTATACAAAATTCTATTAAACGGCTGCCTTGCTGACATCACTGTGGGAAGGAACGTGCCAAATGTGAAACCATTTTCTTTTTACCTGTTGCATAGTGCGTGTTAGGCTACTTGCGAAAGAGTTTACAACAGCTAGGCTATTTTGCCAGACTTTAGTCTTCCACAGCTCTGACAATTCACTGCTTACACTACGGAAATAAAATACACCGATCAGCCACCCACCTGCTTAAACCAGTTTTTCATTATTAAAAATGCTTTAAATGCTATAGCTAGCCTACACTTGTCTATAAACACTTAATATTTCATGATATGATGTGCGTACTTATATATGCAGATAATCACAAGTGAAATGCTTTCAAAAGTTTAATTTTTAAATGAAAATGGAAGTATCGTAAGTGTATTGGGAGGGCGGTTGTGTGTGCACTGTTTTGTTATTTAAATATTTTGGTCCGTACTGGTGTTCACGATGACGTGTATGCTCCAGGGCCTGTAGAATTTGGTAGTTCGTGCTGTAACTGTGATGTTTGGTAGTGTGTGCTGTAACTGTGTGATGTTTCGTAGTTTGTGCTGTAACTGTGTGGTGTTTGGTTGTGTGTGCTGTAACTGTGTGATGTTTGGTAGTGTGTGCTGTAACTGTGTGATGTTTGGTAGTGTGTGCTGTAACTGTGATGTTTGGTAGTTTGTGCTGGAACTGTGTGATGTTTGGTAGTGTGTGCTGTAACTGTGATGTTTGGTAGTTTGTGCTGTAACTGTGTGATGTTTGGTAGTGTGTGCTGTAACTGTGTGATGTTTGGTAGTTTGTGCTGTAACTGTGTGATGTTTGGTAGTTTGTGCTGTAACTGTGTGATGTTTGGTAGTTTGTGCTGTAACTGTGTGATGTTTGGTAGTGTGGTTCTGCAGTGACAGTGGCTACAATCTGCGCTCTGCCTGGACACCTTAAGCAAGGTAAGCATAGCAAGCCAATTTGCAACGATGCCCCGTAGATCAATTTACAGCTCATTACTTAGCTGGCTACCATTATCCCAGCTTGCTAAATTAATCAAAGCACAGGCAATTAATTGAAGTTCAGCTACATAGCCTGTTACTTAAAAGAAAATGACAGTCAACTTCTAATTTAGGTTTATTTTGCTGTAGTGCTCAATTTCTCGCAATATGCAAAGTGTCTTCCTTTTATTTTGGAGGCTCACTCATCTTTATTGATGCTATAACTCTTGATGGCAGCAGCAGGATGAATTTAGAAGTCTACAAAAACATTGTCTGCCAACTTACAGAGAAATGCATCCAAACTAATTGGGAGGAACTACATCATGTGTCGTGTCTAGGGAACAAATTTGTTGAAAAACAACTTCACGAGGGAAAAGACACCACGGCAGCAAGCTCTTCAGGAAAATCAGACTTTATTAGCGCAAGTACACAAAGCCGGATCAATTCTGCAGAACTGAACCTCGATTGTTGGTTTCACAGCCAGCTGGTCTCTGTGGTGCTTCAGTGCAAAGGCCCACGCGATATTGTTTCGCTTTGTGAGCTGTTCTTAGAAATCTTTTGACATGTTGTTCCATAAACTATCCTTGAAAATGACAGTCTTCAATGTGTAAGGGTAATTTTCTTAATTGATTCTTAATTGACAATGTGTGTTCACATAAAGACAATCACATGATTACAAATAACATTTTAGTGATAATCCTTATTACTATTAGACCATTTTCTGAATTAAGTGCTTACTAGGAGTCTTTCTCTGTCTCTCTCCAGCAGACAGACAGCCTTTGACCTTAATGTCTCTGCTTCTCAGCTAGCACATTCCAGTCTTACAGCAAGGTCAACAAGGGGTATTCAGAAGACAAAATACTGATAAATGTTCGTGGCCAGCTTCATATCTTTTTTGTTTTGGTAAAGACCCCTTCAGGAAAAGTGTGTATAAGAGTCTTACTATGTCTGGTAAGCTTTCTGACTTTCTGTCATTTCTTTGCAAATAAATACGAAAGTTAAACTCACGTATAGCTATTGTTGTTTTTTACTGGATCTGTTTCATCAGACAATGCTCACCTGTGATATCTTATTTGTGCCTTTTTCCCCGCACAAATGCAAGACGCCCTGCCCTGTAAGCCGTTCAAGACGACCTGCCCCGCAAACTATTTTGGCAAAGACAGCTTACAAAGCAAGAAGATCTGCCCCGCAAACTGCTTTCTTAACAGAGAGGAATCATAAAAGATGAATTTATGTAAAACATGGTGCTATTCTATATTTTCCATTTTTCCTTTTAAGCATACACATTATTGTATTCAATTCAGGTTACATATGATTCACTGGGTACTTCTAGTACAAATTAATAGTTTATCAGTTTGAAAATATACAGGCATACTTGATCATACTTTAATATTTGATTAATGTTCTCTTCTAAGTGAGTAAGTGTGGTTTTTCAGCCTGACGCATTCTTTTGCTTTTTCTTCTACAGCTGACACTGGGGTTTCTTGCGTTTCCATAAGCTCATCCGTAATTAATGATATAGGTTCATTGGATTACATATTGATTACATGAGTAATAGGCAGCTTACATATTGGTATACTTTTGGCATGAAGCTTTAAGAGTTTTGGAGGAACCAGCTTGCTCAACTCTGACAGTTTGACGGTTTAATCTGATTTTGACTTGTGATTGATTTGTCATAAAATGGAGATAGAACATCTTGTTCTGTGAATTTTTCCTACACATGCAGCAAGACAATGACCCAAAACACACTGCCAACACAACAAAAGACTTCCTTCGGGAGAAAAAGTGGAAGGTTTTATCCTGGCCAGATATATTACCAGACCTTAACCAATTGAGCATGCATTTCACCTCCTGAAGAGGACATTTAAGGGAAAACCCCTTTAAGGGAAAAAAATTAAGTAGTAGTGTAGTGTAACACGTCTAGGTGTAAATACCAGGAAATAAAAGCTGAAATCTTTTTATCTGAACCCCAAATGTATTCACTGTATTTCAATAGCAAAGGAATTGGCTTTGCTGTTCCAACACTTTGGAAGGGGACTGTATATGGCTGTGGAAATCCCTGTAATACTCTCTAACTGTCAGAATCTGCCTACATTGTGATGGCTGCTGTTCTGTTCTGTTTCTGTTCTGTTTTGTCCCACTGTGTTAGACTCTGACCGACAGAAAGGGCTTGAGCACCCAGTCAGTGCGAGCCACACACACTCTGCTGACCACACCCACTCTGCTGACCACACCCACTCTAATGACCACACCCACTCTAATGACCACACCCACTCTAATGACCACACCCACTCAAATGACCACACCCACTCGAATGATCACACCCACTCGAATGACCACACCCACTCTAATGACCACACCCACTCTGCTGACCACTCCCACTCTAATGACCACACTCACTCTAATGACCAAGCACATGGCTAATACGTAAGCATAGAAGCAAAATATATCAGGGTAAATTATTGGTTATGCCTGATCATATAGCATCCATACTGGATGAGCACACAGTGAGCCCTAGCCGTCAACATCACAGAAACGTAATGAATCAGAAACCATTATTTGGCCTGCCAGAGCCTGATGTTTTTCAGGATTCAAGATGAAGTGTCTTCTCAGACACTCTAGTGATAAGATAAGCTGTATTTCCTCAAGCCTGGGATGAAAGTCTGTCAAAGACCACAGGCCTGTATTTTTGACAGAGGGAGAGAAAGAGGGAAAGAGGATGAGAAAGACAAACACACACACACAAACCGCCACCCATACTTACAGGCTATATTTCGACTCCTTGTTGGCATTGGAAGACTGATCAAGAGGAATAGATAGGGAGGGCCTTGAATTCCACTAGGGACTTGAGAACTTGGAGAATTGTGTGTGTTTATATAAGTTTCAATTCCTGTGATTATACAATGAGTATAAAACAACAAAATACTGGAATCAGAATGTTTGCAGACTAAGAGAAATGACTCAGATTGAAACCTCCGTCTCTGTTCTCTCCAGTAGAGCCCTGTGCCCCTGGGAGGGTGGAAGCCACTGATGTGAAGAGCAGCTCAGTGAGCCTGTGCTGGGAACGACCCGTCAGCATGGAGGGAGTTTCTTATGAGATCCACATCAAGTACAGCTGTGAGGGAGAAGAGCCCAGATTACAGAAATGTGCCCCCAACACCACCACAGCTGTCCTTTCTGATCTGAGACCTGGGGTGGAATATATTTTCAACATCACTGCAGTTCTTTCAAATGGCAGCTGCAGCAAGACCAGCTCAGTATGTGTACACACAAGTAAGTGATGAAAATGTATTTTGACTTGTTATTTAAAACATTTACATTTAGTTTGAAGAGTTTGAACAGTTTTTCTTGTGATCTTAGATTATTTCAATTTCAATATAATCTTATAGTCCAGTTCTCCAGAGGAGCGCAAGTATTTCCTCAAGTGGATGAGGATCAACCTGAACAACCTCTCACGCACAACCCTTCCACTGCTCCAGGCACAGTACAAGGAATAGTGTCAGAAGTCTGTGGAAAGGTCATTTCAGAGTTAGACAGGAAGATGCCGAGCAAACTCCCCATAAAAGGACGGCAACCCTCCCATGGCACCTGTCAATGCTGGCTACAGTGAGTGCGTAAATCGTTTCAAGAGGAGTGTGATCGAGAAGTTTATGGAACAAAAACCTGGAAAGAGCACACACATTCACAGAGTTCCTTGAATGGACCAGGAGCTTATGGAAAGCAGTGAAGTATGAGAACTTCATCTTCAGCTTCCACAACAGCCTTGTGGCTGAAGCTTATGCTCAGCTTTGTACCAAGTTTAACAAGTGGGAGTGGGCCTTCAGTAAGTACTCCTGGTTAATGGGCGCTGAGACAAAAATATCAAACTTTGTAACAGAAGCAGCGCAGACTCAGCCATTCTCCAATATTGACGACTTGCTGATCCGCCTGAAAAGTGAGGCCTCTGTGAAACTGGCAGGAGAGGAACAGCACATTTTGGACAACCTCACTGAATTCTACAAGAGACCAGATAGACATGTTCAATTGGTAGAGAAGTAGTGAGAGACTTCATCATCAGCACCGGAAAAACCATCAGGATGGAGACAGAGAGCTCTGTGAAAAACAAGCTTGAGGCAGCGGTGGAGATTAGAAAGGGTTTATTGAAGTTAGAGAGAATCAAGAAAAAACACACAGCCACAATTGAGCAGAAGGTGCTGGACCTGATTGAGAAATGCAGGAAAAGTGCAAAAGAGCAGTCAGATCAACTGCTGGAGGATGAATTTGAGAAGATGTGGAATGAGACTGTGGCAGTTCCCTGGCATGGAAGAACAAGAGATTGTTCAAGATATCTACAACCAGCTGTGGGTTAACTTAGAGAGAAAAGGCGGTGCAGGACGTGAAATACTGTCAGAAGTGAAAAACTTGCATGAATGTAGAAGAGAGGCATTCGAAGTGAAGCATAAAGATACGCCATTGTGGCAGAAGCTTTTGAAGTTTTTGAACTTCAGCTGGATATGGCCTCCGAAGGAAAAGACAAAAGAGGTTGATCACATCATCAAGGACAGCAAGCAGTTTCTGAATGAGAAAATTAAAACAAAATCTGATTACCATAACACATACAAAACAGAGTTGCTTTGCAGGGTAGATGAAAACCTGAAAAGGTGCAGTGATCTGGAAACAAGTGCTGAGTTTCAGGCCAAGTTGAAGATCCACATCTGTGGACATGCAGCAAGGGGGTTTCTTCAAATGCATCAGGATTTTATCCATGCAAATGACCCCCGTCACTGTCTGGAACAGTTCAAGGCACAGTACTGTGCTGACTTTAAGGATATGTTCCATAAAAAAGACCAGTGTCAGAAGAAAGCTACAGAGTTTACCCTCTACTGCTTTGCACCTGCGGTGAAGAAATACATCACCGAGTCTCTGGGCCCTGACCTTGTGGATGAAGTGTTGACAGGACAGAAAGCCATTGACTTCAGCACTCAAACCTTTTTCCGGTTCTCAATCCACAAGCAGCTGCTTTCAGAAGATATCTTTAAGGACTTTGTGAGATACATAAATAATTACGAGACCTTTGTAAAGGACTGGATATTGGAGCAGATGTTTAAGCAGTTCTCAGAGGGAGATGGCCTCAGGAACATTGAGATCATGCACCTGAAGGCAAAGGTTAAAAGAATAAAGGAAGCTATAAAGAACGCACAAATGGAGGCCAGTAAACGACCAGTGGGAAGGGGTAAGGAGGCAGGAAGGGGTGAGGAGGCCCAGCACATTCAGCAGTTCATTCAGGACATCTGTACTTACCTACAGAAGGAGCTTGTCATCCCTAAAGACCACCTCAGAGCAGTCCTGGCCTTAAACACTGCCAAGCCAGAAGACTTTTCCTGGTGTCTGGAGGTGCTTGTGGATGAAATGGAGCAGGCCTTTACCGCAGAGTTTCAGAAAGGTGGGGATGTGAGGGCCAGGCTGACCTTAGTAAAGCTGATGTATTTCACCAGACATGTTCACATTAATAATAAATGTTTAATTTGATTTGAACCAGGAATGAACAGTCCTTTATTTTGTTCACTGCCTTGAACTGAGCCCAAAGACAATGACAATGTCTTCATTCCGCCACTAGATGGCAGTGAATCCTGTTAACATCATACCAGTCACTGCTGGCCTCACCTTCTGTCCCAGTTTGCTATAAATGTACAATTTACACATGAGCCAAATGCAATTACACTGGGAAAGTTATTCATACTTATCAATTAAAGGGGCGTAACAATGAAAGCTTGAATCTTTTAGTCTAACACTCACCCAGGATTTACATCAGGACTCAGTGGACTGGAGTCTGTGCACATGGTGGAGTCAGAGACAGTGTGCCAGTCCAGGACTCACTGGGGCAGGAGAGTGATGAGTCAGCCATTTTAAAAATGTTATCAAAGCAGAAACTTACCCAGGATGCATCACACATCTCCAACAGAGGGGGAAATCAAATGCTGTTCCAAAACACTCAGCAGGTTCCACAGTCCTCACACATTTCAGACCCACACACACCTGTATCATTACTCACACTTGTACACCCAGCAGCGTGGTTCCAAACACACACAGAGCTACTGACGGGAGCAGGGAAACCAGCCTGTCCCTTGGGGAATAAATCATTCAGTCAGGGGACAGGAACAGGGTGATGAAACTACAAAACCAAGAGAGGCCATCCCTGCCCAGGTGGGGCTTATGGGCCCAAATAATGATCAGAGAGCAGGGGAGCTCAGGCCAACCTGCATCATGCTGTCAGATATCAGACCACCCACTTTAAACACATGCATTACGCCAAAACATGAAATAAACTCAGTAAAGGAGACCACCGCCTCCTCTCAGTGGCATCCGTTCCTACACATTACATGTACACGATTTCAACAGAGAATGTGATAAACCCACGCCACGCCCACCAACACCTAACCTCTGCGCCCACCACAGCATTCTAGAACACCTGACTATGATGTCACTTCCTCCCCCAGTGCATGTCAGGAGCTCATAACAGAGGAAACACTGGAGCTGGGCCCAGAGGAGCAAGTGTGTAGCACTGGCCCCTAAAGCGTCACTTCATTCACTCACCATAAAACTGAAAGCCCGTAATCAGTTAAACAAAAAGCCATGTTTTTCATGTAATCAATCACACAACATTGTGTGTCAAATATTGAGATTGGTCAGTGATTAAAATATCAAGCTTAAACATCAGCCCAAGCCGTTTTTCAGGTGGAAAACCATCTACTGAACCTGGGAATTTCATTTCATTTCATTTCATTCACCCAAATTCACATTTCACAAAGAACGTTATTCAGCTTCCAAAAGCGTGTTTCAGTGTGGGGAAGGCTCCACTGATGGATCTGTCTCCTATCACTGCATTTCCCAGTTTATATTGCCCACCCCCAGGGTGCCTTATTCCCCCAATCTCACACCTCTCTACACACCTCCCTCCCCAATCCCTCCAGAACTGAGGGGAGTGAGACGGGTGCGTGGGGGTTGGACCCAAAATGCACGACTCAGAAACAGTAGTGTAGTAAAGTCCCGTCAGGGCTTTATTTTGGGAATATCCAGAGAGTGTAGTCAAAAACAAGCAATGTTCATACACGTAAATATCCATGCCAGAAAACCAAAGCGCAGTACCGAGGGAGAAGGCAGTCTCGTAGTCGGTACACCATGCGGGAAGTCCGTTAGCCAGGAAAGCTGTCAGCGGGGCAGAAGTACAGGCGGACGGTAGGCAGGGTCAGGGTCGATGACGCGGCAATAGTCAAGACCGAAGTCTGCTCCGCGGGGCAAAAGCACAAAAACAGCAGGCAAAATCGTGGTACAGGCAAAGGTCAACAAAACAGAAGTCAATAAACAATGATCAAAAACAGGCTTGGATCGTAACAGGTAGACAATGGCTTGGTATAACCGCTCAAGCGACTGCACTGACAAACAGGAGGCAACAATTTTGCACAGACATGACATGAAACTGAGCTTTTATGCAGGTGTAGACAGGTGTAGACAATTAGCTTGAGAGCAGCAAGAGAATGGAAATCAGGTGTGGAGGATTGACAAGTTAACGAGGTAATTAGTAATCGTTCGTAATAAACCTATCCTGCCCAAGCATTAGTAAATGAGTAAATGACATGCACAAGAAACGTAAGGTAACATGAACACATGATTAGTATGTTAGTATTACCCAATCCTGATCTAGCATTAGTAGATTTAGTAAATAGGCAAGGGAAATTGAAACAATTAGGGTGTGAGTGACAGAAAGGGAGAGAGAGAAAGCAGGAATGCAAGGTTTGCAGAAAGCTAAATCATATGCTAAATCAATGAACAGTACAACATAACATGGAACATAAATTGTGACATAACAAGTTTGCAAAACAATGACAATAAACTATATAACATGACATGGCAGGACTAACAATTAAATCGTAACAATAACTAAGCATGAAACATAACATGACATGAAACCTAAAAACGTGGTGATACTAGACTAACATAATACGTGACATGACAATAACATAACCAAGACAATAACTAAACATAAAACATGACATGACAAACATGAAACGTGACACACTCTCAGCCCGTAGGCAATACCATTGGTTAATTTTGATTTATAAAGCTGTCCTTGGTCAGCTCCCACCATATTTAAGTTCTGTGATAGAGTGGATAAATACAAATCCATATGCTTTGAGATCACGACATCATTTTGTTTAATGTTCAAAAAGTGTGTACTGTTTTTGGTGAAAAAGCTTTCAGCTATGCTGCTGCCTCAACATGGAAGAAGCTACAAGAGAAAATCATGCTTAATACACTGACACCTTTAGAAAAATGTAACTGCTTATCAGCGATACAATGGACACTGTATGCACTTGTTTTACCGAAATGTTTTTTTTTGCCTAAATTATTTGTGTAGTGTCTTATGTTCTTCTGTGTCTTGCTGTGTGTAATGCAACATCTATTTTAAGCCATTTTGGCAGGACTCCCTTGTAAAAAAAACATGTAAATCTCAATGGGATTATTTCCTGGTAAAATAAAAATGTCGACCTTAATAAATGTTTTCAGCAAAAGCCAAAGCCTTGGGATTTGGGTGGGGCCACTGAAACTGAAAGGATTATTGGGACTTTCAGAAATATACAATTAACAATGTACCATCTACAATTATACGTATGGAAAGCAAAAGAAAGTTTGCAAAGAAAGATTCTAGACTGACTTTGTCTACGTGTGTAAAAGGGAAGGATTATGAACTCCGGGTCTGAATGAGAGTCATAGCTCGTTAATGCTGATTAATGACTTCTTTTTATGACACAGTGCCAACCCACCCACCCACCCACAGTGCCATGCACCACGCAATGTCCATCTACAGAGAAATATGACCAGAAAAATAGAATGAAACAGGTTTCCTTTTTAATATTTAATCATATCAGCATTTTTTCAGGATAATGTAAACAAACAATTACATTTAATATGATGACGGTTTCATAATACATAATTAATATTAAAACAGATGACAAGTCCTAGTTTAGTTAGTGATTAATGCTCAAATAACTGGGGCATGCTGGACTTAGCATGGAGGACATTTTGGACAGTCTGCGGTACATATTTTGAAGACAATAGTTTTTGGCACATCCACACTCAGCGAAACCCTGGTAAATCACCAAATTTAGAGAAACGTTTTGCCTCAAAACTTCCTTGCAGTGTACTCAGTGTTGTCGTGTCTAGGAAACGACAGAATTCTAAGTCCAATCTCTAATTTGTAGCAAAGCAACCTCACGAGGGAAAAGACCACAATTGTTGGTTTCACACACATTTTATACACTTCTTTCAACATAACTCCTCCTCAGAAATACCAGCTGCTCTTTGTCCTGCCCCAATGATTCATCATTGTGGCAATCGCCCAAATTATAATTTCGCTTCGTATGCTATTCTCTAAAAATAAATGTTTTCTTTAATCATGACGTTTGTTTTGTCAGCTTGATCTTAAGAAACCAATTGCTCTTATCACATCGTACAGGCATACAAACTGCCCTTGAGAAATGTGTTCTCATCAAAAATAATTGACATGACATGTTACATCAAACGTTCAAAAATAAATGACATTTTGCATCATAGGCTATATTTTAAAATAAATGTTCTTATCGCATTGTACAGGCATACAGCTGTTCTGCAAACTGTGCTTGCCAAAGACAGCCCACCCCCACCACACTAGACTTCCTGCCCTGCACGACTCATATGTGAACTGTCCTTGACAACACCCTGCCCTGTAAGTTGTCTAACAAAGAAGAATCATAAAAAGATGAATTATGCAAAACATGGTCTTATTTGGTACTCTTCCAACTTTGCTTTCAAGCATACACATTATTTTATTCAATTCAGGTTACATATGGGTCACTATACGTCTAGCACAAATTAGCAGTTAATCACTTTGAAAATATATAGGCATACTTAATCGTACTTTAACATTTGATTAATGGTGGTTTCTTGCGTTTCCATAAACTCATCTGTAATGAATGACATAGGTTCATTGGATTATATATTGTTTATATGAGTAAATAGGCAGCATACATGTGATACATTGATTATAGGCCACATACATATTGGTGCACTTTTGGCCGGAAGCTTTAAGAGTTTTGGAGGAACCAGTGTGCTCAATTCTAATGGTTTGGCGGTTTAGTCTGATTTTGACTTGTGATTGATTTGTCATCAAACAGAGGAAGAACACCTTGTTCTGTGAATTTTCTCCTACATTGTATGTATGCAATAGTAGGAAAGTATGCCATTTCAGATGAGGTCCAGGAAGAAGTGAGTCAGCTCATGGAAGGATGGATGGATGGATAGATTGGTACTGGTACACATGGCATTTTTGGAGTTACTGTCTGTATCCTTCAATGGGCTGAATCCTTTCTGGTCTGAACTTGGATTCATATTCCGGCATCCAGTTCTTTCACCACAGCAGGTTTGTCCCAACTGATTTTTTCCCAGTCATCTGGAATTCTACCACTGCCCTCAAACTTCAATCCAAATTTCTCCTGCAGCTTATTACTGAAGACACACACAAACCACTTCCAGTACTTTTTTTCACAAGAATCTGCCTTGATTGACCATTTGTCATAAGGGGGGCCTGCTTTTCTGTACTGTGCATAAGGTGTCCATTTATCTTCAGCGTTAAAGAACCCTAAATCACTATTGACTAATGCGGTGCAAAATTCAATTGTAAACTCAGTGGTATGCTGATAACTCCAGCCAGCGAGAGCTTCAGAGCGATGGAATCTCACGCTGTGGTCAGTGTCATGGTCAGCCATGGTGTTTGTACAGATGGCTTTACAGAAGGGACACTGCTCCCAGCACCCACTGAGCTGATCAATTAGAATGTCATCTGGTCTCAAACATAAGATCTCAAACATGTCAAAGTCAAGGCTTGAGGTTTTTATTTCTTCCTTTGCCCTTTCCTGCATGTCTGAAAGTGACTGGGCCATCATGTCCTGGAGGAATGACAGATCACTGGTGCCTTCGCATTCAACGTTTCTGTAACTGTCTCTTGCGATGGGGAAAACACCCCCAAGTTTAGAGCAGAATTTGTCAAGCCACATTGAGATAGTGCCATCTTTCTCTTTCAGTTCTGAAGTCACGATGGAACTTTCGGTCAACGTCTTGTCAACCAAAATGTTCAAGTTCCTATTGAGGAGCTCTGATGTTAAACTGTGGTCTCCACAGTACTCCTCCACCCTTCGCCTGATGAACTTTTCAAAGTGTTTCTTGGGACGCTCAAGGTACTCCACATACAGGTCAAAGTTCTCCCTCTCAGCAAGCTCTTTCAGTATGTGGTCCTCCAGGTTAGCTCTGTTTCCACTGAAAGCTGGGTAGTTACTTTTCATTTTGTCCACAATCTGAAGGCTGACTTTGCTGTACATTGCTTGTTTTATAGCTGATCCGAGGTGGTTACCCAGGAAATTGGCCAAAATCTTCACAGAAGTTGCTCCATCACAGGAGTCTTTAAAATACTTGAAATATTGATTCTTTTTCTCACTGAGGCAGGTCAGCAGATCATTTTTCCTCTTGAAATCTGTGTGCATTTTGTTGAATGTTGTGACTGCCTTTGTGCACGTGTAAATGGAGATGTCAACTTTATACTCCTCAAAGAGCTTTAGGTGGCTCTCTTTTTTTTCATATGTGCCCAAAGTCTCTGATATGCTCTCTAGTATTTCATGAACAAATATTTCATTGAAGTCCACATTTTCTCTTGACTTCCTGTCAATGTACGTTTGTACATTAGTAGTTATTTCTTCTGTAAGTCGCTGGCCTTCATTCTCAATATTTGCAGTGTCTGACAAATTTATCATTTTCAAAATCCTCTTTTTCAATTTAACCGAAACATGTTTGTCTACCTGGAACTGAAAAGAGACCATTGCCTTGTGATTTAGAATTTTTTGGGCAATGTCTTTTTCCTTTTTAAATCGATTGCTCAGGATGTCTTCCACAACTCCCTGGATGTCGACTTGATTTTCCGGACCTTTCTCAGAGGATATTTTTGTCAACCATTTGGTCCACAGTTCATCAAAGTGTGGTCCCATTTGATCACTGGTCAGTTTTTCGTCCTTTAGTTTTGAGGCTAAAGATCTACTCATCCTGAGCAATTCTCCCTCGTAGCCAATCTTCATCCCCTCTAGTTCTGAGCCGCACTTTCTGATGTTCAGCAAATCCCTGCACTTCCTCTGTGTGTCTTCAATGAGCTGGTCCTTCAGGGTTTCAAATCTTCTATCAACATCACCTTTCCACTTAACCAGGATCTCTGGGTGTTCCTCACATGTAAAATATGTTTCAATCTCATCTTTCAGTTGTCCGTAGATCTCATCAAATTCCTTTATAAGATTTGCCATGTAAACTTCATCCACCTGTTTGCTGTTTATTTTGTTGCGCCAGGTTTGCTGTTTCTCTAGAGCATGCTTTCTCATGCTCCATGACCATTGCCCATAAGACTTTTCTAGCTTACTGTACGCAGAAATCTCCAAGGTGTTCCTGAAACTGAAAACAAAGTTCTCTCGCAGCAGAGCATCCCATACGTCTTGGATTCGTACTTTGACCTCAGACAGTGAGGGCAGCCGACAGTCTGGCTGCCATTCAGCAATAGAGAGCAGCTTGTCCTTCAGCTTCTGAACGTTCTGGCTGTAGGAGGGGTTAGGAGCAGCCATGGGGGGGTCTCCCTCCAAGAGATTTTTGAAGTAGAACACGTGTGAGTCCACATTAAAATGAATTATATCACAAAAACTTTTAATGTCCAAGTTCTCCTCTTTTGCTGCAATGCAAGCCATTTCATCAAGTCTATTTTGAAGACGTCTTCTCCCTTCCTTATTTTTGTCATTAGCTGTTGTCTCTGCAACATTCTGGTGCACAAATATGCAGCTTGTTTTTATTTTGACAGATGTCATTCTCATGAACGCCTGAACACAGATCTGCAGAATATCCTGCATTTCACAAGGATTCTCTCCCATGATGTTGATGAGAGTCATGTTTCCCACACCAATGATGAAGGTGGCCAGCTGGTTGTCATGGGCCAGGGTGGTTTCAGAGCTGAGCTCAGGTGACCGCAGGCCTTCAGTGTCCACCACCAGGATGAAGTCAAACTGCAGCTGTTCCCTCATCTCTGCATCAACGGTCAGCAGCTGCATGAATGCACCTCTGGTGCATCTTCCTGCACTCACTGGAAACTGCAGGCCAAACATGGTGTTCAGCAGAGTGGACTTGCCAGAACTCTGAACACCCAGGACAGAGAGGACAAATACCCTTTTGTCTCCAAGTCTGTGTATAACTGCGTCAAAAACAGCCCTGATCCAGTCAAGAGGCATGTGAGCCACATCTCCGTCCATGAGCTCCAGAGGGTATCCTGCCATCAGCAGCTCTGCTCCAATTCTGGGAAGATTGTCAACCCATTGTATATCGGTGAAGTCTTCACTTACAGCTACAGACTTAACTGCCTCATACAGCTGACCCAGTTCTCTAATAAGATGCTGTAGCCCCACTGACATTGCTATGATCTCCTCAGACACCTTTTCAAGTTTCTTTACAAGTACCTTGTGTTCGCTTTTCGGTTTAGCTTGGATTTCTGTCCATATTAAGTGGTACTTCTCCTGGAGTTTGGCATGTGTGCCAGTGGTGTATTCTTCCAGAAATATGTGAAGCCACTGTAACATATAGAGGGACTTATTTTCTTCTGGCTGGTGCAAGCACTGCAGAAATGACTTCATGAAACCACTGAGCTGGAAAGCTTTATTCAGTTGTTCTACACGAATGGCTTGTTTCTCAGATCTTATGTCACTCAATACCATCTCGTTGCTTCTCTCACCGGTGCTGTGCAGACGGTATTGCTGCTTGTCCCTCCTGCACCAATTCTCCCACAGTTCACCTTGCAAAGGCAAATGCCTCCATTTTAAGTTAATTAATTCCTCTTCCTCCTTTCTGCCTCTTCTCTTGTCTCCCTTAAGCAAACTCATCATATGCTGAGCCAGCTCTTTTCCCTCCTTACATTGTTCATTGTCCTCATCAATTCTGAACTGGTTCTTTCTGGCAACCTCCATGCAAGCTGCTAAGCTAGGCCACTCTAATTTAGTTGAAAGGCACCGTTTGACACTGGAGATGATTTCTTCAGTTAGTTCAGCTTCACTTCTGTTCTTTGCTGCAATTTTAACATTGGTCTGACTTCGTCCAATTTTTTTTTTAGCAGAGAGGAGCGTAATTAGCGTTGGAGAGCTTTCTAGCTCTTTGAAAGTCTTACTTGCTTCCTCCTCCAGGGGGCTCTCTGACAGAAGTAGTACAGTGGAAGCACTCACTTCCTGCAGAAACCGGAGCTGTCTGGGGTGATGGCTGGCATCGCCATGGAGATTCACAAAAGCTACACAGTTGTCAAAAATGTCTCCCTCATTGGATCCTGGACAGTACCAAGTGATTTCCACAACCCCATCCATCAGGAGACAGCGCCTCACGCTTCCTTTACATTGTCTGTTGAAAAACACTGGGTGTTTGCGTTGGCTGATGATGTTGCTCAGGATGTGAGATTTTGAGTTTGAGGATTTCCCCAGCCTCACAAAGGACACAATAGGTACCTGTGCACTGAAGATAGGCTGCTGTTTATTCTGGCAGGTCTTTTTGATTTGTCGAAGTGCCCACACAGGGAACTCTATTTCACCCGTGAAGGGGTTTGGTACCAGAAGAGGTAAAGCAAACTGACATGTGGAGAGTTTGGAAAAAATGTACTGCCTCACAAAATCATCTGAACAATGGAAAACTGCCATATGAATATCCATGGGGTGGACAGTTGAATCAGTATCACTATCACCATCACTATCACTATCACCATCACTATCACTATCACTGCTACATGCATCTTCAGCAGTGTGTGGTTGAGACCCTGACGATTCAGTCGCTTTCAAACACAAATATCTGGCGCTGCAGTCCAGCATCATGAGCTTGTAAATATACTGATGACACAAACTTTTTCCCACTGTGTTCTGATTTGCACTTGATATGTTACTTACGAGGAGGACATCTTCCATTTTTATCTTCCTGAGGTATGACTCCCATAGTCCCAGTCTCTGGAGTAAACCCTTACATTTATTGATCTTCCAGTCATTTACAGGACGGGGTTCTTCTGTTCTCATTTTGCCTGAGACATCCTGTTGGCCAGGATGAGGTTTCCTTTCCAAAGGTTTCATGAACTTACCCACGGCCTGAATCTTCCTCAGCAGTATATCATGCTCTTCTGATTGGCCTGTCTCATTGATAATCGTGTGGAGTTCTCGCTCTAGTTTTGTCCAGTCCTTGTGTTTATCTGCATCATCAATCAGTTTAGAAACATGTGAAATGTTCCCAGCTTTTGATGTAAAGAATTTCAGCCGTCTTTCTTTGTCTTCTGGGGAGATTCTCTGTTTGTTTCTGGACACAGTCAGTGCTGTCAGGAGCAAGTATGCCTCAGCCTTGTCTTCACTCTGCTCCTTGAGAGAAGAGTATTTTTCATAGCACTGATGCAGAGTGCTCAGTAAAAAGTCTATCTCCTCTACACCTAGTGGTGGACAAAATGTATCCTCCCTGTATCCTAGAACATTGACTAAGGAAAGAATCAGCAGCTCTATGTCTGTTTCACTTTTCGTTTTCAGAGTCTTACACAGTGAATTGATGGCACTGCTTATTTTGCAAGTAGCTTTTTCCTCAGGAGACATGCCAGACTCACATTGTAGATTGTAGAAATTATCTTTGACCTCCGTCAGTATTCTCTCCAGGTCAGAAAATTCAGAGGCAGATGTAACTTTTAGTAAGTCCTTCTCGGTGTGTTCTGTCCACTTTAGAATTTTTGCACGATTTGGGAAGTCATCAACATCATGCGACTGATCCATTACAGACTTCATCATCACCCTCAAGCTGATATCAGTGTTTTGATTAGTGATCTCTGTCAAAAAGTCTTGAAGGTCTCGACTAGAGAGACACTCTCGAACCCATGCTTTAGTGGCGTCTGTGTCTTCTTCGAGTGTTCTCTTGATTTCCAGTAATTTACTCAAATGCTTTTGACTTTTCGATACAGACCACAACTTCACTGACCGGATCATTTCCAGAGCTTCCATCACTGCTGATAGCACATTCTGTCCCCACATAGATTTTGCATCCTGTTTCGTGATCCCTGTATATGCTTCCTGGATGAATTTGCTGAGTTTGTGCGCATTCTCAAATTCATCTCTGTGGGAAGATAGGATGATGTCCCAAACTGGAACCAGGGTATCTCCCCTGTCAATCACACACCAACCTTTGTTGGAAGTCACCAGACCTGTTTTCCATTTTAGGGGATTATCGGTTTCGGCTGGTCCTCCGGACTTGCTGACAGAAAGCTGAACTTTACTGAGAAGACTGGCACTATATTTTCCTTCAAAGGAGGCTTTGCAGTAAGAGAGAGAAGTGCTCATCCCTCCCGAACCTGCAAGAATGGACCCAAATCCAGCATATGCACTCAAAGCAGTAGATGTTAGACTCTTCACTTCTGACAGCTCACTGTTGCTGAAGCCCTCTGCTGAGGCTGTCCACCAGAATATCCCCCCAAAGTGAAGAGGACCTTGATTTACATGTGAACCAAAAGTCTGAAAGAAACTAACAACCTCCTTTTGCAACTGAGGGTTCTTCTCATTTACATTCAGCAAAACTGATTCCATTTTTTTCAGCTCATTCAAGGCAAAGTGGCACAACTTCAGTTTATCTTTCTCAATGAAGCAGGAGGCCAGTGGTACATAGTTATATTGTGTGTTTAAAATGTATGTGTGTTCAGAGGAAGATTTGTTTGTCTTTTCTTCAGAATGTTCATATTCATTTTTTAAAATTAGACTTTTCCTTGAAAGGCTGAATCTTGCACCCAGTTTTTCTGTGACCTTCTGAAACTTCGTTTGAGATTCCCGGGAATTGAATTCCTTTTTCTCATAAAAATACTTGTGCTCAGCACCATGAAGTCTGAATGAATCTGGCACTTCAAGCAGTTGATGTCTTTTCTGCAGCAGGTCCTCCAGGTTTCCAGTTTTGTATATTCCTTCTAGGGCCAGGCCACCGGACGCTGATCTCAGAACCTGTTCATCAGGGATCATTTCTGCTGGTGAGTTTAAACCCTCTTCAACAGAGCACACCCTTTCGTACAAACGTTGTATGATATCTTGTAAAGGTGTACCTGATGGCAACCAGTTGCCTTCAGGCACATCAAGAGCTGAGCGAATTTCATCAAGCTTTAGCTTAACTTTGGTGTCATTTTGGTCTCTGAATTCCAGGTGAAATTTCTTTAACTCTTCAAGATTATTCTTAATGCGGTTAATTCTCTGTTTTTCTTGTCTCTGTTTCTTAGTCTGTTCGACCTGGTTTTCCTCATTCTGTGAAGCTGGATTTTCTTCAGGTTGCAGATGGTTCTCCTCAATCCTGAGCATTTTTTGAAGAGCTCTGCTTTCCCATTCATGGTGCACATGCTTCTTTAGGACTTGGTAATCAGTAACATTTAAATACTGCAGCTGCTCTGAACGCTCAACACCCCGTTCTTCGTTGAAGACCTTGGTCCAGTATCTCCAGTCAAGACCTGCTTTCTGTAGCACTTCACCAAGATCTGTCCGCTGCTTTTCTTCTACAGCCTCACTTTCTCTTGACTCCGTTTCCTGCAGAATAATTAAATGCATTATACCATATAATAAAACCCACACGTGGCAAATAAGTTGCTGTTATTCCAGGGTTTCAAAGGTTGAATGAAATCTTGGGGCATTGAAACAGAGGAATTTTGGCCTGTCAGAAGGAATGGGTCATTTTAATAATATTGGTCGATGGGGCAAAGGCAAAGGAAGTTAGTTAGTAACACATGTTTGGTTCCGCAGATTATCGTATCAACCTCCTTGAGACCTGATATGCTTTGATACATGAAGGAGCAAATAACTAAGTTTATTGGCAGGTGAGGATGCTATTGAGGAAGCGTTTGAGAAGAAGCTAAAATATACAGACAAATATACAGGTTGCAGAGGTGAGGGAATGCGGGTGGAAAGCATATGCAAGACTTCTAGACACCAGGAGCGTTCGGGGCAACATCGCTCCTTTTTGGAATTTGGTGTTTGTGGTTTGCTATGGTCTACGTGGGACTGGCGGTCTGAACATGGTGTATACTATTGTGTGGTAGCATGGATGCTCAATGCAGTAGTGGTATGGATGGTTAGTGTGCTGGCGGTGTATTGTTCTGGAGATGGTTGGCAGGTAAGGCTAGTGGTTAGTTAGAAATTCACATGGGTCTGGTGGCAGTGGCATTGCGATTAGTTACAATGTTCATGACTGGGGAAGTCCATGTGGTACTGGCGTTCTTACACACTGCCTACTTATATTAGTATGTGTAGCATGATTAGCTCAGCTAGTTCGCTAGTAAGCATGGTGAAGTGCAGTGAAAGCGAAGGCTGGTAGCAGGTTATCGTGACAACACTCCCCGATGACTCAAATTCAAAAGAGCGTTGTTGCCCTTGGCTAGAGGTGAGTTCGTCTTTAGCTGACTGGTAACGCGTTTGTTCAACAAATAGTTGGACAAGTGAGAGGCCGGGGTTCAAATCCCACCTCGGACTCAGGCAATTTCTCACCTGTTACATATGCAATGAGCTCCTGAATGCAGACCATGAGTACACTGCATGAGAAAGTTGTTGAGGAGGCAACATTTTCACTCAATGTAGTATACGTAAAAGCCCAGATTATATGGTTGGCATTTATATAGCGCCTTTATCTAACGTGCTGTACAATTGATGCTTCTCATTCACCCATTCATACACACACTCACACACCTTGGCTGCCATGCAAGGCGCCGACCAGCTCGTCAGGAGCATTTGGGGGTTAGGTATCTTGCTCAGGGACACTTCGACACAGCCCGGGCGGGGGATCGAACCGGCAACCCTCCGACTGCCAGACAACTGCTCTTACTGCCTGAGCCATGTCGCCCCATATACAGATTCCTGTGTTTTCGCGGAGTGTATTCAGGAGACATCTCTGGGTCCAATAGATCATAGAGGAAGAGGGGGAGGGGGGTTTACTATAAGGGCAGAGGTCTTAAGACACTTCCACCATACTGTCGGGAAATACTGTGGAGGATGTCGGACCGTCTGCAGTAAGTTCAGTAGATACATATTTTGAGGACCCAGTAGTCAACACTCCAGTGGAAATACAAATTATCATCAGGGGAGTATAAGCACACTACATTCAGATAAACCTTTAATCTACTTAATGACTTTCTCATCCAGTGTCACCACTTTTAGCAACAAAAACTGAAATTGAACACTTCCAATAATTTGATATTAGTTTTTCACATGTGAAATACTGGTAAAAAGTGTGATCTTGTCACCAAAACAAGTTGCACTTTATTTACTTTCAATGTCACAAAGGTTTGAGAGCAGTTTTCAGGAGCAATTTCATTTATTTCATAGATTGTAAAATAACAATTATATTAAAATATACCTCCATTTGTGCTCCCCTCTGGACCTCCTCTCTCCCAGGGCACACACCACTGCAATAAACGAATAAACAAACAAATCAGCACCTAGAATAATACAAAACCATTTAATTTAAACTGTAATGAAGAGACTTCAAGCAGATAGTCACTTAGTATAATTCTGACATTTAACAGCCACATTTATGGAATCAAAATGTTTATTTTACTCAAAATACATACAGTAAACACACACAGCTATATAATCAAGAACTGCATACAGGCTACTGCCAACAGAGCATCAGTGCATGTTCCTCCTTTTCCCACTAGAGGGAGCCCTACACCCAGTGCTTTTGCTTATTTGTTCTCGTTATATGCGCGCTATATGAAATAATCTCTCCCCATAAAACAGTTTTTAATGTTTCCCATAACAGTGAGGGGGAGGTTGACTCAGTCCTGTTAATCTCAAGAAAGATGCAGATTTTTTTGGAGATAACCTCGCAAAATTCCTCATTAGCTAGTAGCCCTGTATTGAACCTCCACTGACCCTTAGTATTAGGTGAGAGTGTTAAATCTAAGTGCGGGGCGCGATCAGAAATAACAATCGCGCACTATTCTGTAGATTTCACAGAGGCCTGTCGATAAAAAAAATCGATGCGCGAGTAAGCTTGGTGCGCCTTAGAGAAGTAGGAAAAGCCGGGTTGAGAAAGCGCCAGGGATCTACATCGCCCAACTGACCACTTCATGTGTATTTTACTAGTTATGGGTGTGATGCTTTAACTTGTGGAAGAACCTATGCACTTGTAAATCGCTTTGGATTAAAAACGTCTGCCAAATGACAAAAATGTAAATGTAAAAATGAGGGAAGACCATGTCCAGAGGATAGCAGAGGGTGTGAGGATTTTGGGGTGCGAGCAATCAAGTTTTGGGTCTATCACTAAATTCAGGGTTGTCCCAATTAGGGGATAAACAATCACCCCTCTGTTCCATTCTGGAATATATTTGTATGAGCCATCGATCACGTATGCGACAGAGAAAATATGAATGACTAAAACAGACCTATAAGTGAGGCAGGCACCCAAAAAATACTAACATAAGGAAAAAAAAACCTCTCAGTTCCCAGTAATAATCAACACGTTCCCCCCAAAATAGAAACAATAGTTTAACTCAACACCAAACGTTAGATCGTTTCCTAAACTTTCCTAAACGAGTTGCAGGATTGACTGTGCACAACCGATTTCCTATGCAGTGGATTTCGCCTCTCGAGGGTCAAAACAAACGTCATATTAATAAACCGAGATCACTTTCCAACAGGCATACAATAGTGTAAAATAGGAATAATATATATATAATTTCAAACCAAACTGTCTAGGAATGCCATGATTGAGAGAGGAGGCATAGATTTACAACATATTGTAGTCCCGTCCCTCCTTATAACCGCAGGTTGTGTAAATCCCAATGGGGAAATTCATTCAGGAAATGTTCTTTCGGCACAGAACTCAGCAGAAGTGATGTCACTTTTCAGCTCTCTTTATTGTGTTCTTATTCAAAGTCGCTTCCTCCTGCATTTTGACTAGTTTCAGACACATAGGCTACATACGTGATATTCCGTGTAAATATCTCAAAACCTATTTACTGCACACACATGGTTGAAGACTTAGATTAAAGAAGAAACTTGTACCATTCAGACACTTGAGACAGAACAAATTTATGTCAGAGCATGTACATACAGCGTACACAAAGGTTACACTAAAATACAAATAAAAAGTGTTTTTATAGTTTAGCAATTCATATCTCAATGTGCGATGCATGATAACGGCGTAAAAAGCGGTTTTCTTTCCCCAAAACGCCGCCTTTAACGCCGTGTTCATGCTTCACACAACAATAATTCCCCAAAAAACATTCTGCGAGATCCTGGTGGGACTGTTTAGCCTTTGATATTGAGAAAGAGCTCACCTGTGTCCAAAATATAGAAGCGCAGACTATTTCTTCGTAAGTCTTGACCCTGTAAGCATATCAGTGGAGCAGTGGACCTTGAGCGGGTGGATTTGGGGTCTGTACTCGTCTTGGGAGTGGCTGTCTGCATGAGAAGGGAAGCGGGAGCAACGGATGTCCTATAAATCACGTGATTTCTCGGAAAGTCTTGTTGACTTACATAATATGTTGGTTATGATCAAAAAAATTCATTTTAATTTTTTAATTTGTAATTTTATTGGCACTTGGCAGACGCTCTTATCAAGCCGCCATGTCAAGCCACCCTGTCTGGCATCAACAATCATTCCACAGTCAATGTCACTTAGATTACATTTCCCCCCATTCTGATGGTTGATGTTATTATTACCTGAAGCTCCTGAATGGTATCTACATGATTATATGCATTGCACTGCTACGTGTAATAGGTTCGAAGTACGCTTCGAAATTATGGACCTAGGTGAGCTCTCTCTCATTATTAAACAGTAATATCTTCAGTCAAAGGTGTAGTGATCAAGTGTCACCTACAGTGCACTGCGTAAGTTTTTCTAACTTACTTAAATTCACAGAACAAGATGTTCTATCTCCGTTTTATGACAAATCAATCACAAGTCAAAATCAGATTAAACCGTCAAACTGTCAGAGTTGGGCAAGCTGGTTCCTCCAAAACTCTTAAAGCTTCATGCCAAAAAGTATACCAATATGTACGCAGCCTATAATCAATGCATATCACATGTATGCTGCCTATTTACTCATATAATCAATATATAATCCAATGAACCTATATCATTAATTACAGATAAGCTTATGGAAACGCAAGAAACCACCATTAATCAAATGTTAAAGTACGATTAAGTATGTATTAAGTATATATATTTTCAAACTGATTAACTGCTCATTTGTGCTGGAAGTATAGTGACCCATATGTAACCTGAATTGAATAAAATAATGTGTATGCTTCAAAGGAAAGTTGGAAAAGTACAGAATTTTTTATGATTCCTCTTTGTAAGACAGCTTACAGGACAGGATGTTTGGCGTTGTGGGGGTGGGCTATCATTGTCAAGGACAGTTCGTGTATGAGCCATGCAGGACAGGAAGTCTTGTGGGGGGGGCAAACGTTGGCAAAGACAGTTTGCAGAACAGCTGTATGCCTGTACAATGCGATAAGAACATTTATTTTTAAGAAAAGCCTATGATGCAAAATATCATTTATTTTTGAGCTTTTGATGTAAAATGTCATGTCAATTATTTTTGACAAGAAAACATTTGTCAAGGGCAGTTTTGTATGCCTGTACGATGTGATAAGAACAATTATTTTTAATAAACAAAACAAATTGTCA
Source organism: Conger conger (assembly GCF_963514075.1). NCBI lineage: Eukaryota > Metazoa > Chordata > Actinopteri > Anguilliformes > Congridae > Conger > Conger conger. The sequence continues at coordinate 63,147,729 of NC_083767.1, read as the reverse complement.
CGTTTCAGGTCTGTCTCGCCATGTTTTATGTTTATTCATTTTGTATTAGTCTTGTATTGTCTTATCATGTATTATGTTAGTCTAGGTTCGTCATGTTGTTTAGTTATGTTTCGTTACGATTTATTTTCTTGTCATGTTTAGTTATGTCTCGTTACGATTTATTTTCTTGTCATGTCTAGTTATGTTTTCGTACGATTATATTACCTGGTTATGTTGAGTGGTCATCGTCTTAGTTTCGCTTTGTGTTGATGCATGTTTATTGTTACGTTAACTGGTCGTTGTTATGCATACACTTTTACATGTTTTTCCGCAAACCTTGCGTTCCGCCTTTTCTCTCTCTCTCTCTCTCTCTCTCTCTCTCTCTCTCTCCTTCTGTCATTCACTCCCTAATTGTTTCCATTTGTCTATTTACTAAAACTACTAACGCTAGATCAGGATTGGGTAGAAACTAACAAACTAATCATGTGTTCATGTTACCTTACATTTCTCGTGCATGTCATTTACTAATTTACTAATGCTAGGGCAGGATAGGTTTATTACTAATGATTACTAATCTCCTTGTTAAACTTGTCATCCATCGCACCTGTTTTCCATTTCCTTGCTACGCTCTAACTAATTGTCTGCACCTGTCTACACCCGCATTTATAGCCCAGTCGCGCCACTGTTCACTGCAAAATTGTCTGCCTCTGTTTACCACGCAACTCTTGAGCATTTACCACTATTGATTACACGTTACGATCCAAGCCTGTTACCGACCATTGTTTATTGATTTCTGTTTTGTGACCATCGTTTGTTTTTTGACCACGTCCTCGCCTACCGTTTTTGTACTTTTGCTTCGCTGATTGTTTCATGGTTTCGACTCCCGCTTCGCCCACGACTACGCCTCTGCCTGCCGTCCGTCTGTTCATCTGCCCCGCTGACAGCTCTCCTGCTACCGGACCTCCCTGTACGTCTACCGACTACGAGTTTGCCTCTTCCCTCGGCACCGTGCTTTTTGTTTGTTTACCTTTTGTTTGGCTGGATCTACGTGTATGGACTTTGCTTGTGTTGACTACTCTCCTGGGATTCGTCCCGAATAAAGCCCTGAGGGGTCTTTATATTACTATTGTTTCTGAGTCGTGCATGTTGGGTCCAACCCCCACGCACCCGTCTCACAAATGTCATGATTAAAGAATATTTATTTTTAGAGAATAGCATACAAGCGAAATGATAATTTGGGCGATTGCCCGAATCATTGTGGCATGTCAGAGATCAGCGGGTATTTTTTAGGAGGAGTTATCTTGAAAGAGGTGTATAAAATGTGTGTGAAACAAACAATCGAGGTTCAATTCTGCAGAATTGATCCGGCTTTGTGCACTTGTGCTAATAAAGTCTGATTTTCAATACTGAGTTTATTTCAGGAGTAACTGAAAAAAACACAAAAAAAACAAAAAGCAAAGCTATGCACGTTAGCCTGCAAAGGAGCATGTGTGCTCAGTAATAATTTATATACCCGGCTTTACGCGATTACAAATCTATTATTGTGTAGCACAGGAAAAAAAAAGGAGCTCACTGCATTTATAAAGGGTGCTGTAATTTCTCATTTGAATGTGCTTTTCATCCACAGAGACAATGCAGGATGCACAACAGCAAGAGCAGAATTTCATCAGGGCTGTTATCCCACAGCTCAAAAATGGAATTGAGCATTTTGAAACCGTTGCAACCATTCTGCTGGCCTATGATGAGTCAAAGACACTAGCGCTGCAGCAAGCTATTGTTCAGGCCAAACAGAGCCTAGAATGGGCTGAATCTGCTGCGTCCAGTCAGCTGTCGCAGGTGGATGCACTCACAGAGAGTCTGACCGCCAGGAAAGGAGAGCTGGACCGTGAGCAGATAAATAAAGTGAAAGAACTGGAAAACTTGGAAACAGAAAGCCAATGCATAGCTGACTGCATGGAGACGTTCAGAAAGTCTCTAGATGATGCTCGGAGAGCCCGAGATTCTGCTCGGGGAATTCTTGAAGACCTTGAAAGAAAGCAGAGGGTGACTGAGGCCGTGCAGGATGTTGGAATCAGAATAATGTTCATCCCCTTCATCGGAACCATCCCTGGTGAGATACTGTAGGAAAATGAAGTGCATTTTTACAATGCCAGTTTCAGTTACTGTGGAATTTCCCTTTTTTTAAATACATTTATTTAAGATTTTCCCCTTTTCTACAAATTTGGTTGCCCTATCTGATCCAATGAGTGTTAGCTGGGGGATACACCACCCACACCCCGTCCCTATGGCGATCCGAGAAGAACACGGGTCTCTTCAAGCCGTCTCGTCTCGTGCTCGTGACCGTGATTCCGAGGCGGCCGGGGTGCTGTTGTGCACAGCGATCCGCTAACCCTGCCGAGACGCTCCCTCTGGAGCAGTGAGCCGGCCAAACTTTGGCATCTTAGTCTGTTGCACCACCGCGGCTCCAGAATTTCCCTCTTTAAATGGTAAATGGCAGGCATTCATATAGCGCCTTTATCCAAAGCCCAGTACAAGTGATGCTTCTCCATTCACCCATTCATACACACACTAACACACTGACGGCGATTGGCTGCCATGCAAGGCCCCGACCAGCTCGTCAGGAGCATTTGGGGGTTAACACCACAAACACGACCAATTTCTATTTCGTTAAGCATGTGCACCATTGTTGCGTGAGGTCCAGAGAGATTTCTGTTTCGAAATTTCAGACACTACTACTGTGAGGTTGGGGTGACGGAGAGCCAGTCGCGACTAAACCCTTATAAGTGAGCACGCAAGCGTGTTCGCCACTAAATCCTAAACGAAACAGAGGTTTTAAACAAATCCCTTCTCCCGGAACAGAGGGAGCAACGAAAACCAACCCGGAGGCGAATCTAAAGAGTAACAGAATTAAAGCCGAAACAGCGGCTGAGCGAAAATAAAGCAACCCTTACAAAACAGAGCAAAACTCAAAACCAAACTTGGTGTTTTGCCAGACCTCAGCAAAGGTAGGGAACTGAGGAACCCGAAAAGAAAATACAACCTAGCGTAAAATGCTAGGCACAATAAAATAAAAACCTTGAGACGCAGCTCGGGAAGAAAAGCAAACCAAAATACAAATACCGGGGGAAAAAAACACAAAACCTTTTTTTGTTTGGTAAGGCGCCAGTGTACAATACAGAAATACTGCACGCCTTCCTTACCTGTAATGTTGTCAAATACACACACCAGCACAATACCCGACTCACTACTAACCGAGTCTACCATGTGCTTTTACTGGCTTGGCTCAAGAGTGAACAGTTGACACACAAGCACCAAAGTGTAGTTGGTACTGAGCTTAAATACTCTTCCCGGGAGGTAATTACCCTGAAGTTAACGAGGATCAGGTGGAAGCAATGATCCTCACCCCTCAGGCGGTGACAAGGGGTATTACCTCCCACCATGAAAACTACAGAACGGTGGAAGTATTTATTATAAATGGGGCGACATGGCTCAGGCAGTAAGAGCAGTCGTCTGGCAGTCGGAGGGTTGCCAGTTCGATCCCCCGCCTGGGCTGTGTCGAAGTGTCGCTGAGCAAGACACCTAACCCCTAAATGCTCCTGACGAGCTGGTCGGGGCCTTGCATGGCAGCCAATCGCCGTCAGTGTGTGAGTTTGTGTATGAATGGGTGAATGGAGAAGCATCAATTGTACAGCGCTTTGGATAAAGGCGCTATATAAATGCCTGCCATTTACCATAAAATGGAATGTATTTCTGATAACACACTTGAATAACATGCATACATTTTGCTGGGAGCCATCTTCAGGGCAGTATTACAGCGATTACTGCCCTGAAGGGGCAGTATTTGTCACGGCAGGGGGGGGCAGAGGAACCAGAAGCTGACTCGGGGGTGGTTTAATGAGCAGGTGGATAAGGGGCAGACAGAGTGTAGTCCAAACAGGCAAGAGTTCAAAACCAGGTAGGCAGTCCAGAAGCAGGGCAGAGGTACAGAGTCCACAAAACAAGAGAAGAGCCTGGGGAAGCAGGCAAGGGTCATACACAGGAATCCAGAAGCAAAAATCAACAGACAGAATGCCACAACGGCAAAGGTTTTGGGAACAAGGGGGCTAGAACAAGGGGGCTAGAACAAAGGGGCTAGAATAGGGGGGCTAGAATAGGGGGGCTAGAACAAGGGGGCTAGAACTGGGGTTAAGGGATAAAGGGCTCGGGACTCAGGAAACAATGAACGAGCACCATGCAACTGAAAAGGACAGGTATAAATACAGACAGTCACTCGGTGGTCTAACAAATAAACATCAGGTGAGACGCATGAAAGGGTAATATTACAATAACGACGGGGAAACGAAAACGCGGACTGGATTCACAAAGACACACATATCATACAAATGGCTCTGGACTAGGGAGTAGACAATTGCACAGAATCGGGAGATGTAGAGATACGGAGAGACAGGTGCGAATACTTTGCTGAAACTAAGCAAGTAATCAGTGATAGCATAGAAAGATGGAGTTATGGAACAGAGTGGAAAACTAGGAGATAATGTTAGTCAGTTAGTTACGTGATTAAATCTAAACTACCCAAATTAAGTGACCATTAGTTTGTTAGTTAGACAGACAGTAAGTGTATTAGTACTGTACAATATCTAAATTAGTAGTTGTTAGTAAGAATAGTGCTTTACAACATTAACTAGCGAAAGAAGCCGGAAGTAAGGAATGCAAGATTGGAAGGAAGGTTGAACCCCAGAACTACCGTAAACACCCAAATAGTGAAGCACGCAGTCAGGGGAGTGACTGGGCTAGTAAACATTCAGACACAGACATCACAGGGGAGTGACTGGGGCTAGTAAACATTCAGACTCAGACATCACAGGGGAGTGACTGGGCTAGTAAACATTCAGACACAGACATCACAGGGGAGTGACTGGGCTAGTAAACATTCAGACACAGACATCACAGGGGAGTGACTGGAATAACATGGATCCTGTGGAGTCTGTGCCAGCTCCAGAGCACACTGCCATTAAAGCAAAAGGGGGGCATACCAAATACTAAGAAATTCTGAAATTCATGTACATTTTTAAAAGATTTAACTTTTCACTCCAATTGTTATGCTGGTAATATAAGTTGTAAGGAAAATGTTCAGACTTTTAGACCCCACTGCATGTGATAAATCTGGAGCTCACTATGTGTACCCTGTGGGAATGTGTCATGGGTGTACATCTCAATCAATAAAACTGAATTTCATTTAATGTCTGCTCGTCATCGATGGCTGAAACTTTCTGGTGGAGTTCCTGCAGGCTAAGGATGGCAGCTTTGACTTGTGGATCACTGAGGAGCTCATATCTTCTATCTCCCTGCATTTGAAGCTGGGGCACAGTATTCTGCTACGGGTAATACCAGGGCTTGCGTGGATATGCGTAGGGTCTGGGGGGAAGCTCCCCAAGTCGAACCCGCCAGGCGGCGGATGAGCGAGACCCTTGCTGTTGTCTTGGCCTTCACTTCATCCAGGTGTTGCTTGTAGGACAGTGTCCGGTCCAAGCATACGCCGAGGTACTTGGGGGCTTGCTGGAACTCCAGGCGGTTGTTGCCAACATGCACGTCCAGTTCCCTTCTTGCTTCCCGATTGTTAAGGTGGTAAGCTGCAGACACTGTCTCGCCCATGCTGAGCTGAAGGTGCCACTTCTGGAGGTAGTCTGCCAGGATGCCCAGGTCTCGGTTGAGGCCATCTTCCATCGCCTTCCATGTTGGGTGGCGAAGCATGATGGCCAAGTCGTCCGCATAGCCATACTTGGTAGATGTTGTATCTGGCAGGTCGTGAATGTCTATGTTGAACAACATTGGTGAGAGGACGGAGCCTTGCGGGACACCGTTCTTCAACTTTCTGAGCCTGCTGGTCTGGCCATCGCTGGTCTGTAGGATGAAGCTACGGTTCGATAGCATCTCCATAATGAACCTCACCATGTGCCGGTCCGGGATTGTCCTCAACAGTTTCAGATGTAGTCCACGGTGCCACACGGTGTCATAGGCGGCTGTCAGGTCCAGGAATACTACTCCAGCTTTTTCGTTATCCTGAAAGCTGTCCTCGATGTCCTGAGTGAGTAGCGTTACCTGATCCACTGTTGACCTGCCTCGGAGGAAGCCGGCTTGTTCCGGTGGGAGTTGTGGGTCCACCACTGGCTCGATGCGGCTGTGAATCAGCCTCTCCAGGATCTTATATGGGACACAGAGCAGAGAGATGGGCCTGTAGGACTTCGGGTCTTCGGCGGGTTTGTTCGGCTTTGGCAAGGCTATGACGGAAGCACGGCGCCAGGTCTTTGGGAGCTTGGACCTCCGGAAGCATGATGAGAAGAACGAGCATAGCCAGTAAGATGTTCTTTCACTTTGGTGTATGACAAACTCTGGGTGGATATTGTCTCGACCTGATGACTTGCCCGGCTTCAGTTTGTTGATTGCTGCACTTAGTTCGGCTACTGTGAAGTCTCCTGAGAGGTTAGCATCGACGCTGGCTGCCTTGGAGAGAGACGATACCTCACACGAGGTCAATCGTGTGACGTTTCTGTCAGCATCAGGGAAGCGACCATTTTTCAGGAGCTGGGAAGCAATGGCATCTGCTGTCACTGGACATCTGCGGGGGGTTGTTTTTCTCCCTGAGAGCAGGTTGATGGTCTGCCACGCCTTCCGGCTAGAGTGGGTGAAGTCGATAGCTTCCACTACTTCAGTCCACCTGGCCCTTCGGGTGTCGTCCAGCTTCTGCAATCGGGTTGTTGCTGTTGCGTCCATTTCTTCCCTGGAGCTTGCCTGCTGGTGTTGGCGCAGCAGGCAGCTGCACTCCTCATCCCAGCCCGGGATGTAGTTCTTATTGTAGCCACGTGGGATGTTGTGCTTTGCTGCCCTGAGGAGGACTTCACAGTAGGCGGCGTATGCAGCATCCACATCAGCTGCTTCTGGGTCCAGGAGACCAGCAATTCTTCTTTCCGTTTCCGCCATAAACTGCCGCCAGTTCGCCTTCCTGAAGTTCCATCTCCTGACCGGTTTGCCAGATACCGGCTGTACCAGTGATGGTACTTTGATGATGGATGGCCGGTGGTGTGAACGAGGGAACCTGTCCAAGACACGTCTCTCCGGTTTCAGGTCGTTACTGCGGCATACGGCAAAGGCCTGGGTTGGTGTGAGAGTTCCAGCGTGCAGAAAAGAAGCTTGGGGGCTCCTTTGGGTCGAAGAGCAGCAATGCCTCAGCGTTAGAAGCCCACTCACTCAGCGCTTCATCATCCTGTGATGTGTGGTTGTAACCCCAATCTGTATGTTGGCAATTGAAGTCACCTGCATAGATGGCGGGAGGAGTCACAGATGGTAGTGATGATACAGTCAGCACAGTTGGTGGGGGCTTGTATACATTCACAACAGATGTTTCTTGGATTTTGGTGACCGGCCACTCAATGTTGCAGCCGGGTGGAGATTGACTGGTGGCTGACCAGCTCAATCCTTCCCGGACAAAGGTTGCCATTCCATGCTTCTTGCTGTGGATGGATCCGGTGAGGAAGAACCCAGGCAGTTTGAGGTTGTCGTCAGAAACCCAGTGTGTCTCTTCTCTGAAGTAACATTGGTATTAAAATCCTAAAACTTTCTTTTCATTTTCGTTGTTGCAAGATCAGACACATTTTGACAGGCTTCACATATATCAGATACATTAGATATTACAGCTCTTATGTGATGTTTAAATGAAAAAATAAAAGAAGAAAAGAAGAATCTGAAAATAAAAGTTTTTTTTTATTTTGGATACTGGTGGACTTGCGGTTCTTCTGAATCATTTTGTGAATTGTTCCCAGTTTAATCCCAAGATCTTGTGATATTAAGAGCGGCCAGCAGGGGGGCTGGACTCAAGCTTAACAAGCAACCGTAATAAGCAAGGGGAGACCATCAATGCCAAAAAAGTTTAATTCAACCAAAGTTAGGTAACAGAAGTACAATACCCATGGAGTGTGAACAAATTAAACATCAGTTGTATAATGCCATGCCATTGTCTCCTGCTTAGTCTAATCAACTGTAAGTCACTCTGGATAAGAGCCTCTGCCAAATGCCATTAATGTAATGTAATGTAGTGGCAGCTCAGCTGAGGGGCAGTGAGCAAAATACAGGACTGTGCATGAAGTTCAAATGAAATTAAACATTTATTTTTCAGGTGATAATATCATTTATACAAGTAATAAATGGGAAATGTGTCCGTTTGTTCATTTGTCAGTTCTATTTCCTTGTGTAAAGTTGTATCTGTTCAGTTCTAGCCTCTGGTTTCCTGACCCATTTCTATTCTGTTTCTTTTCTGCCGTTTTTGGATTCCCAGATGTTTTAACTCTGCCTGGCTTTTGGATTATGTGTTTGTGCTTTGTACACTTGTATCGATGGCCTGCCCGCTACTGAACTCTGCCGGCTTTATTAGGATGCTGCTTATTGGACTCTGTCTTGTACCGCTGCCCTGCTATTGGACTGACTACTGATCTTTGGACTTTGCCTATTCTTGGATTACGTTCTTGATCTGCCTGTTCTGAATAAACCTGCCATATTCACCTTATGCCTGAGTCTGGATTGGGTTGCTCTGTCCCACATCCTGACAAAAAGCGTCACACAGTTACAGCACACACTACCAAACATCACACAGTTACAGTACACACTACCAAACATCACACAGTTACAGCACACACTACCAAACATCACACAGTTACAGTACACACTACCAAACATCACACAGTTACAGCACACACTACCAAACATCACACAGTTACAGTACACACTACCAAACATCACACAGTTACAGCACACACTACCAAACGTCACACAGTTACAGCACACACTACCAAACATCACACAGTTACAGCACAAACTACCAAACATCACATAGTTACAGCACACACTACCAAACATCACACAGTTACAGCACACACTACCAAACATCACACAGTTACAGTTACAGCACACCCTACCAAACATCACACAGTTACAGCACACACTACCAAACATCACACAGTTACAGCACAAACTACCAAACATCACATAGTTACAGCACACACTACCAAACATCACACAGTTACAGCACAAACTACCAAACACCACACAGTTACAGTTACAGCACACACTACCAAACATCACACAGTTACAGCACAAACTACCAAACATCACACAGTTACAGCACACACTGCCAAACATCACAGTTACAGCACAAACTACCAAACATCACACAGTTACAGCACACACTACCAAACATCACACAGTTACAGCACACACTACCAAACATCACACAGTTACAGTGCAAACAACCAAACATCACACAGTAACAGCACACACTAGCAAACATCACACAGTTACAGCACAAACTAGCAAACACCACACAGTTACAGCACAAACTACCAAACACCACACAGTTACAGTTACAGCACCAACTACCAAACACCACACAGTTACAGCACAAACTACCAAACACCACACAGTTACAGCACCAACTACCAAACATCACACAGTTATAGCACACACTACCAAACATCACAGTTACAGCACACACTACCAAACATCACACAGTTACTACACAAACTATTAAAACAACACACAATTACAGCACAAAGTACCAAACATCACAGTTGCAACACTAAGAACCAAAGCATCTTGTACTAAATGTCAAGGTGTTAGGGGCAGGGGATGGACTTTGTATTTTTCTGAAGATTAAATCTAAATCAATGAGGTAGAAAAGTGATTTATGCATCACTCATTGGACTAAAATACGATATTTGTCAGGATACTTTAATTATCTTGTGAATAAATCATGGCCATTTTAGTATGACTCATTGGAGTTGACCAATTCTGCTGATGGATAATTCCAAGTCAGCTTATCCCACTTATCACAGATATATAATGAGACTTGTAATGCTGATTTGGCTAAACTAATGAGTGTGACTTCATGACTTTGACCTGCCCTATTTCCATAGAGAAATCATAGATAGATAAATGGTTCTTATATCACCGTAGGCTCTCACCAACTCTGTCTTCTATGTATATATTATGTTCATCAACATAATAAAAAAAATATATATATTTTTTAATATTGGCTTTTTTTGTATTTCTTTCAGATTTCAAGATTATAATCATTGAAATAAAATTCAGTTTGTGAATTTGTACAAACTTTGTTACCCCATATCTCCCAGATTCATAATCCAAGTGTGATTTCCAGGGGTTTCTAATCAGGCCAAATCAGCATGTAAATCTCATTAAAATCTGTGACGATGCAGTCCAAAAGTATGTTATGCTGACATAGAATTAGTCTTATCAGCAGCCATACCATCATGCATGTGGACGGGAGGAGTGTAGGTCTGGTTAGTACTTGGATGAGAGACCTCCTGGAAAAACGAACTTGCTGCTGGTAATTGTGTTGCTAGCACAACATCAGTCTGTGTGGGCTATACAATTAACACATTTCTTATTCCTTTGACACAAAATGCATACAGCTAACACATTTTAAAAATACTTGAACTTCTATTACACACAAGCTCAACCAAGACCAGAACAACAGATTTTTACTGCTAAATTTACAAATGCTTTCACACTGTATGTCAGAACAGATAACCTCATGTTCTAAATCTGATAGGCTAAAGTTGAACAGCAGTTTACATTGTAGATTGAAACACAAATATATGTCCTCCATCCATCCATTATCTTAACCTGCTTATCCTGAACAGGTTCGTAGGGGGGCTGGAGCCTATCCCAGCATACATTGGGCGAAAGGCAGGAATACACCCTGGACAGGTCACCAGTCCATCGCAGGGCACACACACCATTCACTCACACACCATTCATATAGCCCACACAGACTGATGTTGTGCTAACTGTGTTTTGAAAATGTGACTACAGAACTGAAAAAAGGTTTTGTTTTGTTTAGCAACGGTAAAAAACAGTTTCGACCAGAAGGAAGATCGCCCCCTACTGGGTTAGCAACACCACTACCAGGAGAGCACGCCCCTGCAGAGGGCAGGACGGTTGGGCTGGAATAAGGGCACCATCTTCCCACAGAGGTGAGTCCCCTGTGGATGTGTCCCGTGCCGTTTTGTTTCTTCCTTTCTCCATTAGGCCCACAGCACACCATCTCTTGGTAAAGTAAGTCTTATTAGGAGCATTACGGCTCAGTCAGCACCTGATGCGCTTAGTTTGAGGTATAGTTCCCAGCAGCCAGAGGGGTTTGTAACATCTATACATAATGAGAAACCACCTGGTACTGACAACTTAGATGGAAAGCTACTGAGAATGGTGGCAGACCAGATTGCCACTCGCATTTTCCATATCTTCAATTTGAGCCTTGTGAGTAATGTTTGTCCCCAAAACTGTAGAGAAGCTAAAGTCATCCCACTGGAGAGGAGCTAAAGTCATCCCACTGGGGAGAAGCTAAAGTCATCCCACTGGAGAGGAGCTAACGTCATCCCACTGGAGAGGAGCTAACGTCATCCCACTGGAGAGGAGCTAAAGTCATCCCACTGGAGAGAAGCTAAAGTCATCCCACTGTTGAGGAGCTAAAGTCATCCCACTGGAGAGAAGCTAAAGTCATCCCACTGTTGAGGAGCTAACGTCATCCCACTGGAGAGAAGCTAAAGTCATCCCACTGTTGAGGAGCTAAAGTCATCCCACTGGAGAGAAGCTAAAGTCATCCCACTGTTGAGGAGCTAAGGTCATCCCACTGGAGAGGAGCTAAAGTCATCCCACTGGAGAGGAGCTGAAGTCATCCCACTGGAGAGGAGCTAAAGTCATCCCACTGGAGAGGAGCTAAAGTCATCCCACTGGAGAGAAGCTAAAGTCATCCCACTGGAGAGGAGCAAAAGTCATCCCACTGGAGAGGAGCTAAAGTCATCCCACTGGAGAGGAGCTAAAGTCATCCCACTGGAGAGAAGCTAAAGTCATCCCACTGTTGAGGAGCTAAAGTCATCCCACTGGAGAGAAGCTAAAGTCATCCCACTGTTGAGGAGCTAACGTCATCCCACTGGAGAGAAGCTAAAGTCATCCCACTGTTGAGGAGCTAAAGTCATCCCACTGGAGAGAAGCTAAAGTCATCCCACTGTTGAGGAGCTAAGGTCATCCCACTGGAGAGGAGCTAAAGTCATCCCACTGGAGAGGAGCTGAAGTCATCCCACTGGAGAGGAGCTAAAGTCATCCCACTGGAGAGGAGCTAAAGTCATCCCACTGGAGAGAAGCTAAAGTCATCCCACTGGAGAGGAGCAAAAGTCATCCCACTGGAGAGGAGCTAAAGTCATCCCACTGGAGAGAAGCTAAAGTCATCCCACTGGAGAGGAGCTAAAGTCATCCCACTGGAGAGGAGCTAAAGTCATCCCACTGGAGAGGAGCTAAAGTCATCCCACTGGAGAGAAGCTAAAGTCATCCCACTGGAGAGGAGCAAAAGTCATCCCACTGGAGAGGAGCTAACGTCATCCCACTGGAGAGGAGCTAAAGTCATCCCACTGGAGAGGAGCTAAAGTCATCCCACTGGAGAGAAGCTAAAGTCATCAAGCATGCTAGGGCTGCTTTTACTGGCTCTAACAGCCGACCAATCAGTCTGTCACCTGTTCTCAGCAAACTTGTAAAACATTGTATTATACCAGATAAATGCTATTTCTCTGTTTACAATTTGACAAGTGACTACCAGCATGCTTATAGGGAAGGTCACTCAACATGCACAGCGCTTACACAAATGACAGGTGATCAAAAGAATATTGTGGGAGCAGTACTGCTAGATGTCAGTGCTGCCTTTGATGTGACTGATCATAAGTGATTATTTTGAAAAAAACGCATGTGTTATGGTTTTGCTCCATCTGCCTTATCAAGGATTGAAGGTTATCTATCTAATAGAACACAAAGTGTTTTCTTTAATGGAAGCTTTTCAGAGGCAAGACATGTTGAGTGTGGAATTCCACAATGAGGTTTGCTTGGCCCTTTGCTGTTTTCTGTTGTTACTAATGATCTTCCACTTGCTTTGGAAAAAGCCTGTGTGTCCACGTATGCAGATGATACAACAATATACAGGCCCTGGTTCAGTCGAGCTGAACAATTTACAACTCATAATGCTTAAGTTTTATTGCAACCTTCAGCGAGTCTTCTTTGATTCTGGTTTAAAAAATCATATACATTCTATAAAGTGCTTTTGCCTCCATCATGACCGATGACCATTTATCAATAAACACTGTCTCTGAATTAGCATGGCTGATCTTTGTACATTATTCCATTGCTGTGGTGCATAATCTGGCATGGTAAATTTACATTTTAACAGTTTGTTTTATGCTGAGAACTTCACCATATGGGCTGTTTGAAAGAGAATACTTTTTACAATATACAAACATGATGACTAACTTATCCATTTAGAAAGCTGAATTCAAACTTTGTTTTGCATCTCAGCACTTAGTCAAGCTGATGTATTTCACCAGAAATGGTCACACTAAAAATAAATGTTTAATTTGAACAGTCCTTTGTTTTGTTCACTGCCTTGAACTGAGCCCAAAGATAATGGCAGTGTCTTCATTCCACCACTAGATGGCAGTGAATCCTGTTAACATCATACCAGTTACTGCTGGCCTCACCTTCTGTCCCAGTTTGCTATAAATGCACAATTTACACATGAGTCAAATTACACTGGGAAAATTATTCATTCTTTATCAATGAAAGCTTGAATCTTTTAGTCTAACACTCACCCCTGATTTACATCATGATTTAAGGGCATTTTTACACCACGCATCTGAATGGAAAGAAATAGACCAGGCCACTGAATCCGGGTACTTCTACGTACACGCCCTTCTTGGGGGCAATAACACAGCGGGAATAGGGTATTTCACTTAAATTAGTTATATCTTTTGATAACAACATAATATATATTGTAAATTATATTTCCGACAAGCTGAAAGTCTTTTGAGCATTTCCGTTCTAGGTTGACATTTTTACGATCCGTAGTTTTTGAGAACAAGAGCTTTGTTTGACACCAGCCATTATATAGGCTACAAGATACGGAGCTAGCTAGCTGGCTAACGTTACGTGACACTGGTGCTGAGGCAATCTGTCGATATATCTACCTATCTATACAAATTATGGGCTATACGACACACGGAGATAGCTAGCTATCAATCGATCAAAGATCATCGTAAAAATGTCAACTTAGAATGGAAATACTCAAAAGACTTTCAGCTTGTGAGTAATATAATTTAAAATATAATGGATATTGTTGTCAAAAGATATAGCTAATTTAGGTAAAATACCCTATACCCGCTGTGTTATAATTGCCCCCGAGAAGGGGCGTGTACGTCAAAGTACCCGCATTCGCTGGTCTGGTCTATTTCCTAATTTTTTGAATAGTCACATATGAATGTAGAACACAGATCTTCGGTGAACCTTGAAAATCTGAAAATAATGTAGGCTACATCAGCGAGCATGTTTAGCTGATGTTTGATCACGTTGTGTTTCCTCTGTTATGAGCTGTTGTAATCGTGTGCATGTCATTTGTAGAAACGGGTGCCACTGAGACGGGTGGTCTCCTTTACTGAGTTTATTTCATGTTTTGATCAGAGAGCAGGGGAGCTCTCTGTTCATTATGTGGGCCCATAAGCCCCACCTGGGCAGGGATGGCCTCTCTTGGTTTTGTGGTTTCATCGCCCTGTTCCTGTCCCCTGACTGAATGATTTATTCCCCAAGGGACAGGCTGGTTTCCCTGCTCCCGTCAGTAGCTCTGTGTGTGTTTGGAACCACGCTGCTGGGTGTACAAGTGTGAGTTATGATACAGGTGTGTGGAACCTGCTGAGTGTTTTGGAACAGCATTTGATTTCCCTCTCTGTTGGAGGAGATGTGTGATGCACCCTGGGTAAGTTTCTGCTTTGATAACATTTTTAAAATGGCTGACTCATCACTCTCCTGCCCCAGTGAGTCCTGGACTGGCACACTGTCTCTGACTCCACCATGTGCACAGACTCCAGTCCACTGAGTCCTGATGTAAATCATGGGTGAGTGTTAGACTAAAAGATTCAAGCTTTCAGTGTTATGCCCCTTTAATTGATAAGTATGAATAACTTTCAAAGTGTAATTACATTTGGCTCATGTGTCAATTGTGCATTTAGAGCAAACTGGGACAGAAGGTGAGGCCAGCAGTGACTGGTATGATGTTAACAGGATTCACTGCCATCTAGTGGTGGAATGAAGACACTGTCTTTGGGCTCAGTTCAAGGCAGTGAACAAAATAAAGGACTGTTCATTCCTGATTCAAATCAAATTAAACATTTATTATTAATGTGAACAGGTCTGGTGAAATACATCAGCTTTACTAAGTGCAGAGATGCAAAACAAAATTTAAATTCAGCTTTCTAAATGGAAAAATGACAGTCATCATGTTTAGTTATTAAATGGTAAATGGCAGGCATTTATATAGTACCTTTATCCAAAACGCTGTACAATTGATGCTTTTCCATTCACCCATTCATACACACACTCGATTGGCTGCCATGCAAGGCCCCGACCAGCTCGCCAGGGGCATTAGGTGTCTTGCTCAGGGACACTTCAACACAGCCCGGGCGGGGGATCGAACAGGCAACCCTCCGACTACCAGACGACTGCTCTTACTGCCTGAGCCATGTCACCCCCGACTAACATAAAACCGATCATCAAGGCAGCAAATAATTTATTTCTTCAGACACCCAAGCAAGCACTGATGAAGGTTATGTGCTTTATTGATACTGATGGGAAAGATTGATTTAACATCCCTGAGTATGCATGTCACAGACTGAGTGGTGATGCTTACGCAGTGCATAGCGAACAGGCAGCCATTTACCGGCATATTTAGACAGCAAATGTTTGACCTTTATATTCCATTCAAAACGTTCATTCAAAACTCATTGTTATTTCCATATCTCATCTTTATTAACTTTATCTACTTTCAGGAAATGCAACTGTACTGGCTGTTAAAACATTCTCATTTATTGGTTAAAACTTTACAATTACATCACCGTATTCAGTTTACTCACCACCGTACCACCTCGCACTTTACTTCCTGTTTGGGAAACCGAGGGACTGTACCACTAGCGGTAAAGGTAGAAGGGTTTCCCGGGGTGATGTTGGGTCTGACTATTTTGACTGGGGTGTTTTGATATTCTTTGGTGAAATGGGGTTTGTATCTGTTTAGAAGCTATTTTGGTGAAAGAAAATGGTTTTGTGCTTTTATTTATTTTGTGTTTGTTTCTTTTAATTATTTTTTTGTAGTAACAATATGATTATGGAGTTAATTGATTCATGCTAGACAGTGGGGTTGTCCAGTAGGTGGGGCTACAGCTATCTCTAGGCTGTATTAGGCCCCATGGCCTGGGTTTTGGGAGAGAGGTGGACAAGGTAACGTGTCTGTATGAAAATTGGCTGTTGTTGCACAGGGTCTAGAGAGATATAGCCTGGTGAACTTATATGCCTGTTTATTTTGATCAGTTTTTGATTTTGCATTTTTGAGTGTTATTACTCTGTAAATATTTGCACATATTTCGGAAAAGACAAATAAAAAGGAAAATAAAAGAAATAACACTTTTGGAAATCATTTGGCCTCATCTGTCCACTCCGCCACCGTTCATCCTGCCACACATAAAACAAACTGTTAAAATGTCCATTTACCATCCCAGATTATGCACCACAGCAATGGAATAATGTACAAAGCTCAGCCATGCTAATTCAGAGACAGTGTGTACAGATAAATGGTCACCGGTCATGATGGAGGCAAAAGCACTTTATAGAATGCATATGATTTTTTTATGACTGGCTGATTGTATCTGTCATAGAACCAGAATCAGAAAAGACTTGCAGAAATGCAGGAGTGCCCATGTCAGTGAGGATTTAATTAAACATTTTAAAATGTTTTATTTGTAGTGCAGGAAACCGGCAGTCTTTCATGCCGATGGCCATGAGCTCTGTATGAGCTTAAGCATTATGAGTTGCACCTCTGAGGAGACTATACCTGTGAGTACTTAAGCATTATGAGTTACACCTGTGAGGAGACTATACCTGTGAGTACTTAAGCATTATGAGTTGCACCTGTGAGGAGACTATACCTGTGAGTACTTAAGCATTATGAGTTGCACCTGTGAGGAGACTATACCTGTGAGTACTTAAGCATTATGAGTTGCACCTGTGAGGAGACTATACCTGTGAGTACTTAAGCATTATGAGTTGCACCTGTGAGGAGACTATACCTGTGAGTACTTAAGCATTATGAGTTGCACCTGTGAGGAGACTATACCTGTGAGTACTTAAGCATTATGAGTTGCACCTGTGAGGAGACTATACCTGTGAGTACTTAAGCATTATGAGTTACACCTGAGGAGACTATACCTGTGAGTACTTAAGCATTATGAGTTACACCTGTGAGGAGACTATACCTGTGAGTACTTAAGCATTATGAGTTACACCTGTGAGGAGACTATACCTGTGAGTACTTAAGCATTATGAGTTACACCTGTGAGGAGACTATACCTGTGAGTACTTAAGCATTATGAGTTACACCTGTGAGGAGACTATACCTGTGAGTACTTAAGCATTATGAGTTACACCTGTGAGGAGACTATACCTGTGAGTACTTAAGTATTATGAGTTGCACCTGTGAGGAGACTATACCTGTGAGTACTTAAGCATTATGAGTTACACCTGTGAGGAGACTATACCTGTGAGTACTTAAGCATTATGAGTTGCACCTGTGAGGAGACTATACCTGTGAGTACTTAAGCATTATGAGTTGCACCTGTGAGGAGACTATTTACAGTTTTTTACAATCATTTTCACACTTGTCTCAATACCATGTCCACTTTTTTAAAAACTCTTCACACAGTGTGCTTTTGAAACACACACCTGAGCACATCAGTTAACCTTTGGTGCAAAATGCACTTCAACCACCAAAACACTTAATATTTCACCCAAAAGTGACTCATGCTGCCATAACTATAGCATATGCTTTCTCCCATAAGACTATTTTGTCACAATGAACACATTACATTACATTACATTATTGGCATTTGGCAGACGCTCTTATCCAGAGCGACGTACAACAAAGTGCATACCCATAACCAGGGATAAGTTCGCTGAAAGACCCTAGAGGTAAGTACAATTTCAACTGCTACCTGTACAACAAAGATAAGGACAAGGGCCATTTTTTTTTTTTTTTTTTTTGTTGAACAAACAAACAAACAAGAGCAAAAGTGACCAAAGTTAACTATCCAAACACTGCTTACCTAGCCAACTAAAAATACCGATACACAAAGCAAGTCACAGAGACAACAATTAAGGTTCACAGGGAGGTAGGGAGGGATGGGGAGAGGTGCTGCTTGAAGAGGTGCGTCTTCAGCTTGCGCTTGAAGGTGGGGAGAGATTCTATAGTTCTGACCTCAACGGGGAGTTCGTTCCACCACCGTGGAGCCAGAACAGACAGTAGTCGTGAGCGTGAGGTGGAGGTTCTGAGACGGGGAGGTGCCAAGCGGCCTGTGGAGGCTGAACGAAGAGGTCTGGCAGGGGTGTAGGGTCTGATGATTTTTTGCAGATAAGCTGGGGAAGACCCTTTAACTGCTTGGAAGGCTAGCACCAATGTTTTGAATTTGATGCGAGCCATGACAGGCAGCCAGTGGAGGGAAGTAAGCAGGGGGGTGACGTGTGAGTATTTGGGAAGGTTGAAGACCAGACGAGCTGCTGCATTCTGGATGAGTTGGAGGGGTCTGATGGCGGACGCTGGGAGGCCAGCCAAGAGGGAATTGCAGTAGTCCAGGCGGGACAGAACCATCGCTTGGACCAGGAGCTGGGTCGAGTAGGGGGTGAGAAAGGGGCGGATTCTCCGTATGTTGTAGAGGAAGAACCTGCAAGACCGGGTCACCGCCGCAATGTTCTCGGAAAGGGACAGTCTGCTGTCCATCACCACGCCGAGGTTCCTTGCACTGGGTGACGGCGTGAGTGTGGTATCCCCGAGAGAAATGGAGAGATCCAGGTGGGGAGAGGTATTAGCAGGGATGAATATCATTTCAGTTTTACCTGGGTTGAGCTTTAGATGGTGGTTGTCCATCCAGCTCTGGATGTCCCTCAGGCAAGCAGAGATACGGGCTGAAACCTGCGTATCAGACGGCGGGAACGAGACGAAGAGTTGGGTATCGTCCGCATAGCAGTGGTAGGATAGCCCATGTGCAGTGATCACAGGGCCAAGGGAGCGAGTGTAGAGAGAAAAAAGAAGCGGGCCAAGGACTGAGCCCTGGGGAACCCCTGTGGCGAGGGGCCGAGGTGTCGATACCGAACCAGCCCAGGCAACCTGGAAGGAGCGACCAGAGAGGTAGGACTCAATCCAGTCCAGGGCTGTGCCACAGATGCCCGTTGCTGACAGGGCAGACAGGAGGATGGAGTGATCCACAGTGTCGAAGGCAGCAGAGAGATCTAGAAGAATGAGGATAGAGGAGAGGGAGGCTGCTCGTGCGGCATGAAGTGACTCACTGACAGAGAGGAGCGCAGTCTCTGTCGAGTGGCCCGATCTGAAGCCAGACTGATGGGGGTCTAGCAGGTTGTTGTTAGAAAAGAAAGAAGAAAGTTGAGTAGAAGCAGCTCGTTCTATAGTTTTAGAAAGGAAAGGAAGAAGAGATACCGGGCGGTAGTTCTGGATGATGGAGGGATCCAGGGTAGGCTTTTTTAGCAGCGGAGTGATGTGGGCCCTCTTGGAGGATGCCGGAAAACAGCCAGAAGACAGGGAGGAGTTGACAAGGGAGGTGACAAATGGGAGAATGTCAGGTGTGATAGTTTGGAGAAGAGAAGAGGGGATAGGGTCAAGGGCACAGGTTGTAGGGCGGTGGCAGAGCAGGAGTTGAGAAACATCAGAGTCCGTAAGGGGGGAGAAAGTGGAAAAGGAAGGGATGGGCCTAGAGGGGGGGAGGGGCACAGTGAGGGGGGTGGTGGTTGTAAAGGATCTGCGGATGACTGTGACCTTCTCATCGAAGAAATCAGCAAAGTCATCAGCAGCGAAGGAGGACTGAGGAGGAGGAGGCGGTGCGTTGAGGAGAGAGGAGAAAATGGAGAAAAGTTTCCGGGGGTTAGAAGCAGAGTTCTGAATTTGCGTTTGATAGTATTTTGCTTTGGCGGCAGTGACATCGGAAGAGAATGCCGCCAGGAGAGACTGGTAAGTCATGAGGTCGGAAGCGTCTCTGGATTTCCCCCACTTCCTCTCCGCTGCGCGGAGGCTGGCCCTGGAGGTACGGAGGGTATCAGATATCCAAGGACTGGGAGGGGATGTGCGAGGTGGTTTTGAGACAGGGGGACAGAGAGAGTCAAAGGCGGAGGAGAGAGATGAAAGGAGGGTGGCAGATGCAGAGTCAGCGGGGAGTTTGGAGAAGGATTCGAGAGGGGGGAGTGAGGCGGTGACGGTGCTGGCAAAGGAAGAGGGTGAGAGGGAGCGGAGGTTACGGCGGGCTGAGGAAGTGTGGGTGGGAGGAGGG
The DNA here is from genome assembly GCF_963514075.1 of Conger conger. Lineage (NCBI taxonomy): Eukaryota > Metazoa > Chordata > Actinopteri > Anguilliformes > Congridae > Conger > Conger conger. Next base: position 63,127,276 of record NC_083767.1, on the reverse strand, counting down.
GGAGGAGGATGGGGAGGAAGAGGGAGGGAGAATGAGATGAAGTGGTGATCAGATGTATGCAGAGGGGTAACCGTGAAATCGGAGCATGAGCAGTTCCTTACAAAGACAAGGTCTAGGACATTGCCCGCCTTGTGGGTCGGAGGAGAGTGTTGCAGGGAGAGGCCGAAGGAGTGGATTAGCGGTAGGAAGGCGGCAGACTGGGAGGCTTCTAGGTGGATGTTGAAGTCTCCAAGGAGAATCAGTGGGGTGCCATCCTCAGGGAAGGAGCTGAGAAGGGTGTCTAGCTCATCAAGGAAGTTTCCCAGGGGCCCTGGAGGACGGTAGATAACTGCAATGAAAAGGTTAGTAGGGTAGGATACTGCAACAGAATGGAATTCAAAAGTGGATATGGACAGGTCAGAGAGGGGGAGAACAGAAAATTTCCACGAGGGGGAAATTAAAAGACCAGTACCACCGCCACGGCCGGAAGGCCGGGGAGTGTGCGAGAAGGAGGATGAGAGGGCAGCGGGAGTGGCGGTGTTGTCAGGTGTGATCCAGGTCTCAGTTAGGGCAAGGAATTGTAGGGACTGGAGGGAGGCATACGCAGGGATGAAGTCAGCCTTCCGAGTGGCAGACTGGCAGTTCTATAGTCCCCCTGTGACAGCAAAGTCCTCACAGGGGGTCAGCGGGGGATAGCTGAGGTTTGAGGGGTTCCGACGCCGTGGAGGCCCACGTCACACCTGGTCAGAATGATGCACTTACTGACTAAGGACAACTTTCGCCAGTCTAATATACGCTAGCGTCGCTCTGACACGCCTATTTAAATGGCCTACAATTGCTCACAAGCAATACCAAATCAAAGCTAATCTACTGATAAATTCCACAGCTATTTAAGTTACTTAAGACGAATGTTCAATCACTCTACGGGTATGCAACCAGTAGAAGTGATTAACAGGTAATAGATAAACAACGTGGCTCAAGCCCTAACCCTTGCTGTTCAAATGAGCAATTTAAAAAAATCAACTTTACCGCGTCTAGAGGAAACCCGCAGCGATACTAAACACCTGGTCAGAATGATGCACTTACTGACTAAGGACAACTTTCGCCAGTCTAATATACGCTAGCGTCGCTCTGACACGCCTATTTAAATGGCCTACAATTGCTCACAAGCAATACCAAATCAAAGCTAATCTACTGATAAATTCCACAGCTATTTAAGTTACTTAAGACGAATGTTCAATCACTCTACGGGTATGCAACCAGTAGAAGTGATTAACAGGTAATAGATAAACAACGTGGCTCAAGCCCTAACCCTTGCTGTTCAAATGAGCAATTTAAAAAAATCAACTTTACCGCGTCTAGAGGAAACCCGCAGCGATACTAAACACCTGGTCAGAATGATGCACTTACTGACTAAGGACAACTTTCGCCAGTCTAATATACGCTAGCGTCGCTCTGACACGCCTATTTAAATGGCCTACAATTGCTCACAAGCAATACCAAATCAAAGCTAATCTACTGATAAATTCCACAGCTATTTAAGTTACTTAAGACGAATGTTCAATCACTCTACGGGTATTCAACCAGTAGAAGTGATTAACAGGTAATAGATAAACAACGTGGCTCAAGCCCTAACCCTTGCTGTTCAAATGAGCAATTTAAAAAAATCAACTTTACCGCGTCTAGAGGAAACCCGCAGCGATACTAAACACCTGGTCAGAATGATGCACTTACTGACTAAGGACAACTTTTGCCAGTCTAATATACGCTAGCGTCGCTCTGACACGCCTATTTAAATGGCCTACAATTGCTCACAAGCAATACCAAATCAAAGCTAATCTACTGATAAATTCCACAGCTATTTAAGTTACTTAAGACGAATGTTCAATCACTCTACGGGTATGCAACCAGTAGAAGTGATTAACAGGTAATAGATAAACAACGTGGCTCAAGCCCTAACCCTTGCTGTTCAAATGAGCAATTTAAAAAAATCAACTTTACCGCGTCTAGAGGAAACCCGCAGCGATACTAAACACCTGGTCAGAATGATGCACTTACTGACTAAGGACAACTTTCGCCAGTCTAATATACGCTAGCGTCGTTCTGACACGCCTATTTAAATGGCCTACAATTGCTCACAAGCAATACCAAATCAAAGCTAATCTACTGATAAATTCCACAGCTATTTAAGTTACTTAAGACAAATGTTCAATCACTCTACAGGTATGCAACCAGTAGAAGTGATTAACAGGTAATAGATAAACAACGTGGCTCAAGCCCTAACCCTTGCTGTTCAAATGAGCAATTTAAAAAAATCAACTTTACCGCGTCTAGAGGAAACCCGCAGCGATACTAAACACCTGGTCAGAATGATGCACTTACTGACTAAGGACAACTTTCGCCAGTCTAATATACGCTAGCGTCACTCTGACACGCCTATTTAAATGGCCTACAATTGCTCACAAGCAATACCAAATCAAAGCTAATCTACTGATAAATTCCACAGCTATTTAAGTTACTTAAGACGAATGTTCAATCACTCTACGGGTATGCAACCAGTAGAAGTGATTAACAGGTAATAGATAAACAACGTGGCTCAAGCCCTAACCCTTGCTGTTCAAATGAGCAATTTAAAAAAATCAACTTTACCGCGTCTAGAGGAAACCCGCAGCGATACTAAACACCTGGTCAGAATGATGCACTTACTGACTAAGGACAACTTTCGCCAGTCTAATATACGCTAGCGTCGCTCTGACACGCCTATTTAAATGGCCTACAATTGCTCACAAGCAATACCAAATCAAAGCTAATCTACTGATAAATTCCACAGCTATTTAAGTTACTTAAGACGAATGTTCAATCACTCTACGGGTATGCAACCAGTAGAAGTGATTAACAGGTAATAGATAAACAACGTGGCTCAAGCCCTAACCCTTGCTGTTCAAATGAGCAATTTAAAAAAATCAACTTTACCGCGTCTAGAGGAAACCCGCAGCGATACTAAACACCTGGTCAGAATGATGCACTTACTGACTAAGGACAACTTTCGCCAGTCTAATATACGCTAGCGTCGCTCTGACACGCCTATTTAAATGGCCTACAATTGCTCACAAGCAATACCAAATCAAAGCTAATCTACTGATAAATTCCACAGCTATTTAAGTTACTTAAGACAAATGTTCAATCACTCTACAGGTATGCAACCAGTAGAAGTGATTAACAGGTAATAGATAAACAACGTGGCTCAAGCCCTAACCCTTGCTGTTCAAATGAGCAATTTAAAAAAATCAACTTTACCGCGTCTAGAGGAAACCCGCAGCGATACTAAACACCTGGTCAGAATGATGCACTTACTGACTAAGGACAACTTTCGCCAGTCTAATATACGCTAGCGTCACTCTGACACGCCTATTTAAATGGCCTACAATTGCTCACAAGCAATACCAAATCAAAGCTAATCTACTGATAAATTCCACAGCTATTTAAGTTACTTAAGACGAATGTTCAATCACTCTACGGGTATGCAACCAGTAGAAGTGATTAACAGGTAATAGATAAACAACGTGGCTCAAGCCCTAACCCTTGCTGTTCAAATGAGCAATTTAAAGAAATCAACTTTACCGCGTCTAGAGGAAACCCGCAGCGATACTAAACACCTGGTCAGAATGATGCACTTACTGACTAAGGACAACTTTCGCCAGTCTAATATACGCTAGCGTCGCTCTGACACGCCTATTTAAATGGCCTACAATTGCTCACAAGCAATACCAAATCAAAGCTAATCTACTGATAAATTCCACAGCTATTTAAGTTACTTAAGACGAATGTTCAATCACTCTACGGGTATGCAACCAGTAGAAGTGATTAACAGGTAATAGATAAACAACGTGGCTCAAGCCCTAACCCTTGCTGTTCAAATGAGCAATTTAAAAAAATCAACTTTACCGCGTCTAGAGGAAACCCGCAGCGATACTAAACACCTGGTCAGAATGATGCACTTACTGACTAAGGACAACTTTCGCCAGTCTAATATACGCTAGCGTCGCTCTGACACGCCTATTTAAATGGCCTACAATTGCTCACAAGCAATACCAAATCAAAGCTAATCTACTGATAAATTCCACAGCTATTTAAGTTACTTAAGACGAATGTTCAATCACTCTACGGGTATGCAACCAGTAGAAGTGATTAACAGGTAATAGACAAACAACGTGGCTCAAGCCCTAACCCTTGCTGTTCAAATGAGCAATTTAAAAAAATCAACTTTACCGCGTCTAGAGGAAACCCGCAGCGATACTAAACACCTGGTCAGAATGATGCACTTACTGACTAAGGACAACTTTCGCCAGTCTAATATACGCTAGCGTCGCTCTGACACGCCTATTTAAATGGCCTACAATTGCTCACAAGCAATACCAAATCAAAGCTAATCTACTGATAAATTCCACAGCTATTTAAGTTACTTAAGACGAATGTTCAATCACTCTACGGGTATGCAACCAGTAGAAGTGATTAACAGGTAATAGATAAACAACGTGGCTCAAGCCCTAACCCTTGCTGTTCAAATGAGCAATTTTAAAAAATCAACTTTACCGCGTCTAGAGGAAACCCGCAGTGATACTAAACACCTGGTCAGAATGATGCACTTACTGACTAAGGACAACTTTCGCCAGTCTAATATACGCTAGCGTCGCTCTGACACGCCTATTTAAATGGCCTACAATTGCTCACAAGCAATACCAAATCAAAGCTAATCTACTGATAAATTCCACAGCTATTTAAGTTACTTAAGACGAATGTTCAATCACTCTACGGGTATGCAACCAGTAGAAGTGATTAACAGGTAATAGATAAACAACGTGGCTCAAGCCCTAACCCTTGCTGTTCAAATGAGCAATTTAAAAAAATCAACTTTACCGCGTCTAGAGGAAACCCGCAGCGATACTAAACACCTGGTCAGAATGATGCACTTAACACAAAAAACAGTTCAATGAACTACAAAACACAAACAACTTGGAGCATTGCTAAAAACATATATTATGTGTTTCCCTTTCCTCTATTTTTGCATCCACAAATATTTCAAGCCAAGCAGCTAAAGAAACTTTTGATCTGTTGGTTTGCTCACAATAGGTGTCATGACTGATTGTGGTGAATTTACATTAAACTGTAAATTAATGAATGTTTTACTATATTGGAAACCCAGAATAACAATTTTTACTGTGTAATGTAAAACAATATATGATAAAGAAACAAATCACAAAGCAACAGTATTCTTCCGAGGGTTTACAATATTTTGACGTTTGTTCTCACAGTGCAATATACTGTAATTCAGAAAAGAAAAATACAATACAATCAATTACTCAAAATACTTTGCAATCAATAACAAATACATACCAAAAAGCAATATTTTCACTATATACAGTAATTCGCACATATATTGTCTGCCTATCAGTATCAGAAGTCTACTGTTGGCCTGGCCCATCCATCCTGTCCTCTGCATTTGGCCATAGATTTTCATCAACATCACTCCGAATGTTATCTCTTGCTATACACCAAGGAAAACATCGTTTTGCGTGCCTTATCCAGCCCTGGATGTGTTCCACTGTTATGTCCATACACCCAGCAGCCATTGCATCTAGACGTGACATCTGTTCATGTGGGTGGTGGTCCTAAACCTTCACATATACCTTCATAAACTTCATATTGGTACCTGAGTTCCTTGAACCCCCTCAGAGTTCCTGTCAAAGGGGACAGTGTACAACTGTTTCATCCTGATCTGATGTTTCTGTAGCACTCTTGAAATGGTTGTAGTGCTTGCACTGTCAGTGTTTGGAAATATGTTCTTGTCTGCGATTATGTTGTTGCGTATTTCTCTTAGCCTGATGCTGTTGTTGACAATGACCATCCCAACTATTTTATCCTCCTGTTGACGCGTAACCATTCTTCCCCTTCCCCCTGTGTGACTGTGTGAGGTAACTGCTGGGTCCTGTAGTGAGTCAAAGACAAATGTGCTCTGATACATCTGCTTTTTCTGGAGACTTCTCAAATCACAGTACTGCTGTAATATACACATCAATTGAACTCCTTCAGTCAGAATGCTGTAAATACTGTATAGTACCTGTTGGTTTGCCTCACTATTGAAGCCACTGTGGATCTTCCCTCAGGGACAGACCATAATTTACCACATGATCAAAAAGGTGGCCCCTTTTGTGTATGTGGTAACGGGGCACAAACAACAAACACCTGGGTAGGTTGTTCACTGAAATGACAGCCAGGTGTTTCAACAGTAGATATACAGCAGCAATAGTGGAAAAATCTCTTCAGTGACAACTACATCTATATTTACCCTATATACATGCACATTTCAATGCAAGTGTGATGTATAGATGGTAACAAGGCTGCAAACAAAAAAAAAAAAATAAACTGAATAAACTTTCTGCTCAAATCAGAATGATCTGTCTTACGTATTTCAAGCTTATAGTTACATTTTTCTGCCAAAATGCAGCATATTTCCTTCCACAATGATCAGAATTTTATTGGGTTTTGAACTGAAAGTTAACTGTTTTGAACAGAGTATCTAAATGTCTGCAAAATTTGCTGTATTTGTACAAACTTTTGCTGGTAGTGAACACTGACTGTGAGAGGTATTCATGAATTTTGGAAGAAGTGGTGATTGAATGCCTTTAGTATGAAAGCAATGCAAAAATATCCACAGTTTAGTTCACATAGTCTAATGATATGGTGAATGTGTTAAGTGTTTTGAAAAAGTGGACATGGTATTGAGAAACTGATGTGTGAAAACGATTGTAAAAAACTGTAATTCCACTCAGAAGATCATAATCAGCCATACTAAAACAGGGGCTGAATGATCCATTTCTTTTAATCTCCTGTTTTCATCTTGAACAATTTCTCCAGGCTTTCCATGACTTGGTTAATGGTTAATGGGGCAACATGGCTCAGGCAGTAGGAGCAGTCGTCTGGCAGTCGGAGGGTTGCCGGTTCGATCCCATGCCCTGAGCAAGGCATCTAACCCCCAAATGCTCCTGACGAGCTGGTCGGTGCCTTGCATGGCAGCCAATCGCTGTTGGTGTGTAAGTGTGTGTATGAATGTACAGCGCATCAATTGTACAGCGCTTTGGATAAAGGCGCTATATAAATGCCGACCATTTACAGAACTGAACTTTTGTTCAGCGGCCATTAGAACAGTCTGGGCCGCGGGCCAGGAGCCACCGACCGAAGGACAGGGGGAGGCAGCGCGCCTGGGAGGGGAAGTGTTTTGTTATTTTGTTGGGCTTATTTTCTTTCTTTTTTTTTTCTTTCTTTTTTTGTGTAGTGAAGCCCAGTCAGGAGGTGTGGGCTCACTACCTTTTTTATTGCCTTATTTGTGTGTTTGTGTGTTTGTTTGTTGTGTGTGTGTGTGCGGGAGTGTGTTTGTGTGTGTGTGTGTGTGTGTGTGTGTGCGCGGGAGTGTGTGTGGGAGTGTGTGTGTGTGTGTGAGTGTGTGTGTGTGTGAGTGTGAGTGTGAGTGTGACTGTGAGTGTGTGTGTGTGTGAGTGTGTGTGTGAGTGTGTGTGAGGGCTCTGTGCTTAAGACTGTTTGTGTGTCTGTGTGTTTGAGTGTGTGTGTGTGTGTGTGTGTGTGTGTATGTGTGTGTGTGTGCGGGAGTGTGTTTGTGTGTGTGTGTGTGCGCGGGAGTGTGTTTGTGTGTGTGTGTGAGTGTGTGTGTGCGGGAGTGTGTGTGTGTGCAGGAGTGTGAGGTGGGAGTGCGTGTGAGACCCCGCCTGAGTTTGGAGATTCCAGTGAGAGGGTAGAGTCCCCCAGTTAGAGGGTAGAGGTCCCCCAGTGAGAGGGTAGAGGTCCCCCAGTTAGAGGGTAGAGTCCCCCAGTGAGAGGGTAGAGTCCCCCAGTGAGAGGGTAGAGTCCCCCAGTGAGAGGGTAGAGTCCCCCAGTTAGAGGGTAGAGGTCCCCCAGTGAGAGGGTAGAGTCCCCCAGTGAGAGGGTACAGGTCCCCCAGTTAGAGGGTAGAGTCCCCCAGTGAGAGGGTAGAGGTCCCCCAGTTAGAGGGTAGAGGTCCCCCAGTTAGAGGGTAGAGGTCCCCCAGTGAGAGGGTAGAGTCCCCCAGTTAGAGGGTAGAGGTCCCCCCCTTCTGGGTGGGGCTGTGGCGCAGGGGTGGCTTGAGTGGGACACTTGTGGTTTAAACTTTTGGGCGTGTGCACGTGTGAGGGGTAACCCTCAGTGGCTTTGTGTGTTGTGCTGAGTGTGTGTGCTCCTGCCTGCGTGGGGCTCTGTGGGGGAGGGGGGGTGCTTAGTAGGGGGGACTTGGGGGGAGTAGGTAGGGCGGGGGTGGTGCGAAGTTGTGGCGTGCTCTGTTTTTTTACAAATCAATGAAATAAAAATGTTGCCTTTTGCTTGCTTTGTCCTGAGCTCCTTGTGGTGGGAGGATTTTGTACAGAGAATAATAGGACCGTGGAATCAGCTGGTGCTTTTCCCGCTCCTGACAGTTCCTTGTCCGTTCCTTGTGATTTTATTATTTTGGCCCATTCCCTGTCTCATTAGTTCAGAGATCACAGTGCTGATATTTGTATCTTTTCAAATGACTGATAGTGGACACCAATAATTCACAGAGCTGCAGTACTTCATTTATAACCATCCTGTTATGTTCAAATATCAGTTGCATCAGTTATGTCAGTTTGGATCTGCTTTGGTTTATCGACCACCTAGTCAGTCGTCTACAACTATAGTTTTGTGCGTTGTTTGGATCACATTAATAATACTACTTGTTGAACTAATAAAGTACATTCTGCAGTATCTAACTGATTAGTTTGATTATCTGTTTTAGCATGCATGCACATTTTAATTTTTTCATGAAAGAAAGCTTCATTATTAGTCAATGGCACAATATGAAAAAATGAAATGAACATGAACAGTTTTATTCTTACTGCACACACTGCCAGATCTGTCTGTCAGATTTGGCACATTTTTATTATTGAGCCGCGTGACTGTATGGATGGATGGATGGGGGGACTTGTGGGTTTGCAGAAAGTGATCGATTCACACTGCACATGAAAGACTGTGAGAGTCGGTGTGTGTAACTTGCAGACATAGCAGGTTATTCTGGTTATGCACGCTTTCTCAGAAGGGCAGGTGTGGCACCTGTTCTGTTTACTTCCTGGTGCTGCAGCTTCAGGTGGGATTCTGGGTGGAGCAGGACCACATTCCTGCATTGGTGTGATTCAGAGTGAATGCAGAGGGTGGGGCTCTTGGAAAGTCTTGTTCTCTGTGTGTGTGTGTGTGTGTGTGTGTGTGTAAGTGGAAAGTGTGTTTTCCTCCATACACCGAGGAAAACATCTCTTTGCGTGCCTTATCCAGCCCTGGATGTGTTCCACTGTTATGTCCATACACCCATCAGCCATTGCATCTAGAAGTGACATCTGGTCATGTGGGTGGTGGTTATAAACCTTTACATATACCTTCATAAACTTCATATTGGTACTTGAGTTCCTTGAACCCTCAGAGCTCCTGTCAAAGGTGTAGGGCATTTTACACGAGTGTGCCTCTCTGCAGACCCCCAAAAGGAAACAGACTGTGTGGACCATGTTGACACAGGGTCAGCAAGGTCTGATGAAAAGACAGTGCTCGTACGCATTTTTTGCGTATAGCCATTCATATTACAACTTGTAATTCTTGTAACACATTGTCATTCTATTTCTGCAATGCACATTGTTTAGTAACTTGTATTGATTTGAACCTGCATCCTCTTGGCTCGCACCACTGCACACTTAGCAGTTTAGAGTCCTAACAGACAGACAACCTAGGATACCTGCACCCCATAGTCACTCGCCTATACACCAGTGCCGTCACAAGATACATACATACAAGTGTATCATTGTAGGCTATACAGGCCACAGGCACGTCCGTGTCTATACAAATAGATAGCGATCATATAGAGCCAAACCATTGGCGGACATTTGCAGTTCCTTTTGTTGAACTGTTAGAACAGTGGAGCAGTTGAACTTATCTTTTCGAGTCAGATAAACGAGAACAAAATAAAATGAACCCTGTTCCAGTAGCATTGGTCAGACTACACGCGTTTCCTTCGCCTCTCAGATACTTTTTTTGGGTGTATTTGGGGGGTCTCTTACAAAGGGGACAGTATACAACTGTTTCATCCTGGTCTGATGTATTTCATGTGGTTGTAGTGCTTACACTGTCAATGTTTGGAAATATGTTGTTGTCTGCGATTATATTGTTGCGTATTTCTCTTAGCCTGATGCTTTTGTTGGCAATGACCATCCCAACTATTGTATCCTCCTGTTGAGGCGTAAATATTCTTCCCCTTCCCCCTGTGTGACTGTGTGAGGTAACCACTGGGTCCTGTAGTGAGCCAAAGACAAATGTAGACTGATACATCTGCTTTTTCTGGAGACTTCTCAAATCACAATACTACTGTAATATATACATCAATTTCTGTCACTCACTCACGCTTCCCTAATTGTTTCAATTTCCCTTGTCTTCTTACTAATCTACTAACGCTAGATCAGGATTGGGTAATACTAACATTCTAACCATGTGTTCATGTTTATCTTACGTTTCTTGTGCATGTCATTTACTAATTTACTAACACTAGGGCAGGATAGGTTTATTACTAACGATTACAAATTATCTCGTTATCTCCTCCACACCTGATTTCTATTCGCATGCTGCTCTCAAGCTAATTGTCTGCACCTGTCTACACCTGCATATAAGCTCAGTTTCATGTCATGTCTTTGTGAAATTGTTGTCTCTTGTTTGTCAGTGCACAGTTAAGTGGATTTGTCAAGCTATTGCCTACCCGTTAAGAGCCAAGCCTGTTTATTGGCCATTGTTATTGACTTCTGTTTTGTTGACCATTGCCTGCCTGTACCACGACTTTGCCTGCTGTCTTTGTGCTTCTGCCCCGCGGAGCAGACTTTGGTCTTGACTCTTGCGCCGTCATCGACCCTGAGCCTGCCTACCGTCCGCCTGTACTTCTGCCCCGCTGACAGCTTTCCTGGTTCCTGGACTTTTTTCATGGTGTACCAATTAAAAGACTGCCTTCTCCCTCGGTACTGTACTTTGGTTTTGGCTGGATTTCACATGTATGGACTTTGCTTGTGTTTTGATTACGGTCACTGGACATTCCCTGAATAAAGCCCTGAGGGGACTTCATTACATCCCTTTTGTCTGAGTCGTGCATTTTGGGTCCAACCCCCCACGCACCCGTCTCATAAAGTCCACACTAAATGTTACATTGGAACTAGTTGCTTGTTACAACTCATACTCATAGCTATCTTAGCTAAGTAAGGGGTCACTTATTGTGCTCCTAGTTTATACGGCACTGAATTTCTCCTCCAAACAAGTTTATCCGTCTTTCAAATCGATGCGCTATGTCAACGGCTATTTCAGGAAGGACTTTACACCAAGTAGGGAGCAGGTGGACACTTTAAGTCATACCACTATATAAATGTAGCATACCACTATATGGACTCAGTTGTTTGCTTGCCTGCTGGCCGCTCTTAATATCACAAGATCTTTGGATAAAACTGGGAACAATTCACAAAATGATGAAGAAGTGCAAGCCCACCGGTGTCCAAAATACAGAAAAACTTTTATTTTTCTTCCTTTTTTTTTTTTTACATTTAAACATCACATAAGAGCAGTAATACATCCTGGGAAACACATAAAATGAAGACGCAATTTCGGCACCTGTGGTTGTCAGAAAATAAGTGATCACTAAATCAAAAACATTGAAACATGAGTGGAAATGTACTGACATTAAAGTAAATCATTTTCCCATATGTTTGAACATAAAATATTGACCATTATACATGTTGTGTAGCCTCTGGGAATGTGTCTGATGTATGTGAAGCCTGTGGAAATGCGTCTGATCTTGCAATAACGAAAATGAAAAGAAAGTTTTAGGATTTTGAAAATTTTTAAACAAATGAAAGTTACTTCAAAGAAGTTCAGCACAGTCCACAATCACCTGACCTCAACCCCAGTGAATATTTATGGGGGCACTTCAAGACTGACAAAAGCCAAGCATTCAGTAACATCACAAGGTGCTCTTTGGAACATTGTCAGGCTGGAATAACATGCATCCTGTGGAGTCTGTGCCAGCTCCAGAGCACATTGCCATTAAAGCAAAAGGGGGGCATACCAAATACTAAGAAATTCAGAAATTCATGTACATTTTTCAAAGATTTAACTTTTCACTCCAATTGTTATGCTGGTAATATAAGTTGGAAGGAAAATGTTTGTATTAAATTAGAAAATAATGCAAAAAATAGAAGCATTTTCACTGGTGGTCTCAGACTTTTAGACCCCACTGCATGTGATAAATCTGGAGCTCACTATGTGTACCCTGTGGGAATGTGTCATGGGTGTACATCTCAATCAATAAAACTGAATTTCATTTAATGTCTGCTCGTCATCGATGGCTGAAGCTTTCTGGTGGAGTTCCTGCAGGCTAAGGATGGCAGCTTTGACTTGTGGATCACTGAGGAGCTCATATCTTCTATCTCCCTGCATTTGAAGCATGAGTTCAATGATCTCTCCCAGTATGTTCACCACAGGGGGCAGGCAGATGACTTGCGGCGTGTGGGTCTTAGAGACGCTCACTCTTCCAGCCAGCGTGCTTAACATGTTGATGCCCCTCCTGAGTATCTCCTGCATTGGGTGATGTTGGTGCGCTGAGTGTGGGTTGTAGCCACGCTCGCTCTTCCAGCCCAGGTCCTTAACATGTTGGCGCCGCTCCAGAATATCTCCTTCACTCGGGTGATGTTGGTGCGCTGAGTGTGGGTCGTAGCCACGCTCGCTCTTGCAGCCAGCGTGCTTAACATGTTGGCGCCGCTCCAGAATATCTCCTTCACTTGGGTGATGTTGGTGCGCTGAGTGTAGGTTGTAGCCACGCTCGCTCTTCCAGCCCAGGTCCTTAACATGTTGATGCCGCTCCAGAATATCTCCTTCACTTGGGTGATGTTGGTGCGCTGAGTGTAGGTTGTAGCCACGCTCGCTCTTCCAGCCCAGGTCCTTAACATGTTGATGCCGCTCCAGAATATCTCCTTCACTTGGGTGATGTTGGTGCGCTGAGTGTGGGTTGTAGCCACGCTCGCTCTTGCAGCCCAGGTCCTTAACATGTTGGCGCCGCTCCAGAGTATCTCCTGCATTGGGTTGATGTTGGTGCGCTGAGTGTGGGTTGTAGCCACGCTCACTCTTGCAGCCAGAGTGTTTAACATGTTGGCGCCGCTCCAGAGTATCTCCTGCATTGGGTTGATGTTGGTGCGCTGAGTGAGGGTCGTAGCCACGCTCGCTCTACCAGCCAGGGTGCTTAACATGTAGAGGGCGTTCCTGAGTTTCTCCTGCGCTCGGGCGATGTTGGTGCGCTGTGTATAAACCTGCGCTAGGCTCTGCTTAATCTGCTCTATGGTCCTGCTGCACTGTGCAATCTCATCCTTCTTTTTTGTACATTGGCTTTTTTTGTTCCAACTTATAATAATAATTATTAACTTCTCTTTCAGAGTTTTCCACTTCTTCCTCTGCTGTACGTATTGCTGATTTGGCATTCTCCAACTGTACCTGAGAGACCACAGCAATGATGGCACCTGCAAAGACAAGGTTGTTTTTAACCACCAGAGGTGTACAGGGTTTTACAATTCTACCCAGGCAGTTCCATTCCGATTATCCTCTTTGTTACATACCATCAATATAAAAAACCTAGGACTAATGCACACATGAATCATGGTAGATGGTAGATCATTATATTGGATGGGAGCACAACAGTAAAATGTTCTTAGGACGGCTGTTCTCCGTAGGTTGCTATGGCACTTGCCACTGAAGTTTTTTACCATTATATTCCACCCCATTCCAAGTCGGATGTGACACAACAAAAACGCAAAAAAAAACAAAAAACTAATAGTCACTTAATTTGGGTAGTTTAGATTTAATCATGTAACTAACTGACTAACATTATCTCCTAGTTTTCCACGCTGTTCTATAACTCTGTCTTTCTATGCTATCACTGATTACTTGCTTAGTTTCAGCAAAGTATTCGCACCTGTCTCTCCGTATCTCTACATCTCCTGATTCTGTGCAATTGTCTACTCCCTAGTCCGGTGCCGTTTGTATGATATGTGTGTCTTTGTGAATCCAGTCCTCGTTATTGTAATATTACCCTTTCATGTGTCTCACCTGATGTTTATTTGTTAGACCACCCTCACTCCCTAGTCTGTCTGTATTTATACCTGTTCTTTTCAGTTGCATGGTGCTAGTTCATTGTTTCCTGTTTTCTGAGTCCTGAGCCCTTTATCCCTTTACCCCTATTCCAGCCCCCTTTTTCTAGCCCCCTTGTTTTAGCCCCCCTGTTCTAGCCCCCTTGTTCTAGCCCCCTTGTTCTACCCCCCCTGTTCTAGCCCCCTTGTTCCCAAGCTCTTGCCGTTGTGGCATTCTGTCTTGTTGTTTTGTTGATTTTTGCTTCTGGATTCCTGTGTATGACCCCTGCCTGCTTCCCTAGACTCTTCTCTTGTTTTGTGGACTCTGTACCTCTGCCCTGCTTCTGGACTGCCTACCTGGTTTTGAACTCTTGCCTGTTTGGACTATGCTCTGTCTGCCCCTTATCCACCTGCTCATTAAACCACCCCTGAGTCAGCTTCTGGTTCCTCTGTCTCCCCTGCCGTGACAAATACTGCCTCTTCAGGGCAGTAATCACTGTAATACTGCCCTGAAGATGGCTCCCAGCCAAATGTATGCATGTTATGCAGGTGTGTTATCAGAAATACATTCCATTTTATAATAAATACTTCCACCGTTCTGTAGTAGTGTCTGAAATTTCTAATCAGAAATCTCCCTCACACAACAATGGTGCACATGCTTAACGAGACAGAAATATAATTGGTCGAGTTTGTGGTGTTGAAGAGGGAAATTCCGGAGCCGCGGTGGTGCAACAGACTAAGATGCCAAAAATCCAAGTTTGGCCGGCTCACTGCTCCAGAGGGAGCGTCTCGGCAGGGTTAGCGGATCACTGTGCACAACAGCACCCCGGCCGCCTCGGAATCACGGTCACGAGCACGAGACGAGACGGCTTGAAGAGACCCGTGTTCTTCTCGGATCGCCATAGGGTGTGGGCAGTGTATCCCCCAGCTAACACTCATTGGATCAGATAGGGCAACCAAATTTGTAGAAAAGGGGAAAATCTTAAATAAATGTATTTAAAAAAAGGGAAATTCCACAGTAACTGAAACTGGCATTGTAAAAATGCACTTCATTTTCATACAGTATCTCACCAGGGATGGTTCCGATGATGGGGATGAACATTATTCCGATTGCAGCATCCCGCACGGCCTCAGTCTGCCTCTGCTTTCTTTCAAGGTCTTCAAGAATTCCCCGAGCAGAATCCCGGGCTCTCCGAGCATCATCTAGAGACTTTCTGAACGTCTCCATGCAGTCAGCTATGCTTTGGCTTTCTGTTTCCAAGTTTTCCAGTTCTTTCACTTTATTTATCTGCTCACGGTCCAGCTCTCCTTTCCTGGCGGTCAGACTCTCTGTGAGTGCATCCACCTGCGACAGCTGACTGGACGCAGCAGATTCAGCCCGTTCTAGGCTCCATTTGGCCTGAACAATAGCTTGCTGCAGCGCTAGTGTCTTTGACTCATCATAGGCCAGCAGAATGGTTGCAACGGTTTCGAAATGCTCAATTCCATTTTTGAGCTGTGGGATAACAGCCCTGATGAAATTCTGCTCTTGCTGTTGTGCATCCTGCATTGTCTCTGTGGATGAAAAGCACATTCAAATGAGAAATTACAGCACCTTTTATAAATGCAGTGAGCTCCTTTTTTTTTCCTGTGCTACACAATAATAGATTTGTAATCGCGTAAAGCCGGGTATATAAATTATTACTGAGCACACATGCTCCTTTGCAGGCTAACGTGCATGGCTTTGTTTTTTTGTTTTTGTTTTGTTTTTTAAATTACTCTTGAACGATATTGGATGTTAGATTTTCACGCGATTTGTACAGTGTAAAAGGAAAACTGCGCAGTTTCCCGAATAGAAATACTAAAAACACATTATTTCAGTCCAAAGGGATCACAAAGTTACCAACAATATGTTGGATAACCACCAAAATAGGCGAGAAAAGAACAGAAAAAGGGAACCAAACTCCCCGGCGATCCGCCAACAGAAAAACTGACCTGAGCTATACTGGTCCAGGAAAAACAAAACAAGATATTTTAGTGGCAGTCTCAAACGGGCTAAACTTTATGCGCCGAACTCTGCCACTCACTCTTCAAAACAGAAGCAGAACCCAGAAACAAAAATAGGGAAGGTTCTCAGGAACTCACCAACCCAAAGGAAAACAAACTAGGTCCCTAAACTTCTCTATTTCTAATTTCTAATTTCTAAATGAATGCTTCACAAGATTAAAAGCAATTCAGTCTTTGAAACTCTCTGTCTGTCTGTCTGTCTGTCTGTCTGTCTGTCTACCTTAATACCTCTATACCAGCACTGTGTACCTGTCAAACTGAAACACCAAAGCTCAGAGCAGTGCCAGGAAGAGACTTAAATAGCTCTCCAAGCAGCTGACTGCAATCGGCTGCTGAACTGAGCTGCCAAGCCCTCTAGACATCTAGAGCGGTAAATACTGACATTTCCAGCAGTAGACAGTGAAAACCATGACAGATACAGCTATAAAGCTGTATAGTTGGCCATGCACCCAGCAACCCCATTTCATAAACTAAATTTTTTTCACAAACAAGCTTTATACATACAACCTCTGGTTAAGTCACAATGTGGTGGCCACACATGCACAAGCATTGTATTAACAGGTCGGTAACAAACTGTTTTATGTTTCTCTAGGAAGGAAAAAACTATGGAAACCTCAATTGTTAAAGTGACAAAAGGTCTCACTAAAGCAGCAGACTGCCGAGACGACACCAAACTCCTGATGCAGCCGTATGCCAACTTGGAGGAGTACCTGACACCAGCACCAATGTCCATAGCCATTTTGGGAGAGCTGGTCTTCATCTCCTCAAATACAGATTTTTCTATTCGTAAAGGGGGCCCAGACGGTGGTTTCAAATATGCCAAATACCCTGACTCATTCCGTGCCTGCCTCATGCAAGTGTGCAATTCTGGGTGGCGTGCATTCAATGAGGCACACAAGAATATGGACCAGATTCGTCTCTACACCAACAGTGTACCAAACTACATCAAGATGGCAGTGAAGATACTTCTCCAGGATGATGACAACCTTGTGCAGGCCATGCTCCCAGACCAGCTGGATAACATTAAGAACATAGCTGATGACTGCCTGCAACTGGCTGAGTCAACAGAGGAAAGGTTCACTGACGTCATTGAACTCATCCATGAGCTCCTTGAAAGTTGCACCAGTGCAAAACAGGTGTATGGGGCTGAATTGGAGGAAGTCAGAAAGAAGATTGACGAATCAGAACTAAGGCAAGCAGCTTCAGAGGAGGCCAACAAACGTGCCGACCTGGCCTTCAAGAACATGAGCAAGCAGCTGGAGGAGGCACAGGAGAGCTTCAAAACATCAATGGCCTCAATGCCAGATGGCTGGACAATTATGGGAATGGATTTTGCAGGAGCAATGGCTGACAGTGTCACATCAGTTTTTTCCGGGATTGCATCCATAATTACTGCGCCAGTGGCACTTCCTAAAAAGATATATAATGATATTGGGAAGACAATATCTTCGCAACTACTGCAAACAGAAAATGATCAAATCTCAGAAAACAATATTTATTCCAAATCAAATTATATCATGTCCTTAGTGGGCAGGCTTGATGGTTGTTTTGATGAAGGCGAAATCTATTGGTCTGAAATAGTTGATGACAAAACTAAGGTACCAAATACCAATTGGTTAAAGGACCAATTTCTGGAAATCAAAAAATCAATAAAAGAGGAAAGGCAATGCGGTGCAAAAAAAAAGGCTTCGGCATTGTGCACCTTGGCCATCACTATCTGCTGTAAACTGGAAGAACAAGCACCTAAAGCAGAGCGCAATGATGCCAAAACAGCAGAGATTATAGGGCTGATGAAAACTCTGAGGAAAGATGCGATGGTTTTTGATACCAAGAGCAAATCTGCGACGAATACCTCAGCATTCCCTGTAACACTACCACAAATATCTCAAACTCGAGAAAATAGTTCAGGCTCCAAGTCTGCAGGCCAGATGGCCTCAGATAATGCCCGCTTTCGAATAGAGCAGAGCAGAGCCCAGCTTGACAAAGTGAGGGACGTATATGAGAAGTGTGCTGACAACATGGAGAAAAACAGGAAAGAGATGACTGAAATTCTTGTCACCATGAGAAACTGTAAAGTCAAAGAGATAGGCTTCTCCGAAACCATAAAAATTCTGTCTGAGGGTCTTCAAGCGATGGGAAAGGTGAAGGAGCAGTGGCAGAAGCTGGTGCGCTTCTTCCAGATGGTTTCCAACCTCATGAAAACCAGCCTGACCAAGTCCCTGGAAGATTTCGCTAAAACAGGTGAGAAGGCATCCAACACAACATTGAAATACTCTTCTATGCGTCCAACATCGCCAGCCTGGTTAATATGATCGCAGGGACATACACTGAGGTGTCTGACAAGTATCTGATGGATCCAGTGAGCAGATTGAGCAAACTCATGTGTTTGGAGGTCGGAAACACAGAATTCGACAGTGAGCGATTACAATTTGCAGATTCCTGTGAGGTAGCTGAAAAAGGAATAAGAAATCTTGTGATGAAAAATAAAGATGACTTTGAAAGGAAGACCATGCAAAGGCTGGAGAAAATCGAGAGTGGGCTGATGGCTGTGCTACCTCCAGAATCAGAAGAGAAGAAAAGGGAAATTCAGGAGGCAGTTGAAATCGCATCCAAGGAAGATGAGGATGAAGATCAATACGCTTGAAGGTGCCAAGGCAACCTGAACATTTTTGAAGAGCAGCAAGCAAATAATATATCCACATGTCTTGACTCCTGATTTGGACATAGTCCTAATTCAACAGACAAATTACAGTTCTTAAATACAAATTGTGTATGATGTTTAAATCATGTCATCTTTTTGCCATGTCCCAGTTAGTTTGTGGTGTGCCAAATAAGAATAGAACAGTTTAAGGCATCACCTTAATGATTAAGTTTATTATTAGGAAAATTCTGCACCATGGATCAGATACTTTTCATTTTAGTAATTCATTACTTTTAGTAATTCTGGCTTCTGCTGTAGTTTGTGAATGTTTATGCCCTATTCTTCTCCCTCACAGACAACTCATAATGGTTAAGCACATATAAAGCCCCAGCCAAGTTCAGTGGAATAGAATAAGTGTGGGTTTACTCAATACAATTCTGCACATAAACTACATTCACCTTTTTTGAAATAGGTTTCAAAATTAGTTTAGCCTCTCTGCACTTTGTGCAACTGATGTGTTTCAAAAGACATGTATTTCAAAAAACATTTATTAATTGTATAAATGGCACTATCACATCAATAATAAATGCTTAATTTGATTTGAACTTAATGGACAGTCCTTTATTTTTTGTTCACTGCCTTGAACTGAGTTTCCCAAAGACAGTATATTCATCCCACCACTAGATGGCAAAGAATTAAATTGCATCATATACTTTATTGGCTTGACCTTATGTCCCAGTTAGCTAAAAGTTTTAGCTAAAAATTATGCATGCATCCAATTTCATTACCTGCACCGGAAAGGTTTTTCATACTTTTGTTAATGAAAGGGGTTTAAAACTGAAAGCTTGAATCTTCTAGTAAAGCAGGATTTACATCAGGACTCAGCGGACTGGAGTCAGTGCCCATGGTGGAGTCAGAGGCAGTGTGCCAGTCCAGGACTCAACACTCACTGGGGCAGGAGCGTCATGAGTCAGTCATATTTGCTCAAAACAAATATTTCCTCAAAGCAGAAATGTACCCATAATGCAACACATGAAGAACTTCAGAGACTGATTCATCTGAACATGGTAAAACGAAGACGACCATGTTCACTGGAAGTATGTTCACACAAAGCCTCATATATATATGGTCTCACACAGTGTGCAACTGGAGTCAGGTTTTCCCACAAGTGGATTCTGAAGATTCATTTGGATTCCTCATGTCTGAAAAATGATCTGGATGAACTCTAATAATCCTAAATCCAGATTTATGTAAATTTATGTATCTTCACATGCCAGAAATGTGGGTGTCATCTTTGATTCTGACCTCTGATATAATATATAATACATGCACATAAACTATGTTGTCAAATGGAGCTTCTTGCAGCTCAGAAAAATCACAAAAATTCAATAGTTTCTCTCCTTTCATGAAACAAGATCCAGTATCCAGTCTGAAGACTTATTACGAAGACGTAGCCTGCGCTGTTAATGTATTGCTATGTTCTGCGTTGTTAGTTGTGCCGTTAGCCCGCTAGCTATTTTATCATCGATGGTGACATATTCGGCAGCTAGCGGTTTTTATATGCAAATTATACGTAATTTTAGAAATCATGCTCTTGCAGATCGTGACTCAAGCTTGTCCGGTATGTCTGCTGCTTCGATTCGCACATTAAGAGTTGGGAGATGTAACCTATTCTGAAAATGTAGTTCAGGTACGGGGACTTCCGGTTGAGCAATGTAGTGGAAGGACGCGTGGTCCACCAAATAATATTCTCGCTAAATAAATAAATAAATAACATAACAAAAAAACACAACCACTCCCCGGCCAAGTCAAGATACTACATACCTTTGCTACTTTCCCCCAAAAATTATAGCTATATACAGGAGGGTGGGGACGGGTAACCACTTCACACTTGGTGCAAGAAACTCTGTGAAGTTGTTTCTGCACGGTGTGTGACAGATTAAATTCTGATGAGTCTATAAACTTGAACATGGTTAGAACTCTTAATGTCCTAATGAGCTATTATCCTAATGTCCTATTATCCTAATCCCCCGGAGGGGATAAGTTTTGTAAGGGGGATAGAAGAGGTCCTGGGTTCGAATCCCGGTCGGTCGGGGCCTCTCTGTGGAGTTTGCATGTTCTCCCCGTGTTCGCGTGGGTTTCCTCCCACAGTCCAAGGACATGCAGGTTAGGCTGATTGGAGAGTCTAAATTGCCTGTGGGTATGAGTGTTTGAGTGAATGGTGTGTGTACCCTGCGATGGACTGGTGACCATTGTAGCGGACTGCCTTAAGACAAAATGGCCCCGCTTATAACGGAAGGGACTGGCGGAGAACCAGGCGCGACTAAGGATGGTACCTTTTTAGCGGTCACGCTAACGTTGTCGCCACAAAATCCCGGGAGATAAGGGAACAGGGAGAAAACAATACAGAGGGAGACTTCTCCCGGAACAGGAAGGGGAACAGAAAATAACCCAGAGACAAACTCTGACCAAATCAGACGGTAAGCCCAAAACGGCTATAAGAAAATAAAAGTGACCCTTTAAAAACGGGGTGAACAACCCAACCAAAACAAGTGCTAGTGACGAGCACTGAAACCCCAGACCAGGGACTGTAGGGGAAAATTTGCAGAACAAAAGATCTCCCTCCTAAAAGCATAGTAAAACAATCACAAGTCAAAATCACCTCTATCAAAATCACTAAGACTCCACCTTAGTGAGCAGGCTGGTTCCTCCAAAACTCTCGACGATGTGTGCTAAAAGTGTATCAATATATCCATATTAAAGTATGATATGTACTGTTACGACTGTAAATAATGTGTTAATTTTGTACGGTGATCTCTCCTCCTATAGCCTGTTGGGTGTGTGAGAGAGAGAGAGTTAACAGGTGGAGAGGAGCGGCAGCTGGATTCCTGTGATTGGAGTACCTGAAGAGACTGCTGGCTGCTGATTGGTCCAGGAGACTGCTTCCACCTATTTAAGTAGCAGCTGACAGCCACTTCCTGCCCTTACCTCTGTTCCCACACAAGACCTGTGTGTTTCTGTAAAAAGTGGTTTCGCAGCTGACCTTTGTCAACTCAGTATGCAAGGTTGTAATGTTGGCAGTTGCAGCCCAATGTGAGTTGAGAACCCTTTTTCCTTTGTTTACAGTTTTCTCCTGTTTTGGTGTTAGGAGTTAGGTCAGAGGCCTGTTTTTTGTTTGACTTTCATTTTATGTTTATAGGGAAGTTTTAGGGCTAAGGTTCTAAGTACATTTTTGTTTGTTGTGTTGGGGTTGCTCAACTGGGAAAACTGAAGATAAATGGCTGCTTGTTTAATTATAAATCGGTTTAATGGTCTTACCTGGGAACAGTAGAGTTGGGGCCACACCACATGCTATGCCCAGGTTACCCTAGGCCTGGGACATAACATAAATTGGGGGCTCGTCCGTTCGTAGTTTTTTCCCATTGTCATTGTGTCAAGTGAGTTTTGTCATTTTCTCTACATGCCTGGTTGTCAGTTTTGTCTTTTTGTGGTGGTGGCAACATGTCATTTCAATTACTGGAGTTTTCCATTGATCCAACTGCAGAAATGTAGGAAAAAGGATTTAACCTTGGTTGCTCATTTCTATGATGTGCAAGTGCCCACACCAATTAAGAAGCAGGAGTTAAAAGAGCTTCTGATTGCAAAGCTGTGTGAAAGGGGTTTGTTTAAGCCTGCTCCCACAGGGGGAGATGAGGCTGGTGAGCCAACAGGTATTCCTGCCCCACTCCAAGAAAGTCCTCCGAGTAAACCTGCCATGACAACAGAGGAACTGCCATTAACTCTGCGTATCAGGGAGGTGGAGGTGAGAACAGGAGTTGGAGGTGGAAGCCATGTTGTTAAAGGTAAAGGCTCTGGAGTTAGAGCACGGAGCCGCTACAGCTGCCAGTCCTGTAACCTCTCAGGCCACCGTTCATACACCCCATGACGGCTTTGATGTGAGTAGGCACATTGCGCTAGTCCCACCGTTCAGAGAGTCTGAGGTAGATTCATATTTCAATGCATTTGAACGTATAGCTGCTACTCTACATTGGCCAAAGAGTGTGTGGCCTCTGCTACTGCAGTGTAAATTGGTGGGAAAAGCTCAGGAGGTGTGTACCTCTCTGACAATTGAAGACAGTTTAAATTATGATATCGTGAAAGCCACTGTCCTCCGTGCTTACGAGCCAGTGCCCGAAGCATACAGGCAAAAATTTAGAAATTGTAAAAAAACTGTCAACCAGACCAATGTAGAGTTTGTGAGGGAGAAATGTGCGCTTTTTGACAAGTGGTGCAAGGCCAGTAAGGTGAACAATGCAGACGATCTGCGTGAGCTCCTTTTTGATGGAAGAATTTAAGAATCAGCTTCCTGAAAAAATAGAAATTTATCTAAATGAACAAAAAGTCACATCCCTTACTGACGCTGCTGTCCTGGCAGATGAGTTCACGTTAACGCACAAGACTGTTTTTTTCTCCCCCAGTTCGTCGTGACCCAGTTTTTGCTGACCGGAAAGTAAAATCCCCCAAAAGTTTTCACCGTAACCCCACTGCTGCCGCCGCCGCGGGAACGCGTGAGTGTTTTTACCGTAACCCCACTGCTGCCGTCGCCGCGGGAACGCGTGAGTGTTTTTACTGCCATGAGCAGGGCCACCTCATCGCTGCTTGTCCAGTTCTTAAAAGAAAAGAGCAGTTCAAAAATGTCAACTTCGTCTCCAATCGGTTTCATTCAAACCAAACCGCACTCCACGGAGAGAGTGAATTTGACAGAACCGGTAAAAGACGAAATTGATGAGGTTTTCTGACCATTTGTTTCGCAAGGCTTTGTTTCTCTGGCGGGTGAGGAAAAGCCAGTCCCTATCACTATCCTGCGGGATACAGGCGCAAAACAATCACTAATTCGTGACGGCGTCCTTCCTTTTTCAGCCCAGTCCTACTGTGGCTCAGATGTTTTGGCGTGGGGAGTTAAATAAGCGTTGTGCGTGCGCCTTTGCATTTTGTTCAGTTGTCATCTCGATTCGTGTCAGGGAAATTCCAAGTTGCTGTGCGGCCTCAGTTACCGATAGCCGGTATTGATCTTCTCCTCGGAAATGATTTGGCTGGCGGAAAAGTTTTTCCCTCTCCCGAGGTAGTTGACCATCCGATTGTGGATGTGTGTGCCTCTGATTCCGCCATCTCGAACTGTGTAGTCAAGGACAGTGGGCAGAGTAAGATATGCCTGTACAGCTGGTTTCTCCGGGACTCTCGATGAATTATGCCAGAAGTGTATCTATATGCAAGTGACTTATAATCAATATATCACATGTACGCTGTTTGTTATCAAATCAAATGAACCTACACAAGGACAGGGGAAATGTAGCGATAGGCTATTGTTGTCACCCACCGGTGAGATTCCAGATAACATCTCCTATGATGTGCCAATGCGTTCCTCCAGCCCAAAATAATCGCGATAGGTTTAGCAAACTAGCTAGCTCAGTAACATAAATACAGATACATTTCATAAAAATACATTAAAGAAAAATGGCTACCGAAGTACTAATATGTATACAAAATTCTATTAAACGGCTGCCTTGCTGACATCACTGTGGGAAGGAATGTGCCAAATGTGAAACCATTTTCTTTTTACCTGTTGCATAGTGCGTGACAGGCTACTTGAGAGAGTTTACAACAGCTAGGCTATTTTGCCAGGCTTCAGTCTTCCACAGCTCTGACAATTCACTGCTTACACTACGGAAATAAAATACACCGATCAGCCACCCACCTGCTTAAACCAGTTTTTCATTATTAAAAATGCTTTAAATGCTATAGCTAGCCTACACTTGCCTATAAACACTTAATATTTCATGATATGATGTGCGTACTTATATATGCAGATAATCATAAGTGAATTGCTTTCAAAAGTTTAATTTTTTAATGAAAATGGAAGTATTGTAAGTGTATTGGGAGGGCGGTTGTGTGTGCACTGTTTTGTTATTTAAATATTTTGGTCCGTACTGGTGTTCACGATGACGTGTATGCTCCAGGGCCTGTAGAATTTGGTAGTTTGTACTGTAACTGTGATGTTTGGTAGTGTGTGCTGTAACTGTGTGATGTTTGGTAGTGTGTGCTGTTACTCTGATGTTTGGTAGTGTGTGCTGTAACTGTGATGTTTGGTAGTTTGTGCTGTAACTGTGCGATGTTTGGTAGTGTGTGCTGTAACTGTGCGATGTTTGGTAGTGTGTGCTGTAACTGTGTGATGTTTGGTAGTGTGTGCTGTAACTGTGTGATGTTTGGTAGTTTGTGCTGTAACTGTGTGATGTTTGGTAGTTTGTGCTGTAACTGTGATGTTTGGTAGTTTGTGCTGTAACTGTGTGATGTTTGGTAGTTTGTGCTGTAACTGTGTGATGTTTGGTAGTTTGTGCTGTAACTGTGATGTTTGGTAGTGTGTGCTGTAACTGTGTGATGTTTGGTAGTTTGTGCTGTAACTGTGATGTTTGGTAGTGTGTGCTGTAACTGTGTGATGTTTGGTAGTTTGTGCTGTAACTGTGTGATGTTTGGTAGTGTGGTTCTGCAGTGACAGTGGCTACAATCTGCACTCTGCCTGGACAACTTAAGCAAGGTAAGCATGGCAAGCCAGTTTGCAACGATGCCCCACAGATCAATTTACAGCTCATTACTTGGCTAGCTACCATTATCCCAGCTTGCTAAATTAATCAAAGCACAGGCAATTAATTGAAGTTCAGCTACATAGCCTGTTACTTAAAAGAAAATGACAGTCAACTTCTAATTTAGGTTTATTTTGCTGTAGTGCTAAATTTCTCGCAATATGCAAAGTGTCTTCCTTTTATTTTGGAGGCTCACTCATCTTTATTGATGCTCTAACTCTTGATGGCAGCAGCAGGATGAATTTAGAAGTCTACAAAAACATTATGTCTGCCAACTTGCAGAGAAATGCATCCAAACTAATTGGGAGGAACTACATCATGTGTCGTGTCTAGGGAACAAATTTGTTGAAAAACAACTTCACGAGGGAAAAGACACCACGGCAGCAAGCTCTTCAGGAAAATCTGACTTTATTAGCTCAAGTGCACAAAGCCGGATCAATTCTGCAGAACTGAACCTCGATTGTTGGTTTCACAGCCAGCTGGTCTCTGTGGTGCTTCAGTGCAAAGGCCCACGCGATATTGTTTCGCTTTGTGAGCTGTTCTTAGAAATCTTTTGACATGTTGTTCCATAAACTATCCTTGAAAATGACAGTCTTGTGTAAGGGTAATTTTCTTAATTGATTCTTAATTGACAATGTGTGTTCACATAAAGACAATCACATGATTACAAATAACATTTTAGTGATAATCCTTATTACTATTAGACCATTTTCTGAATTAAGTGCTTACTAGGAGTCTTTCTCTGTCTCTCTCCAGCAGACAGACAGCCTTTGACCTTAATGTCTCTGCTTCTCAGCTAGCACATTCCAGTCTTACAGCAAGGTAAACGAGGGGTATTCAGAAGACAAAATACTGATAAATGTTCGTGGCCAGCTTCATGTCTTTTTGTTTTGGTAAAGACCCCTTCAGGAAAAGTGTGTATAAGAGTCTTACTATGTCTGGTAAGCTTTCTGACTTTCTGTCATTTCTTTGCAAATAAATACGAAAGTTAAACTCACGTATAGCTATTGTTGTTTTTTACTGGATCTGTTTCATCAGACAATGCTCACCTGTGATATCTTATTTGTGCCTTTTTCCCCGCACAAATGCAAGACGCCCTGCCCTGTAAGCCGTTCAAGACGACCTGCCCCGCAAACTATTTTGGCAAAGACAGCTTACAAAGCAAGAAGATCTGCCCCGCAAACTGCTTTCTTTACAGAGGAATCATAAAAGATGAATTTATGTAAAACATGGTGCTATTCTATATTTTCCATTTTTCCTTTTAAGCATACACATTATTGTATTCAATTCAGGTTACATATGATTCACTGGGTACTTCTAGCACAAATTAACAGTATCAGTTTGAAAATATATAGGCATACTTGATCATACTTTAATATTTGATTAATGTTCTCTTCTAAGTGAGTAAGTGTGGTTTTTCAGCCTGACGCATTCTTTTGCTTTTTCTTCTACAGTTGACACTGGGGTTTCTTGCGTTTCCATAAGCTCATCCGTAATTAATGATATAGGTTCATTGGATTACATATTGATTACATGAGTAATAGGCAGCTTACATATTGGTATACTTTTGGCATGAAGCTTTAAGAGTTTTGGAGGAACCAGCTTGCTCAACACTGACAGTTTGACGGTTTAATCTGATTTTGACTTGTGATTGATTTGTCATAAAATGGAGATAGAACATCTTGTTCTGTGAATTTTTCCTACACATGCAGCAAGACAATGACCCAAAACACACTGCCAACACAACAAAAGACTTCCTTCGGGAGAAAAAGTGGAAGGTTTTATCCTGGCCAGATATATTACCAGACCTTAACCAATTGAGCATGCATTTCACCTCCTGAAGAGGACATTTAAGGGAAAACCCCTTTAAGGGAAAAAAATTAAGTAGTAGTGTAGTGTAACACGTCTAGGTGTAAATACCAGGAAATAAAAGCTGAAATCTTTTTATCTGAACCCCAAATGTATTCACTGTATTTCAATAGCAAAGGAATTGGCTTTGCTGTTCCAACACTTTGGAAGGGGACTGTATATGGCTGTGGAAATCCCTGTAATACTCTCTAACTGTCAGAATCTGCCTACATTGTGATGGCTGCTGTTCTGTTCTGTTTCTGTTCTGTTTTGTCCCACTGTGTTAGACTCTGACCGACAGAAAGGGCCTGAGCACCCAGTCAGTGCGAGCCACACACACTCTGCTGACCACACCCACTCTAATGACCACACCCACTCTGCTGACCACACCCACTCTGCTGACCACACCCACTCTAATGACCGCACCCACTCTGCTGACCACACCCACTCTAATGACCACACCCACTCTAATGACCACACCCACTCTGCTGACCACTCCCACTCTAATGACCACACTCACTCTAATGACCAAGCACATGGCTAATACGTAAGCATAGAAGCAAAATATATCAGGGTAAATTATTGGTTATGCCTTATCATATAGCATGCATACTGGATGAGCACACAGTGAGCCCTAGCCGTCAACATCACAGAAACGTAATGAATCAGAAACCATTATTTGGCCTGCCAGAGCCTGATGTTTTTCAGGATTCAAGATGAAGTGTCTTCTCAGACACTCTAGTGATAAGATAAGCTGTATTTCCTCAAGCCTGGGATGAAAGTCTGTCAAAGACCACAGGCCTGTATTTTTGACAGAGGGAGAGAAAGAGGGAAAGAGGATGAGAAAGACAAACGCACACACACAAACCGCCACCCATACTTACAGGCTATATTTCGACTCCTTGTTGGCATTGGAAGACTGATCAAGAGGGATAGATAGGGAGGGCCTTGAATTCCACTAGGGACTTGAGAACTTGGAGAATTGTGTGTGTTTATATAAGTTTCAATTCCTGTGATTATACAATGAGTATAAAACAACAAAATACTGGAATCAGAATGTTTGCAGACTAAGAGAAATGACGGCCCAGATTGAAACCTCCGTCTCTGTTCTCTCCAATAGAGCCCTGTGCCCCTGGGAGGGTGGAAGCCACTGATGTGAAGAGCAGCTCAGTGAGCCTGTGCTGGGAACGACCGGTCAGCATGGAGGGAGTTTCTTATGAGATCCACATCAAGTACAGCTGTGAGGGAGAAGAGCCCAGATTACAGAAATGTGCCCCCAACACCACCACAGCTGTCCTTTCTGATCTGAGACCTGGGGTGGAATATATTTTCAACATCACTGCAGTTCTTTCAAATGGCAGCTGCAGCAAGACCAGCTCAGTATGTGTACACACAAGTAAGTGATGAAAATGTATTTTGACTTGTTATTTAAAACATTTACATTTAGTTTGAAGAGATAACAGTTTTTCTTGTGATCTTAGATTATTTCAATTTCAATATAATCTTATAGTCCGGTTCTCCAGAGGAGCGCAAGTATTTCCTCAAGTGGATGAGGATCAACCTGGACAACCTCTCACGCAAAACCCTTCCACTGCTCCAGGCACAGTACAAGGAATAGTGTCAGAAGTCTGTGGAAAGGTCATTTCAGAGTTAGACAGGAAGATGCCGAGCAAACTCCCCATAAAAGGACGGCAACCCTCCCATGGCACCTGTCAATGCTGGCTACAGTGAGTGCGTGAATCGTTTCAAGAGGAGTGTGATCGAGAAGTTTATGGAACAAAAACCTGGAAAGAGCACACACATTCACAGAGTTCCTTGAATGGACCAGGAGCTTATGGAAAGCAGTGAAGTATGAGAACTTCATCTTCAGCTTCCGCAACAGCCTTGTGGCTGAAGCTTATGCTCAGCTTTGTACCAAGTTTAACAAGTGGGAGTGGGCCTTCAGTAAGAACATGTAATCCTGGTTAATGGGCGCTGAGACAAAAATATCAAACTTTGTAACAGAAGCAGCGCAGACTCAGCCATTCTCCAATATTGACGACTTGCTGATCCGTCTGAAAAGTGAGGCCTCTGTGAAACTGGCAGGAGAGGAACAGCACATTTTGGACAACCTCACTGAATTCTACAAGAGACCAGATAGACATGTTCAATTGGTAGAGAAGTAGTGAGAGACTTCATCAGCACCGGAAAAACCATCAGGATGGAGACAGAGAGCTCTGTGAAAAACAAGCTTGAGGCAGCGGTGGAGATTAGAAAGGGTTTATTGAAGTTAGAGAGAATCAAGAAAATACACACAGCCACAATTGAGCAGAAGGTGCTGGACCTGATTGAGAAATGCAGGAAAAGTGCAAAAGAGCAGTCAGATACACTGCTGGAGGATGCATTTGAGAAGATGTGGAATGAGACTGTGGCAGTTCCCTGGCACGGAAGAACAAGAGATTGTTCAAGATATCTACAACCAGCTGTGGGTTAACTTAGAGAGAAAAGGCGGTGCAGGACGTGAAATACTGTCAGAAGTGAAAAACTTGCATGAATGTGGTAGAGAGGCATTCGAAGTGAAGCATAAAGATACGCCATTGTGGCAGAAGCTTTTGAAGTTTTTGAACTTCAGCTGGATATGGCCTCCGAAGGAAAAGACAAAAGAGGTTGATCACATGATCAAGGACAGCAAGCAGTTTCTGAATGAGAAAATTAAAACAAAATCTGATTACCATAACACATACAAAACAGAGTTGCTTTGCAGGGTAGATGAAAACCTGAAAAGGTGCAGTGATCTGGAAACAAGTGCTGAGTTTCAGGCCAAGTTGAAGATCCACATCTGTGGACATGCAGCAAGCGGGTTTCTTCAAATGCATCAGGATTTTATCCATGCAAATGACCCCCGTCACTGTCTGGAACAGTTCAAGGCACAGTACTGCGCTGACTTTAAGGACATGTTCCATAAAAAAGACCAGTGTCAGAAGAAAGCAACAGAGTTTACCCTCTACTGCTTTGCACCTGCGGTGAAGAAATACATCACTGAGTCTCTGGGCCCTGACCTTGTGGATGAAGTGTTGACAGGACAGAAAGCCATTGACTTCAGCACTCAAACCTTTTTCCGGTTCTCAATCCACAAGCAGCTGCTTTCAGAAGATAACTCTAAGGACTTTGTGAGATACATAAATAATTACGAGACCTTTGTAAAGGACTGGATATTGGAGCGGATGTTTAAGCAGTTCTCAGAGGGAGATGGCCTCAGGAACATTGAGATCAGGCACCTGAAGGCAAAGGTAAAAAAAATAAAGGAAGCCATAAAGAATGCAGAGATAGCCAGTAAACAAGTGGTAAGAAAGGGGGAAGAGGCCCAGCACATTCAGCAGTTCATTCAGGACATCTGTACTTACCTACAGAAGGAGCTTGTCATCCCTAAAGACCCACTCAGAGCAGTCCTGGCCTTAAACTCTGCCAAGCCAGAAGACTTTTCCCGGTGTCTGGAGGTGCTTGTGGATGAAATGGAGCAGGCCTTTACCGCAGAGTTTCAGAAAGGTGGGGATGTGAGGGCCAGGCTGACCTCACTGCCCTTTCAGCCACAGAAGGTGCTGTTTAACAGGGTGTTTGGCTGTGGGAGGCAGTGTCCCTTCTGTGAAGCCCCCTGTGAAGCTGGTGGCAAGAGCCACACAGAGCACTTTGCCTCCATTCACCGTCCTCAGGGGATCGGGAGATACAGATTTGTAGCCTCTGAGAAATTAGCGTGTGAGATCTGCTCCACCGATGTTGCCAGTGAGGCAAATTTCAGGAAAGAATTCAGGTTGGCTGCAACAGAGGGAAATGGCATCCATACAAGTAGTATCAAAGCATTTTCCCTGACTGGCAATTCCAGCCTGACACCAGCATCCAGGCCTCAGACTACTGGAAGTACATCTTCACCAGGTTTAGCAAGCAGTTTGCCCAGGAATATGAAGCTGAGCCTGCTGACATCCCCCCCAATGGAGAGACATTACCCAGGACCAAGCCATGGAAAGCCTGGAGGAAACCTTCCAGATGAAAACAGGAGATTAAAATAAATCATACATACAAAAAAGACAAAATACAAAATAGATCATACAGCCTGTTTCAGTCGGGCTGATTATGATGAGTGGAATTAATATTAAATAGTCTCCTCACAGGTGTAACTCATAATGCTTAAGTACTCACAGGTATAGTCTCCTCACAGGTGCAACTCATAATGCTTAAGTACTCACAGGTATAGTCTCCTCACAGGTGTAACTCATAATGCTTAAGTACTCACAGGTATAGTCTCCTCACAGGTGTAACTCATTATGCTTAAGTACTCACACGTGTAGTCTCCTCACAGGTGTAACTCATAATGCTTAAGTACTCACAGGTATAGTCTCCTCACAGGTGTAACTCATAATGCTTAAGTACTCACAGGTATAGTCTCCTCACAGGTGTAACTCATAATGCTTAAGTACTCACAGGTATAGTCTCCTCACAGGTGTAACTCATAATGCTTAAGTACTCACAGGTATAGTCTCCTCACAGGTGTAACTCATAATGCTTAAGTACTCACAGGTATAGTCTCCTCACAGGTGTAACTCATAATGCTTAAGTACTCACAGGTATAGTCTCCTCACAGGTGTAACTCATAATGCTTAAGTACTCACAGGTATAGTCTCCTCACAGGTGTAACTCATAATGCTTAAGTACTCACAGGTATAGTCTCCTCACAGGTGTAACTCATAATGCTTAAGTACTCACAGGTATAGTCTCCTCACAGGTGTAACTCATAATGCTTAAGTACTCACAGGTATAGTCTCCTCACAGGTGTAACTCATAATGCTTAAGTACTCACAGGTATAGTCTCCTCACAGGTGTAACTCATAATGCTTAAGTACTCACAGGTATAGTCTCCTCACAGGTGCAACTCATAATGCTTAAGTACTCACAGGTATAGTCTCCTCACAGGTGTAACTCATAATGCTTAAGTACTCACACGTATAGTCTCCTCACAGGTGCAACTCATAATGCTTAAGTACTCACAGGTATAGTCTCCTCACAGGTGTAACTCATAATGCTTAAGTACTCACACGTATAGTCTCCTCACAGGTGCAACTCATAATGCTTAAGTACTCACAGGTATCGTCTCCTCACAGGTGTAACTCATAATGCTTAAGTACTCACAGGTATAGTCTCCTCACAGGTGTAACTCATAATGCTTAAGTACTCACAGGTATAGTCTCCTCACAGGTGTAACTCATAATGCTTAAGTACTCACAGGTATAGTCTCCTCACAGGTGTAACTCATAATGCTTAAGTACTCACAGGTATAGTCTCCTCACAGGTGTAACTCATAATGCTTAAGTACTCACAGGTATAGTCTCCTCACAGGTGTAACTCATAATGCTTAAGTACTCACAGGTATAGTCTCCTCACAGGTGTAACTCATAATGCTTAAGTACTCACAGGTATAGTCTCCTCACAGGTGTAACTCATAATGCTTAAGTACTCACAGGTATAGTCTCCTCACAGGTGTAACTCATAATGCTTAAGTACTCACAGGTATAGTCTCCTCACAGGTGTAACTCATAATGCTTAAGTACTCACAGGTATAGTCTCCTCACAGGTGTAACTCATAATGCTTAAGTACTCACAGGTATAGTCTCCTCACAGGTGTAACTCATAATGCTTAAGTACTCACAGGTATAGTCTCCTCACAGGTGCAACTCATAATGCTTAAGTACTCACAGGTATAGTCTCCTCACAGGTGTAACTCATAATGCTTAAGTACTCACACGTATAGTCTCCTCACAGGTGCAACTCATAATGCTTAAGTACTCACAGGTATAGTCTCCTCACAGGTGTAACTCATAATGCTTAAGTACTCACACGTATAGTCTCCTCACAGGTGCAACTCATAATGCTTAAGTACTCACAGGTATCGTCTCCTCACAGGTGTAACTCATAATGCTTAAGTACTCACAGGTATAGTCTCCTCACAGGTGTAACTCATAATGCTTAAGTACTCACAGGTATAGTCTCCTCACAGGTGTAACTCATAATGCTTAAGTACTCACACGTATAGTCTCCTCACAGGTGTAACTCATAATGCTTAAGTACTCACACGTATAGTCTCCTCACAGGTGTAACTCATAATGCTTAAGTACTCACAGGTATAGTCTCCTCACAGGTGCAACTCATAATGCTTAAGTACTCACAGGTATAGTCTCCTCACAGGTGTAACTCATAATGCTTAAGTACTCACACGTATAGTCTCCTCACAGGTGCAACTCATAATGCTTAAGTACTCACAGGTATAGTCTCCTCACAGGTGTAACTCATAATGCTTAAGTACTCACACGTATAGTCTCCTCACAGGTGCAACTCATAATGCTTAAGTACTCACAGGTATAGTCTCCTCACAGGTGCAACTCATAATGCTTAAGTACTCACAGGTATAGTCTCCTCACAGGTGTAACTCATAATGCTTAAGTACTCACAGGTATAGTCTCCTCACAGGTGTAACTCATAATGCTTAAGTACTCACACGTATAGTCTCCTCACAGGTGTAACTCATAATGCTTAAGTACTCACACGTATAGTCTCCTCACAGGTGTAACTCATAATGCTTAAGTACTCACACGTATAGTCTCCTCACAGGTGTAACTCATAATGCTTAAGTACTCACAGGTATAGTCTCCTCACAGGTGCAACTCATAATGCTTAAGCTCATACAGAGCTAATGGCCATCGGCATGAAAGAACTGCCGGTTTCCTGCACTACAAATAAAACACTCATTTTAAAATGTGAGCGTTTAATTAAATCCTCACTGACATGGACACTCCTGCATTTCTACAGCCTTCAGCGAGTCTTCTCTGGTTCTGGTTCTATGACAGATACAATCAGCCTGTTATTATAAAAAATCATACGCATTGTATAAAGTGCTTTTACCTCTATCATGACACATTACATGCACACGATTACAACAGAGAATGTGATAAACCCACGCCACGCCCACCAACCCCTAACCTCTGCCTGCACCACAGCATTCTAGAACACCTGACTATGATGTCACTTCCTCCCCCAGTGCATGTCAGGAGCTCATAACAGAGGAAACACAACGTGATCAAACATCAGCCCTGTGAGGGGTAAAATCCACCATTCCATGGAGCTGGGCCCAGAGGAGCAACTGTGTAGCACTGGGCCCCTAAAGCGTCACTTCATTCACTCGCCTTCATAAAACTGAAAGCCCGTAATCAGTTAAACAAAAAGCCATGTTTTTCATGTAATCAATCAGACAACATTGTGTGTCAAATATCGAGTTTGGTCAGTGATTAAAATATCATCATGCTTAAAAAAATCAGCGCAAGCCGTTTTTCAGGTGGAAAACCATCTACAGTAAGTCTTTTACTGGCCATTTCATTGAGTTCACCCAAATTCACATTTCACAAAGAACGTTATTCAGCTTCCAAAAGCATGTTTCAGTGTGGGGAAGGCTCCACTGATGGATCTGTGTCCTATCACTGCGTTTCCCAGTTTTTATTGCCCGACCCCAGGGTGCCTTATTCCCCCAATCTCACACCTCTCTACACACCTCCCCCCCAATCACTCCAGAACTGAGGGGAGCACAGTCTACTCCAGCCAGCACAGGGCATGTTGTAGAGCAGAGCCCAGGGTAGAGAGGTGTGTTATAGAGCAGAGCACAGGGTAGAGAGGTGTGTTATAGAGCCCAGGGTAGAGAGGTGTGTTATAGAGCACAGGGTAGAGAGGTGTGTTATAGAGCACAGGGTCGAGAGGTGTGTTATAGAGCCCAGGGTAGAGAGGTGTGTTATAGAGCAGAGGGTAGAGAGGTGTGTTATAGAGCAGAGCCCAGGGTAGAGAGGTGTGTTATAGAGCAGAGCCCAGGGTAGAGAGGTGTGTTATAGAGCAGAGCCCAGGGTAGAGAGGTGTGTTATAGAGCCCAGGGTAGAGAGGTGTGTTATAGAGCACAGGGTAGAGAGGTGTGTTATAGAGAACAGGGTAGAGAGGTGTGTTATAGAGCAGAGCCCAGGGTAGAGAGGTGTGTTATAGAGCACAGGGTAGAGAGGTGTGTTATAGAGCACAGGGTAGAGAGGTGTGTTATAGAGCAGAGCCCAGGGTAGAGAGGTGTGTTATAGAGCATAGGGTAGAGAGGTGTGTTATAGAGCACAGGGTAGAGAGGTGTGTTATAGAGCCCAGGGTAGAGAGGTGTGTTATAGAGCAGAGCCCAGGGTAGAGAGGTGTGTTATAAAGCACAGGGTAGAGAGGTGTGTTATAGAGCAGAGCACAGGGTAGAGAGGTGTGTTATAGAGCCCAGGTTAGAGAGGTGTGTTATAGAGCAGAGCCCAGGGTAGAGAGGTGTGTTATAGAGCACAGGGTAGAGAGGTGTGTTATAGAGACCAGGATAGAGAGGTGTGTTATAGAGCCCAGGGTAGAGAGGTGTGTTATAGAGCCCAGGGTAGAGAGGTGTGTTATAGAGCACAGGGTAGAGAGGTGTGTTATAGAGCAGAGCACAGGGTAGAGAGGTGTGTTATAGAGCCCAGGGTAGAGAGGTGTGTTATAGAGCAGAGCCCAGGGTAGAGAAGTGTGTTATAGAGCACAGGGTAGAGAGGTGTGTTATAGAGCACAGGGTAGAGAGGTGTGTTATAGAGCCCAGGGTAGAGAGGTGTGTTATAGAGCCCAGGGTAGAGAGGTGTGTTATAGATTCCAGGGTAGAGAGGTGTGTTACAGAGCAGAGCACAGGGTAGAGAGGTGTGTTATAGAGCACAGGGTAGAGAGGTGTGTTATAGAGCACAGGGTAGAGAGGTGTGTTATAGAGCCCAGGGTAGAGAGGTGTGTTATAGAGCAGAACCCAGGGTAGAGAGGTGTGTTATAGAGCACAGGGTAGAGAGGTGTGTTATAGAGCACAGGGTAGAGAGGTGTGTTATAGAGCCCAGGGTAGAGAGGTGTGTTATAGAGCAGAACCCAGGGTAGAGAGGTGTGTTATAGAGCACAGGGTAGAGAGGTGTGTTATAGAGCCCAGGGTAGAGAGGTGTGTTATAGAGCACAGGGTAGAGAGGTGTGTTATAGAGCACAGGGTAGAGAGGTGTGTTATAGAGCAGAGCCCAGGGTAGAGAGGTGTGTTATAGAGTACAGGGTAGAGAGGTGTGTTATAGAGCACAGGGTAGAGAGGTGTGTTATAGAGCAGAGCCCAGGGTAGAGAGGTGTGTTATAGAGCATAGGGTAGAGAGGTGTGTTATAGAGCACAGGGTAGAGAGGTGTGTTATAGAGCCCAGGGTAGAGAGGTGTGTTATAGAGCAGAGCCCAGGGTAGAGAGGTGTGTTATAAAGCACAGGGTAGAGAGGTGTGTTATAGAGCAGAGCACAGGGTAGAGAGGTGTGTTATAGAGCCCAGGGTAGAGAGGTGTGTTATAGAGCAGAGCCCAGGGTAGAGAGGTGTGTTATAGAGCACAGGGTAGAGAGGTGTGTTATAGAGCCCAGGGTAGAGAGGTGTGTTATAGAGCAGAACCCAGGGTAGAGAGGTGTGTTATAGAGCCCAGGGTAGAGACGTGTGTTATAGAGCAGAGCCCAGGGTAGAGAGGTGTGTTATAGAGCAGAGCCCAGCGTAGAGAGGTGTGTTATAGAGCACAGGGTAGACAGGTGTGTTATAGAGCACAGGGTAGAGAGGTGTGTTATGGAGCCCAGGGTAGAGAGGTGTGTTATAGAGCCCAGGGTAGAGAGGTGTGTTATAGAGCAGAGTACAGGGTAGAGAGGTGTGTTATAGATTCCAGGGTAGAGAGGTGTGTTATAGAGCAGAGCACAGGGTAGAGAGGTGTGTTATAGAGCCCCGGGTAGAGAGGTGTGTTATAGAGCAGAGCCCAGGGTAGAGAGGTGTGTTATAGAGCCCAGGGTAGAGAGGTGTGTTATAGAGCAGAACCCAGGGTAGAGAGGTGTGTTATAGAGCACAGGGTAGAGAGGTGTGTTATAGAGCCCAGGGTAGAGAGGTGTGTTATAGAGCAGAACCCAGGGTAGAGAGGTGTGTTATAGAGCCCAGGGTAGAGAGGTGTGTTATAGAGCAGAGCCCAGGGTAGAGAGGTGTGTTATAGAGCACAGGGTAGAGAGGTGTGTTATAGAGACCAGGATAGAGAGGTGTGTTATAGAGCCCAGGGTAGAGAGGTGTGTTATAGAGCAGAGCCCAGGGTACAGAGATGTGTTGTAGAGCACAGGGTAGAGAGGTGTGTTATAGAGCACAGGGTAGAGAGGTGTGTTATAGAGCACAGGGTAGAGAGGTGTGTTATAGAGCACAGGGTAGAGAGGTGTGTTATGGAGCAGAGCCCAGGGTAGAGAGGTGTGTTATAGAGCCCAGGGTAGAGAGGTGTGTTATAGAGCACAGGGTAGAGAGGTGTGTTATAGAGCCCAGGGTAGAGAGGTGTGTTATAGAGCCCAGGGTAGAGAGGTGTGTTATAGAGCAGAGCACAGGGTAGAGAGGTGTGTTATAGAGCAGAGCCCAGGGTAGAGAGGTGTGTTATAGAGCACAGGGTAGAGAGGTGTGTTATAGAGCACAGGGTAGAGAGGTGTGTTATGGAGCAGAGCCCAGGGTAGAGAGGTGTGTTATAGAGCCCAGGGTAGAGAGGTGTGTTATAGAGCCCAGGGTAGAGAGGTGTGTTATAGAGCACAGGGTAGAGAGGTGTGTTATAGAGCCCAGGGTAGAGAGGTGTGTTATAGAGCCCAGGGTAGAGAGGTGTGTTATAGAGTAGAGCCCAGGGTAGAGAGGTGTGTTATAGAGCCCAGGGTAGAGAGGTGTGTTATAGAGTACAGGGTAGAGAGGTGTGTTATAGAGCACAGGGTAGAGAGGTGTGTTATAGAGCACAGGGTAGAGAGGTGTGTTATAGAGCAGAGCCCAGGGTAGAGAGGTGTGTTATAGAGCACAGGGTAGAGAGGTGTGTTATAGAGCACAGGGTAGAGAGGTGTGTTATAGAGCAGAACCCAGGGTAGAGAGGTGTGTTATAGAGCAGAACCCAGGGTAGAGAGGTGTGTTATAGAGCACAGGGTAGAGAGGTGTGTTATAGAGCACAGGGTAGAGAGGTGTGTTATAGAGCAGAGTACAGGGTAGAGAGGTGTGTTACAGAGCCCAGGGTAGAGAGGTGTGTTATAGAGCAGAGCCCAGGGTAGAGAGGTGTGTTATAGAGCCCAGGGTAGAGGGGTGTGTTATAGAGCCCAGGGTAGAGAGGTGTGTTATAGAGCACAGGGTAGAGAGGTGTGTTATAGAGCACAGTGTAGAGAGGTGTGTTATAGAGCCCAGGGTAGAGAGGTGTGTTGTAGAGCACAGGGTAGAGAGGTGTGTTATAGAGACCAGGGTAGAGAGGTGTGCTATAGAGCAGAACCCAGGGTAGAGAGGTGTGTTATAGAGCACAGGGTAGAGAGGTGTGTTATAGAGCACAGGGTAGAGAGGTGTGTTATAGAGCCCAGGGTAGAGAGGTGTGTTATAGAGCCCAGGGTAGAGAGGTGTGTTATAGAGCAGAGCCCAGGGTAGAGAGGTGTGTTATAGAGCAGAGGGTAGAGAGGTGTGTTATAGAGCAGAACCCAGGGTAGAGAGGTGTGTTATAGAGCACAGGGAAGAGAGGTGTGTTATAGAGCACAGGGTAGAGAGGTGTGTTATAGAGCCCAGGGTAGAGAGGTGTGTTATAGAGCCCAGGGTAGAGAGGTGTGTTATAGAGCAGAACCCAGGGTAGAGAGGTGTGTTATAGAGCACAGGGTAGAGAGGTGTGTTATAGAGCACAGGGTAGAGAGGTGTGTTATAGAGCCCAGGGTAGAGAGGTGTGTTATAGAGCCCAGGGTAGAGAGGTGTGTTATAGAGCAGAGCCCAGGGTAGAGAGGTGTGTTATAGAGCACAGGGTAGAGAGGTGTGTTATAGAGCAGAGCCCAGGGTAGAGAGGTGTGTTATAGAGCACAGGGTAGAGAGGTGTGTTATAGAGCCCCGGGTAGAGCGGTGTGTTATAGAGCCCAGGGTAGAGAGGTGTGTTATAGAGCACAGGGTAGAGAGGTGTGTTATAGAGCCCAGGGTAGAGAGGTGTGTTATAGTGCACAGGGTAGAGAGGTGTGTTATAGAGCAGAGCCCAGGGTAGAGCGGTGTGTTATAGAGCACAGGGTAGAGAGGTGTGTTTTAGAGCACAGGGTAGAGAGGTGTGTTATAGTGCACAGGGTAGAGAGGTGTGTTATAGAGCAGAGCCCAGGGTAGAGAGGTGTGTTATAGAGCACAGGGTAGAGAGGTATGTTATACGCAAATTCAGAACTCTGCTTCTAACCCCCGGAAACTTTTCTCCATTTTCTCCTCTCTCCTCAACGCACCGCCTCCTCCTCCTCAGTCCTCCTTCGCTGCTGATGACTTTGCTGATTTCTTCGATGAGAAGGTCACAGTCATCCGCAGATCCTTTACAACCACCACCCCCCTCACTGTGCCCCTCCCCCCCTCTAGGCCCATCCCTTCCTTTTCCACTTTCTCCCCCCTTACGGACTCTGATGTTTCTCAACTCCTGCTCTGCCACCGCCCTACAACCTGTGCCCTTGACCCTATCCCCTCTTCTCTTCTCCAAACTATCACACCTGACATTCTCCCATTTGTCACCTCCCTTGTCAACTCCTCCCTGTCTTCTGGCTGTTTTCCGGCATCCTCCAAGAGGGCCCACATCACTCCGCTGCTAAAAAAGCCTACCCTGGATCCCTCCATCATCCAGAACTACCGCCCGGTATCTCTTCTTCCTTTCCTTTCTAAAACTATAGAACGAGCTGCTTCTACTCAACTTTCTTCTTTCTTTTCTAACAACAACCTGCTAGACCCCCATCAGTCTGGCTTCAGATCGGGCCACTCGACAGAGACTGCGCTCCTCTCTGTCAGTGAGTCACTTCATGCCGCACGAGCAGCCTCCCTCTCCTCTATCCTCATTCTTCTAGATCTCTCTGCTGCCTTCGACACTGTGGATCACTCCATCCTCCTGTCTGCCCTGTCAGCAACGGGCATCTGTGGCACAGCCCTGGACTGGATTGAGTCCTACCTCTCTGGTCGCTCCTTCCAGGTTGCCTGGGCTGGTTCGGTATCGACACCTCGGCCCCTCGCCACAGGGGTTCCCCAGGGCTCAGTCCTTGGCCCGCTTCTTTTTTCTCTCTACACTCGCTCCCTTGGCCCTGTGATCACTGCACATGGGCTATCCTACCACTGCTATGCGGACGATACCCAACTCTTCGTCTCGTTCCCGCCGTCTGATACGCAGGTTTCAGCCCGTATCTCTGCTTGCCTGAGGGACATCCAGAGCTGGATGGACAACCACCATCTAAAGCTCAACCCAGGTAAAACTGAAATGATATTCATCCCTGCTAATACCTCTCCCCACCTGGATCTCTCCATTTCTCTCGGGGATACCACACTCACGCCGTCACCCAGTGCAAGGAACCTCGGCGTGGTGATGGACAGCAGACTGTCCCTTTCCGAGAACATTGCGGCGGTGACCCGGTCTTGCAGGTTCTTCCTCTACAACATACGGAGAATCCGCCCCTTTCTCACCCCCTACTCGACCCAGCTCCTGGTCCAAGCGATGGTTCTGTCCCGCCTGGACTACTGCAATTCCCTCTTGGCTGGCCTCCCAGCGTCCGCCATCAGACCCCTCCAACTCATCCAGAATGCAGCAGCTCGTCTGGTCTTCAACCTTCCCAAATACTCACACGTCACCCCCCTGCTTACTTCCCTCCACTGGCTGCCTGTCATGGCTCGCATCAAATTCAAAACATTGGTGCTAGCCTTCCAAGCAGTTAAAGGGTCTTCCCCAGCTTATCTGCAAAAAATCATCAGACCCTACACCCCTGCCAGACCTCTTCGTTCAGCCTCCACAGGCCGCTTGGCACCTCCCCCTCTCAGAACCTCCACCTCACGCTCACGACTACTGTCTGTTCTGGCTCCACGGTGGTGGAACGAACTCCCCGTTGAGGTCAGAACTATAGAATCTCTCCCCACCTTCAAGCGCAAGCTGAAGACGCACCTCTTCAAGCAGCACCTCTCCCCATCCCTCCCTACCTCCCTGTGAACCTTAATTGTTGTCTCTGTGACTTGCTTTGTGTATCGGTATTTTTAGTTGGCTAGGTAAGCAGTGTTTGGATAATTAACTTTGGTCACTTTTGCTCTTGTTTGTTTGTTTGTTTGTTCAAAAAAAAAAAAAATAATAATAATAAATTTTAAAAAATAAAAAAAATAAATAAAAAAAATAAAAAAAATAACCCTTGTCCTTCTCTTTGTTGTACAGGTAGCAGTTGAAATTGTACTTACCTCCAGGGTCTTTCAGCGAACTTATCCCTGGTTATGGGTATGCACTTTGTTGTACGTCGCTCTGGATAAGAGCGTCTGCCAAATGCCAATAATGTAATGTAATGTAATGTAGAGCACATGGTAGAGAGGTGTGTTATAGAGCACAGGGTAGAGAGGTGTGTTATAGAGCCCAGGGTAGAGAGGTGTGTTATAGGGCCCAGGGTAGAGAGGTGTGCTGTAATCATTGAGAATCTGATGTTTCTGTGATCCGAGGAGATTCTGAGGAGGAACCTGTTGAGGAAGACTAACTGAAAACTGGTTTAAAATGAGTCCCAATTAATTCATACATATAATGCATTTTTCTCTTTATTATACACAAGAGCTCCTTGAATAATTTTATTTGCGTAGATTTCAATCCTTCATTAATACACTGACACCTTTAGAAAATTTTAACTGCTTATCAGCAATACAATGGACACTGTATGCACTTGTTTTACCTTGCCTAAATTATTTGTATAGTGTCTTATGTTCTTCTGTGTCTTGCTGTGTGTAATGCAACATCTATTTTAAGCCATTTTGGCCAGGACTCCCTTGTAAATCTCAATGGGATTATTTCCTGGTAAAATAAAAATGTCGACCTTAATGAATATTCTCAGCCAAAGTCTTGGGATTTGGGTGGGGCCACTGAAACGGAAAGGATTAATGTAACACAAAACAAATCATAATTATTATTCAGAAATATACAATTAACAATGTGCCATCTACAATTATACGTATGGAAAGCAAAAGAAAGATTGCAAAGAAAGATTCCAGACTGACTTTGTCTACGTGTGTAAAAGGGAAGGATTATGAACTGAGGGCCTGAATGAGAGTCATAGCTGGGTAATGCTGATTAATGACTTCATATTATGACACAGTGCCATCCCACCCACCCACCCACAGTGCCATGCACCATGCAATGTCCATCTACAGAGAAATCTGACCAGAAAAACAGAATAAAACAGGTTTCCTTTTTAATATTTAATCATATCAGCATTTTTTCAGGATAATGTAAACAAACAATTACATTTAATATGATGAAGGTTTCATAATACAACATTAATATTACAGAGAGTCCTAGTTTATTCAGTGATTAATACTCAAATAACTGGGGCATGCTGGATTTAGCATGGAGGACATTTTGGACAGTCTGCGGCACATATTTTGAAGACAATAGTTTTTGGCACATCCACACTCAGCGAAACCCTGGTAAATCATCAACACCAAAATTCGAGAAACTTTTTGCCTCAAAACAACTTCCTTGCAGTGTACTCAGTGTTGTCGTGTCTAGGAAACGACAGAATTCTAAGTCCTATCTCTAATTTGTTGCAAAGCCACAGGGAAAAGACACCACGGCAGCAAGCTCTTCAAGACTTTATTAGCACAAGTGCACAAAGCCGGATCAGTTCTGTAGAAGTGAACCTCGATTGTTGGTTTCACACACATTTTATACACTTCTTTCAACATAACTCCTCCTCAGAAATGCCAGCTGCTCTCTGTCCTGCCCCAATGATTCATCATTGTGGCAATCGCCCAAATTATAATTTCGCTTTGTATGCTATTCTCTTAAAATAAATGTTTTCTTTAAACATGACGTTTGTTTTGTCAGCTGTTCTTAAATGTTCTCTTGTCCAAAATAATTGACATGACATTTTACATCCAAGGCTCAAAAATAACTGACATTCTGCATCATAGGCTTTTCTTAAAAATAAATGTTCTTCACGCATTGTACAGGCATACAGCTGTTCTGCGAACTGCAAAACCGCCACACAAGACTTCCTGCCCTGCACGACTCATACGTGAACTGTGCTTGACAACGATAGCCCACCCCCACAACGCCAAACA
This sequence comes from Conger conger, assembly GCF_963514075.1. NCBI lineage: Eukaryota > Metazoa > Chordata > Actinopteri > Anguilliformes > Congridae > Conger > Conger conger. Next base: position 63,083,768 of record NC_083767.1, on the reverse strand, counting down.
TCCTGTCCTGTAAACTGTTTTCTAACAAAGAAGAATCATAAAAAGATGAATTATGCAAAACATGGTGTTATTCGGTACTTTTCCAACTTTCCTTTAAGTATACACATTATTTTATTCAATTCAGGTTACATATGGGTCACTATACTTCTAGCGCAATTTAGCAGTTAAAATATATATATGAAAATATATAGGCATACTTAATCATACTTTAACATTTGATTAATGGTGGTTTCTTGCGTTTCCATAAGCTCATCTGTAATTAATGATATAGGTTCATTGGCTTGCATCTTGATTATATGAGTAATAGGCAGCATACATGTGATACATTGATTATAGGCCACATACATATTGGTATACTTTTGGCCTGAAACTTTAAGGTTTTGGAGGAACCAGCTTGCTGAACTCTGACAGTTTGACAGTTTCGTCTGATTTTGACTTGTGATTGATTTGTCATAAAACAGAGGAAGAACACCTTGTTCTGTGAATTTTCTCCTACATTGTATGTATGCAAAAGTAGGAAAGTATGTCATTTCAGATGAGGTCCAGGAAGAAGTGAGTCAGATCATGGAAGGATGGATGAATGGACAGATTGGTACTGGTACACGTGGCATTTTTGGAGTTACTGTCTGTATCCTTCAATGGGCTGAATGATTGCTGGTCTGAACTTGGATTCATATTCAGACACCCAGTTCTTTCACCACAGCAGCTTTGTCCTGACTGATTTTTTCCCAATCATCTGGAATTGTACCTCGGTCCTCAAACTTCACTCCAAATTTATCCTGCAGCTTATTCCTGAAGACACACACAAACCACTTCCAGTACTTTTTTTCACAAGAATCTGGCTTGATTGACCATTTGTCATAAGGGGGGCCTGCTTTTCTGTACTCCTTATGAGGTGTCGATTTACCTTCAGCATTTAAGAAACATGAATCACTACTGACTGATGTGGTGCAAAAGTCAATTGAAAACTCAGTGGAATGCACATACCTCCAGCCAGCGAGAGCTTTAGAGCGATGGAATCTCACGCTGTGGTCAGTGTCATGGTCAGCCATGGTGTTTGTACAGATGACTTTACAGAAGGGACACTGCTCCCAGCACCCACTGAGCTGATCAATTAGAATGTCATCTGGTCTAATCTCAAACATGTCAAAGTCAAGGCTTGAGGTTTCTATTTTTTCCTTTGCCTTTTCCTGCATGTCTGAAAGTGACTGGGCCATCATGTCCTGGAGGAATGACAGATCACCAGTGCCTTCGCATTCAACGTTTCTGAAACTCTCTCTTGTGATGGGGAAAACACCCCCAAGTTTAGAGCAGAATTTGTCAAGCCACATTGAGATAGTGCCATCTCTCTCTTTCAGTTCTGAAGTCACGATGGAACTTTCGGTCAAAGTCTTGTCAACCAAAATGTTCAAGTTCCTATTGAGGAGCTCTGATGTTAAACTGTGGTCTCCACAGTACTCCTCCACCCTTCGCCTAATGAACTTTTCAAAGTGTTCCTTGGGACGCTCCAGGTACTCCACATACAGGTCAAAGTTCTCCCTCTCAGCAAGCTCTTTCAGTATGTGGTCCTCCAGGTTAGCTCGGTTTCCACTGAAAGCTGGGCAGTTACTTTTCATTTTGTCCACAATCTGAAGGCTGACTTTGCTGTACATTGCTTGTTTTATAGCTGATCCGAGGTGGTTACCCAGGAAATTGGCAAAAATCTTGACAGAAGTTGCTCCATCACAGGAGTCTTTAAAATACTTGAAATATTGCTTCTTTTTCTCACCGAGGCAGGTCAGCAGATCATTTTTCCTCTTGAAATCTGTGTGCATTTTGTTGAACATTTTGACTGCCTTTGTACACGTGTAAATGGAGATGTCAACTTTATACTCCTTTAAGAGCTTCATGTGCTTCTCTCCTTTTTCATACTTGTCCAAAGTCTCTGATATGCTCTCTAGTATTTCATGAAAAAATATTTCATTGAAGTCCACATTTTCTCTTGACTTCCTTTCAATGTACTTTTGTACATTAGTAGTTATTTCTTCTGTAAGTCGCTGACCTTCTTTCTCAATATTTGCAGTGTCTGACAAATGAAACATTTTCGAAAGCTTCTCTAACCATTTAAGCGAAACATGTTTGTCGACCTGGAACTGAAAAGAGACCATTGCCTTGCTAATTTTTTGGGCAATGTGTTTTTCCTTTCTAAATTGATCGTTCAGGATGGCTTCCACAACTGCCTGGATGTCGACTTGTTTTTCCGGACCTTTCTCAGAGGATATTTTTGTCAACCATTTGGTCCACAGTTCATCAAATTGTGGTCCCATTTCATCACTGGTCAGTTTTTTGTCCTTTAGTTTTGAGGCTAAAGATCTACTCATCCTGAGCAATTCTCCCTCGTAGCCAATCTTCCTCCCCTCTAGTTCTGAGCCGCACTTTCTGATGTTGAGCAAATCCCTGCACTTCCTCTGTGTGTCTTCAATGAGCTGGTCCTTCAGGGTTTCAAATCTTCTATCAACATCACCTTTCCAGTTAACCAGGATTTCTGGGTGTTCCTCACCTGTAAAATATGTTTCAATCTCATCTTTCAGTTGTCTGTAGATCTCATCAAATTCCTTTATAAGATCTGGCATGTAAACTTCCTTCACCTGTTTGCTGTTTATTTTGTTGCACCAGGTTTGCTGTTTCTCTAGAGCATGCTTTCTGATGCGCCATGACCATTGCCCATAAGACTTTTCTAGCTTACTGTACTCAGAAATCTCCAAGGTGTTCCTGAAACTGAAAACAAAGTTCTCTCGCAGCAGAGCATCCCATAAGTCTTGGATTCGTACTTTGACCTCAGACAGTGAGGGCAGCCGACAGTCTGGCTGCCATTCAGCAATAGAGAGCAGCTTGTCCTTCAGCTTCTGAACGTTCTGGCTGTAGGAGGGGTTAGGAGCAGCCATGGGGGGGTCTCCCTCCAAGAGATTTTTGAAGTAGAACACGTGTGAATCCACATTAAAATGAATTATATCACAAAAACTTTTAATGTCCAAGTTCTCCTCTTTTGCTGCAATGCAAGCCATTTCATCAAGTCTAGTTTGAAGACGTCTTCTCCCTTCCTTATTTTTGTCATTAGCTGTCGTCTCTGCAACATTCTGGTGCACAAATATGCAGCTTGTTTTTATTTTGACAGATGTCATTCTCATGAATGCCTGAACACAGATCTGCAGAATATCCTGCATCTCAGAAGGATTCTCTCCCATGATGTTGATGAGAGTCATGTTTCCCACACCAATGATGAAGGTGGCCAGCTGGTTGTCATGGGCCAGGGTGGTTTCAGAGCTGAGCTCTGGTGAACGCAGGCCTTCAGTGTCCACCACCAGGATGAAGTCAAACTGCAGCTGTTCCCTCATCTCTGCATCAACGGTCAGCAGCTGCATGAATGCACCTCTGGTGCATCTTCCTGCACTCACTGGAAACTGCAGGCCAAACATGGTGTTCAGCAGAGTGGACTTGCCAGAACTCTGAACACCCAGGACAGAGAGGACAAATACCCTTTTGTCTCCAAGTGTGTGTATAACTGCGTCAAATACAGCCCTGATCCAGTCAAGAGGCACGTGAGCCACATCTCCGTCCATGAGCTCCAGAGGGTATCCTGCCATCAGCAGCTCTGCTCCAATTCTGGGAAGAGTGTCAACCCATTGTATATCAGTGAAGTCTTCACTTACAGCTACAGACTTAACTGCCTCATAGAGCTGACCCAGTTCTCTCATAAGATGCTGTAGCCCCACTGACATTGCTATGATCTCCTCAGACACCTTTTCAAGTTTCTTTACAAGTTCCTTTACGTGTTCGCTTTTCGGTTTAGCTTGGATTTCTGTCCATATTGAGTGGTACTTCTCCTGGAGTTTGGCATGTGTGCCAGTGGTGTATTCTTCCAGAAATGTATGAAGCCATTGTAACATATAGAGGGACTTATTTTCTTTTGGCTGGTGCGAGCACTGCAGAAATGACTTCATGAAACCACTGAGCTGGAAAGCCTTATTCAGTTGTTCCACACGAATGGCTTGTTTCTCAGATCTTATGTCACTCAATACCATCTCGTTGTTTCTCTCACCGGTGCTGTGCAGACGGTATTGCTGCTTGTCCTTCCTGCACCAATTCTCCCACAGTTTACCTTGCAAAGGCAAATGCCTCCCTTTTAAGTTCATCAATTCCTCTTCCTCCTTTCTGCCTTCTCTCTTCTCTTCCTTAAGCAAACTCATCATATGCTGAGCCAGCTCTTTTCCCTCCTTACATTGTTCAATGTCCTCATCAATTCTGAACTGGCTCTTTCTGGCAACCTCCAAGCAAGCTGCTAAGCTAGGCCTCTCTAATTTAGTTGAAAGGCACTGTTTGACACTGGAGATGATTTCTTCAGTTAGTTCAGCTTCACTTCTGTTCTTTGCTGCAATTTTAACATTGGTCTGACTTCGTCCAATTTTTTTTTTAGCAGAGAGGAGCGTAATTAGCGTTGGAGAGCTTTCTAGCTCTTTGAAAGTCTTACTTGCTTCCTCCTCCAGGGGGCTCTCTGACAGAAGTAGTACAGTGGAAGCACTCACTTCCTGCAGAAATCGGAGCTGTCTGGGGTGATGGCTGGCATCGCCATGGAGATTCGCAAAAGCTACACAGTTGTCAAAAATGTCTCCCTCATTGGATCCTGGACAGTACCAAGTGATTTCCACAACCCCATCCATCAGGAGACAGTGCCTCACGCTTCCTTTACATTGTCTGTTGAAAAACACTGGGTGTTTGCGTTGGCTGATGATGTTGCTCAGGATGTGAGATTTTGAGTTTGAGGATTTCCCCAGCCTCACAAAGGACACAATAGGTACATGTGCACTGAAGATAGGCTGCTGTTTATTCTGCCAGGTCTTTTTGATTTGTCGAAGTGCCCACACAGGGAACTCTATTTCACCCGTGAAGGGGTTTGGTACCAGGAGAGGTAAAGCAAACTGACATGTGGAGAGTTTGGAAAAAATGTACTGCCTCACAAAATCATCTGAACAATGGAAAACTGCCATATGAATATCCATGGGGTGGACAGTTGAATCAATATCACTATCACCATCACTATCACTATCACTATCACTGCTACATGCATCTTCAGCAGTGTGTGGTTGAGACCCTGACGATTCAGTCGCTTTCAAACACAAATATCTGGCGCTGCAGTCCAGCATCATAAGCTTGTAAATATACTGTTGATACAAGCTTTTTCCCACTGTGTTCGGATTTGCACTTGATATGTTACTTACGAGGAGGACATCTTCCATTTTTATCTTCCTGTGGTATGACTCCCATAGTCCCAGTCTCTGGAGTAAACCCTCACATTTACCCATCTTCCAGTCATTTACAGGACGGTGTTTTTCTGTTCTCATTTTGCCTGAGACATCCTGTTGGCCAGGATGAGGTTTCCTTTCCAAAGGTTTCATGAACTTACCCACGGCCTGAAACTTCCTCAGCAGTATATCTTGCTCTTTTGATTGGCCTGTCTCATTGATAATCATGTGGAGTTCCCGCTCTAGTTTTGTCCAGTCCTTGTGTTTATCTGCATCATCAATCAGTTTAGAAACATGTGAAATGTTCCCAGCTTTTGATGTAAAGAATTTCAGCCGTCTTTCTTTGTCTTCTGGGGAGATTCTCTGTTCGTTTCTGGACACAGTCAGTGCTGTCAGGAGCAAGTATGCCTCAGCCCTCTCTTCACTCTGCTCCTTGAGAGAAGAGTATTTTTCATAGCACTGATGCAGAGTGCTCAGTAAAAAGTCTATCTCCTCTACACCTAGTGGTGGACAAAATGTACCCTCCCTGTATCCTAGAACATTGACGAAGGAAAGAATCAACAGCTCTATGTCTGTTTCACTTTTTGTTTTCAGAGTCTTACACAGTGAATTGATGGCACTGCTTATTTTGCAAGTAGCGTTTTCCTCAGGAGACATGCCAGACTCACATTGTAGATTGTAGAAATTATCTTTGACCTCCGTCAGTATTTTCTCCAGGTCAGAAAATTCAGAGGCAGATGTAACTTTTAGTAAGTCCTTCTCGGTGTGTTCTGTCCACTTTAGAATTTTTGCACGATTTGGGAAGTCATCAACTTCAAGCGACTGATCCATTACAGACTTCATCATCACCCTCAAGCTGATATCAGTGTTTTGATTCGTGATCTCTGTCAAAAAGTCTTGAAGGTCTCGGCTAGAGAGACACTCTCGAACCCATGCTTTAGTGGTGTCTGTGTCTTCTTCGAGTGTTCTCTTGATTTCTAGTAATTTACTCAAATGCTTTTGACTTTTCGATACAGACCACAACTTCACTAACCGGATCATTTCCTGAGCTTCCATCACTGCTGATAGCACATTCTGTCCCCACATAGATTTTACATCCTGTTTCGTGATCCCTGTATATGCTTCCTGGATGAATTTGCTGAGTTTGTGCGCATTCTTAAATTCGTCTCTGTGGGAAGATAGGATGATGTCCCAAACTGGAACCAGGGTATATCCCCTGTCAATCACACACCAACTTTTGTTGGAAGTCACCAGACCCGTTTTCCATTCCAAGGGATTATCGGTTTCGACTGGTCCTCCGGACTTGCTGACAGAAAGCTGAACTTTACTGACAAGACTGGCACTATATTCTCCTTCAAAGGAGCCTTTGCAGTAAGAGAGAGAAGCTCTCATCCCACCCGAACCTGCAAGAATGGACCCAAATCCAGCGTATGCACTCAAAGCAGAAGATGTTAGACTCTTCACTTCTGACAGCTCACTGTTGCTGAAGCCCTCTGCTGAGGCTGTCCACCAGAATATCCCCCCAAAGTGAAGAGGACCTTGATTTACATGTGAACCAAAAGTCTGAAAGAAACCAACAACCTCCTTTAGCAACTGAGGGTTATTCTTCTCATTTACATTCAGCAAAACTGATTCAATTTTTTTCAGCTCATTCAAGGCAAAGTGGCACAACTTCAGTTTATCTCTCTCAATGAAGCAGGAGGCCAGTGGCACATAGTTATATTGTGTGTTTAAAATGTATGTGTTTTCAGAAGAAGATTTGTTTGTCTTTTCTTCAGAATGTTCATATTCGGCGTTTACCTCAAATTCAAAACCTAAAATTGGACTTTTCCCTGAAAGGCTGAAACTTATACCCAGTTTTTCTATGACCTTCTGAAACTTTGTTTGAGATTCCCGGGAATTGAATTCCTTTTTCTCATAAAAATACTTGTGCTCAGGACCATGAAGCCTAAATGAATCTGGCACTTCAAGCAGTTGATGTCTTTTCTTCAGCAGGTCCTCCAGGTTTCCAGTTTTGTACATTCCTTCTAGGGCCAGGCCACCGGACGCTGATCTCAGAACCTGTTCATCAGGGATCATTTCTGCTGGTGAGTTTAAACCCTTTTCAACAGAGCACAGCCTTTCGTACAAAGGTTGTATGATATCTTGTAAAGGTGTACCTGATGGCAACCAGTTGCCTTCAAGCACATCAAGAGCTGAGCGAATTTCATCAAGCTTTAGCTTAACTTTGGTGTCATTTTGGTCTCTGAATTCCTGGTGAAATTTCTTTAACTCTTCAAGATTATTCTTAATGCGGTTAATTCTCTGTTTTTCTTGTCTCTGTTTTTCATTCTGTTCGACCTGGTTTTCCTCATTCTGTGAAGCTGGATTTTCTTCAGGTTGCAGATGGTTCTCCTCAATCCCGAGCATTTTTTGAAGAGCTCTGCTTTCCCATTCATGGTGCACATGCTTCTTTAGGACTTGGTAATCAGTAACATTTAAATACTGCAGCTGCTCTGAACGCTCAACACCCCGTTCTTCCTTGAAGACTTTGGTCCAGTATCTCCAGTCAAGACCTGCTTTCCGTAGCACTTCACCAAGATCTGTCTGCTGCTTTTCTTCTACAGCCTCACTTTCTCTTGACTCCGTTTCCTGCAGAATAATTAAATGCATTATACCACATAATAAAACCGTGGCAAACACGTTGTTGTTATTTCAGGGTTTCAAAGGTTGAATGAAATCTTGGGGCATTGAAACAAAGGAATTTTGGCCTGTCAGAAGGAATGAGTCATTTTAAGAATATTGGTTGATGGGGCAAAGGCAAAAGAAGTTAGTTAGTAACAGATGTTTGGCTCCGCAGATTATTGTATCAACCTCCTTGAGACCTGATATGCTTTTATACATGAAGGAGCAAATAACTTAATTTATTGAGTTAAAAGTAGCAGGTGAGGATGCTATTGAGGAAGCGTTTGAGAAGAAGCTAAAATATACAGACAAATATACAGGTTGCAGAGGTGAGGGAATGCGGGTGGAAAGCATTTGCAAGACATCTAGACACTAGGAGCGTTCGGGGCAACATCGCTCCTTTTTGGAATTTGGTGTTTGTGGTTTGCTATGGTCTGCGTGGGACTGGCAGTCTGAACATGGTGTATACTATTGTGTGGTAGCATGGATGCTCAATGCAGTAGTGGTATGGATGATTAGTGTGTTGGCGGTGTATTGTTCTGGTTGGCAGGTAAGGCTAGTGGTTAGTTAGAAATTCACATGCGTCTGCTGGCAGTGAGTTGGCCGTAACAGTGCCATTGTGGTTAGTTACAATGTTCATGTGGTACTGGCGTTCTTACACACTGCCTACTTATATTAGTATGCAATGAGCTCAAGAATGCAGACCATGAGTACACTGCATGAGAAAGTTGTTGACTAGGCAACATTTTCACTCAATGTAGTGTACGTAAAAGCCCAGATTATGTACACATTCCTGTGTTTTTGTGGAGTGTATTCAGGAGACATCTTTGGGTCCAATAGCTCATAGAGGAAGAGGGGGAGGGGGGTTTACTATAAGGGCAGAGGTCTTAAGACACTTCCACCATACTGTCGGGAAATACTGTGGAGGACGTCGGACCATCTGCAGTAAGTTCAGTCGATACATATTTTGAGGACCCAGTAGTCAACACTCAGTGAAAATACAAATTATCATCAGAGGATTTTAAGCACACTACATTTCGATAAACCTTTAATCTACTTAATGACTTTCTCATCCGGTGTCACCACTTTTAGCAACAACAAATTTGATATTAGTTTTTCACATGTGAAATACTGGTGAAAAGTGTGAACTTGTCACCAAAACAAGTTGCACTTTATTTACTTTCAATGTCACAAAGGTTTGAGAGCAGTTTTCAGTAGCAATAAAATAACAATTATATTACAATATACCTCCATTTGTGCTCCCCTCTGGACCCCCTCTCTCTCAGGGCCCTCCCCACTGCAATAAACGAATAAACAAACAAATCAGCACCTAGAATAATACAAAACCATTTAAATTTCTGTCAACTGTAATGAAGAGACTTCAAGCAGATAGTCACTTAGACCTACGGTATAGTATAATTCTGACATTTAACAGCCACATTTATGGAATCAAAATGTTTATTTTACTCAAAATACAGTGTATGGATACTGCATGGTAGTATTGGCTGTGAATACCATTTTTGTTAATAAATATTCGTGTTATTATTTTTTATGTAAACACACACAGCTATACAATCAGGAACTGCATACAGGCTACTGCCAACAGTGCATCAGTGCATGTTCCTCCTTTTCCCACTAGAGGGAGCCCTACACCCAGTGTTTTTGCTTATTTTTTCTAGTAATATGCGTCCTATATTAAATTATCTCGCAAAATCCCTCATTACCTAGTAGCTCTCTACTGAACCTCCACTGACCCTTAGTATTAGGTGAGAATGTTAAGTCTACAAAGTGCGGGGCGTGATCAGAAATAACAATCGCGCACTATTCTGTAGATTTTACAGAGGGTAAAAGAGCCCCGTCAATAAAAAAATAATCGTTGCGCGAGTAATCTTGATGCACCTTAGAGAAGTAGAAAAAGCCGGGTTGAGAAAGCGCCAGGGATCTGCATAGCCCAACTGACCACTTCGTGTGTATTTTACTAGTTATGGATGTGATGCTTTAACTTGTGGAAGAACCTATGCACTATGCACTTAAATCGCTTTGGATTAAAAACGTCTGCCAAATGACAAACATGTTAATGTAAAAATGAGGGAAGACCATGTCTTCGACATAGCAGAGGGGTGAGGATTTTGGGGTACGAGCAATCACTAAATTCAGGGTTGTCCCAATTCGGGGCATAAACAATCACCAGTACAACTGATGTCTGAAATAGAGTGCCACTTACTATGACGTTCCGACTCACAAGCCTAATAGAAGACCCCTCTGTTCGTTTCTGGAATATATTTGTATGAGCCGTCGATCACGTATGCGACAGAGAAAATATGAATGACTAAAACAGACATATAAGTGAGGCAGGCACCCAAAATATACGAACATACGGTTAAAAAAAACCCTCTCAGTGCCCAGTAATAATCAACACGTTCCCCCCAAAATAGAAACAATAGTTTAACTCTACACCAACCGTTAGCTCGTTTCCTAAACTTGCCATCACAGAACAAGACGAGTTGCAGGATTGACTGTACACAACCAATTTCCTATGCAGTGGATTTCGCCTCTCGAGGGTCAAAACAAACGTCATATTAATAAACCGAGATCACTTACCAACGGGCATACAAAAGTGTAAAATAGGAATAATATATATATATAATTTCAAACCAAACTGTCTAGGAATGCCATGATTGAGAGAGGAGGCATAGATGTACAACATATTGTAGTACCGTACTAAAGACAGACTTTCGGCACTGAATTCAGCAGAAGTGATGTCACTCTTCAGCTCTCTTTGTTGTGTTCTTATTCAAAGTCGCTTCCTCCTGCATTTTGACTAGTTTCATAAACATAGGCTACATACGTGATATTCCGTGAAAATATCTCAAAACATATTTACTGCACACACATGGTTGAAGACTTAGATTAAAGAAGAAACTTTACCATTCAGACACTTGAGACAGAACAAATTCATGTCAGAGTATGTACGTACAGCGTACACAAAAGTTACACTAAAATACAAATAAAAGGTGTTTTTATAGTTTAGCAATTCATATCTCAAAGTGTGATGCATGATAACGGCGTAAAGAGCAGTTTTCTTTCCCCAAAACGCCGCCTTTTACGCCGTGTTCATGCATCACACAATGCCTAATAATTCCCAAAAAAACACTCTGCGAGATCCTGGTGGGACTGTTTAGCCTTTGATATTGAGAAAGAGCTCACCTGTGTCCAAAATGTAGAAGCGAAGACTATTTCTTCGTAAGTCTTACGCTTCACCCTGGAAGCATATCAGTGGAGCAGTGGATTTGAGCGGGTGGATTTGAGGTCTGCACTGCCTGCATGAGAAGGGGAGGGGGCGCAACGGGTGTCCTATAGATCATGTGATTTCTCCGAAAGTCTCGTTGACTTACATAATATGTTGGTTGGTTGATGGTTATGAGCAAAACAATTCATTTTAATTTTTTAATTTGTAATTTTATTCGCACTTGGCAGACGCTCTTATCGAGCCGCCTTGTCAAGCCACCCTGTCTGGCACCAATAATCATTCCATGGTCAAAGTCACTTAGATTACATTTCCCCCCATTCTGATGGTTGATGTTATTATTAACTGAAGCTCCTGACTGGTATCTACATGATTATATGCATTGCACTGCTACGTGTAATAGGTTCGAAGTACGCTTCAAAATTATGGACCGAGGTGAGCTCTCTCATTATTAAACAGTAATATCTTCAGTCAAAGGTGTAGTGATCAAGTGTCACCTACAGTGCACTGCGTACATTTTTCTAACTTACTTATATTCACAGGACAAGATGTCAAACTGTCAGAGTTGGGCAAGCTGGTTCCTCCAAAACTCTTAAAGCTTCATGCCAAAAAGTATACCAATATGTACGCAGCCTATAATCCAATTAACCTATATCATTAATTACAGATAAGCTTATGGAAATGCAAAAAACCACCATTAATCAAATGTTAAAGTACGATTAAGTATATATATATTTTCAAACTGATTAACTGCTCATTTGTGCTGGAAGTATAGTGACCCATATGTAACCTGAATTGAATAAAATAATGTGTATGCTTGAAAGGAAAGTTGGAAAAGTACCGAATAAGACCATGTTTTGCATAATTCATCTTTTTATGATTCTTCTTTGTTAGACAACTTACAGGGCAGGATGTTGTCAAGGACAGTTCACATATGAGTCGTGCAGGGCAGGAAGTCTAGTGTGGTGGGGGTGGGCTGTCTTTGGCAAGCACAGTTTGCAGAGCAGCTGTATGCCTGTACAATGCGAAAAGAACATTTATTTTTAAGAAAAGCCTATGATGCAAAATGTCAGTTATTTTTGAGCTTTTGATGTAAAATGTCATGTCAATTATTTTTGACAAGAAAACATTTGTCAAGGGCAGTTTGTATGCCTGTACGATGTGATAACAATTATTTTTAAGAAACAAAACAAACGTCATGATTAAAGAAAACATTTATTTTTAGAGAATAGCATACAAGCGAAATTATAATTTGGGCGACTGCCCAAATCATTGTGGCGTGTCAGAGATCAGCAGGTATTTTTTAGGAGGAGTTATGTTGAACGAAGTGTATAAAATGTGTATGAAACAAACAATCCAGGTTCAATTCTGCAGAATCGATCCGGCTTTGTGCACTTGTGCTAATAAAGTCTGATTTTCAATACTGAGTTTATTTCAGGAGTAACTGAAAAAAACACTAAAAAAACAAAACAAAGCCATGCACGTTAGCCTGCAAAGGAGCATGTGTGCTCAATAATAATTCATATACACGGCTTTACGCGAATGTAATTGTCTGATTACAAATCTATAATTGTGTAGCACAGGAAAAAAAAAAAAAAAAAGGAGCTCAAAGGTGCTGTAATCTCTCATTTAAATATGCTTTTCATCCACAGAGACAATGCAGGATGCACAACAGCAAGAGCAGAATTTCATCAGGGCTGTTATCCCACAGCTCAAAAATGGAATTGAGCATTTTGAAACCGTTGCAACCATTCTGCTGGCCTATGATGAGTCAAAGACACTAGCGCTGCAGCAAGCTATTGTTCAGGCCAAATGGAGCCTAGAATGGGCAGAATCTGCTGCGTCCAGTCAGCTGTCGCAGGTGGATGCACTCACAGAGAGTCTGACCGCCAGGAAAGGAGAGCTGGACCGTGAGCAGATAAATAAAGTGAAAGAACTGGAAAACTTGAAAAGTGAAAGCCAATGCATAGCTGACTGCATGGAGACGTTCAGAAAGTCTCTAGATGATGCTCGGAGAGCCCGGGATTCTGCTCAGGGAACTCTCAGACACCTTGAAACTCCCTCTTCAACACCACAAACACGACCAATTTGATTTCCGTCTCGTTAAGCATGTGTACCATTGTTGCATGAGGTCCAGAGAGATTTCTGATTAGAAATTTCAGACACTACTACAGAGCTGTGGAAGTATTTATTATAAAATGGAATGTATTTCTGATAAAACAGAAAAACAGCACACACTACCAAAACATCACAGTTACAGCACAAACTACCAAACATCACAGTTACAACACACACTACCAAACCTCAGTAACAGCACACACTGCCAAACATCACAGTTACAGCACAAACTACCAGACACCACACAGTTACTGCACAAACAACCAAAACATCACGCAGTTACAGCACAGACTATTAAAACAACACACAATTACAGCACAAACTACCAAACATCACAGTTGCAACACTAAGAACCAAGGAGGCTGCATACATTGGGTGAAAGGCAGGAATACACCCTGGACAGGTTGCCAGTCCATCGCAGGGCACACACACCATTCACTCAAACACTCATACCTACAGGCAATTTAGACTCTCCAATCAGCCTAACCTGCATGTCTTTGGACTGTGGGAGGAAACCGGAGTACCCGGAAAAAGCCCACGCAAACACGGGGAGAACATGCAAACTCTACACAGAGAGGCCCCGGCCGACCGGGATTCAAACCCAGGACCTCCTTGCTGTGAGGCGGCAGTGCTACCCACTGCACCATCCGTGCCGGCCCATATATATGTCCTGTATTTTTTTTTCATTACTATTGAGAAACCGCTGATTGAAGTTATACAAACAGTTGATTCCTGTCTAGGAACACACTCAGGTGTTGAGGTTCTTTCAATCGCATGACCATATAATATAAAAGGGGACCTCTTTGGGCTGATCTTGTGTGAACAGAGAAAAATATAGAAACAGAAAGAGAGGAAGACGAGTACCAGGACTAGGGAGAGGAGTTAGAATGTGTGGTGGTGCTCAAAGAGGGGCCAGAGCTAGGGTAACAGACAAGATAAGAGCTGCCATCATAGACTGTGTCATTAACCATGGGCTATCATTCAGAGAGGCTTCTCAGCCGGGACATAGTGGCATCCATTGTCCGGATTGTTTTGAGAAACCAACAGGTAGGGTATCGTATAAGGGCTCCTCTGACTGCAGAGTGTAAATAATCTTTCCATGTATTACAGTAACTGTATGCCTCCAGTCCCTAATATGTAGCTGTATTTTGTTCCTCTAAGGATTCAATGTCTACCCCCCTCAGGGGGCAGAGGAAAACTCCTAAATAAATAACAGGGGCTTGCTATAGTCAACATGGTGATTGCTGAAATTGAGATAAAACTGAAGGAAATTCAGGCCAGAGTTGTAGAGGACAACCTTGTCTTTGGGAATATTGATGGAATCAGCATAACAGCCATTTCTCTGGCTAAACACAGAGTCTGAATGAAACAACTGTATAAATGTATACAGTTAAAGGAACAGTGAGCGCATCAAAGTACTCTGTCACCAATATGTCCGGGTAAGGTTACCCAGTACAGTGATTACTGTACTATACGTAGTGTGCACTGCAGTAAACTACTCTATAGACCTGGGGTACAGTAGGTATACAGCAAAGCATTTACACACACTGTGTTTGATTACTTTCAGAGAGTCATGGAGTTGGAGGCCAATCAAGCCCCACACAACCTGATCTACATTGACATTGGCTTCAACTCGGTGAAAAGGCGTCGCCGGGGAAGAAACATATTTAAAACCCCACAGCTAACCCAATGACGGAATTTAGCGAAGGCCGAAGGGGTTTGCGTGCTTGTCCTTCTGGTGTTGCAGGGAGAATATTAGTAGGGTTAATTATTATCCTCCGTCCAAGAACAGAGCACAATTACGTTTAAGAATATACTGGGTCTGTTGCCACGGGTCGGATATGGATTGACCTGCCCCATATCCCGCTTACGGCTGGCCTGAAACGGATCAGTACAATTCTTAATATTCTCCATTCTCAAACGGGGCCATATTGTAAGCTTAGTGGTTACTATAGTTTTACTTGTTTATCTGACTCCATTTAAGATTAGAATTTAGAAATTTGGGTTTGAAACATACGCGAACCTCGGTAGTGATTACACTCGACTCTTACCTGCGCCACCATTACTCAATATATGCTCCTGGGATTAGCATTTATTGCTGAAATCTCAGTTCGGTGGAGAACTCAGAGGCTGAGGGTATAGCCAACACAATACATGCACTACATTTGACATGATAGTTGCGAGCCCAGGTCGCCGTGCATTAAATGGGCTCCTTAGAGCTAATTTGACAGGAACCAGCGTCGTAACGCCCATGGGTTCCCTTCACACCAAATTACAAGAGCCATGCACCACCAATCCTTTTATGGGCCGAACTTGATGGCCTCTCAGCTTAGAACTACCACAAATGTACCAAGCTGTTGATCAGTCGGTCTTTAGCCACCATTTCCCCCTGAGTATTCAGTTGTCATTTAGGCTGAAAAGGTACAAAATGAATTAGAGTAATGGAGATCACGCAAGTTACAAACAAAATAGTTTATTTGCAGATAGGTAGGTTATTAGCAATAGTCAATTACAGAATACACAAATTAAGAATAGAGATAGAGTAAATCATCATGCCTAGCCTGCGTTGGCTACACACAAACAAAGAGTAGAACATGCAGAGTGTGGGAAGCCGGTTACGATCTTCCTGATACTTACATATACGTACAATATGCTGTGTGGGAAGTCGAATACGATCTTCCCAGATTAGTCTGTCTCCCTTGCTTTTATGCCAAATCATATGCTTGAAACCAGGCGGCAGTGCCATAAATCAACCTGGAGGGGTGGTCAAATCTGGAATTTAGACCCCCACCCTTGGGGGTTGTTAAGTAGGGAAAATGAGATGATTACCAAAAGAGGACATGCAGGTTTTCCCTTGAGTTACTGAAACTATGGTTTATTAAACTCCATTTGGTATGAAATGTATCTCATCCAATTCCTTGATTTTACCGGATCACATCCACACCAAACAGATTACCCTTATGTTTTATTATGTTGCAGTTATCATGAAACTTCCCTCCTGATTACCCATTTTACATGCAATTCCTGTTACCATTACATAAGACTAAATGCAATAATACAAGGATCACATGGACAATGTTTTCAAGGTTTTACCGGGTATATTTACTATCTCAATAGCAGTTTTGAATATTTAAGGAGAGCAGTCACCGGTGTAATGACAGCAATGCCCGAATGAGGGCACTGTGGCATTGTCCGGAGTCTTCCCCCTTGGAAGTGACCAGGTATGGGGTCATAGGGAGGTCACCAATGTTCTGGAGACTTCTTTCCCCATGACCCAACTGCCCTTGGTCCACTCATACATCTTTCCCTTATCTCCTTCGGCGCCGATGGCCCAAAACCCCCCAAAGGTAGTCTAAACAGTCCAGTCCAAAAGGTTACAAGACATTCTATTACATTACAGGCATTTGGCCGATGCTCTTATCCAGAGTGATGTACATGTAACAGGTGAGAAATTGCCTGAGTCCGAGGTGGGATTTGAACCCAGGCATCTCACTTGTCCAAATTATTTGTTGAACGAACGCGTTACCAGTCAGCTAAAGACAAACTCGCCTCTAGCCAAGGGCAACAACGTTCTTTTGAATTTGAGGGTTACGTCATCGGGGAGTGTTGTCGCGATAACCTGCTACCAGCCTTCACTTTCACTGCACCATCCGTGCTTACTAGTGAACTAGCTGAGCTAACCATGCTACACTCACCCCCCCCTTTAACTTCCCCTCCATGTGAAACTCCACAGCAACCATTTTATTTTATTTTTTACTCCCACCCAGATCCGGGTCACGGCACCATTGTAACCTCATTTATTCGTCTGCGTTGTGTCTCAATGAAAGGCAGGAGACGTGGGACCAGTTCGTCAGTTTATTAGCCTGGCGCAAAAGACAATACGTTGGATTCCGTAGCAAGGCGGCATGGATCAACACAGCATGCGTGGCTCTAATCCTTTTGAACTGGGCTCGCTATTTTTATAAGTTCAATAAAAGTACAGAAAGAATATCCAAATGAAATACATAACATGTACCTGGCGCAAAAGACAATACGTTGGATTCCGTAGCAAGGCGGCATGGATCAACACAGCATGCTAATATGAAAAGGAGATGAAATGTTAGCTATTCACACGTGTTGTTATAAACTTCAATAAAAAATAGCTCTCAATGTGCAAAAGTGTAACACAAAATACACTGCTTACATAAGGGACGCATGTAGAACACATTTTAGTAGTTAGTGTTAACTTAGAACGTTCAGTTGTAGAATTGTAAAATAATATTCCAGGAGCGCTTTTTCACACAATTTACTGTGGCTCTAATCCTTTTGAACTGGGACGAGAGCCACGCAGTTCTACCTGTTTATCCTCTAGGGGCCAGTATTCTCCCAACAGTGTTACATGTCTAGATAGTAGTATAGAAAATTATACAGAAAGCTTGCAAGTGGAAGAAACCAAATCATCACTGTTACATACAGTTGATTAGACTAAGCAAGAGACATTCCTCCCCTGGAGCAATGCAGGGTTAAGGGCCTTGCTCAAGGGCCCAACGGCTGTGCGGATCTTATTGTGGCTATACCGGTATTAGACTTTGCGTGTCCCAGTCATTTACCTTAACCACTATGCTACAGGCGCCCCATCATATCTATGAATGATGTAGTTGGGAGTTTTCATGATAACTGCATTAGGGTCCGTGTCCACAGAAAGCGTTTTTTGAGCTTGCCAGCACCTTTCTGTCATTCATTTCTATGCTAAAGACGCGCTAGGCGCGCTCCTCTTCCCAGCGGCGTGCCTAGCGTTTTAGTGCTCTCGGCAGCTACCGTTTTTTGGCGGAGCGCTCTGGGCGCCTTGAGGTGAAAATAGTTCAACTTTTGGAGAGGAGCGGCGCTCATCAATGTCACTTTTTTTTTGACCGACCAATCATAATCGAGGAAGAGGTGGGACCAAAAAAGATCAACAGACATGGCGGAGGAGAGGCTGGTTCTTGCGGTGTCCGACAACCCGGTCATATACGATCTTACCATAAAGGGCTATCACGACCAAAACATAAAGAACAAAGCCTGGAGAGATCTCTGCTTTTTGTAGTTATGCTAGCTAGCTAACGTTAGCTAACCATCAGAGATTAGCCAACTGTCAGTTCGTATGACCTTGTTAGCTTGCTGTTTACCTTGTAGTTATATAAAAAATAAATAAAATATATAAGAGACATCTCTCCAGGCTTTGTTCTTTATGTTTTGGTCGTGATAGCCCTTTATGGTAACTAGCTAGCTAAGTCAGGTAACTAACCAACTGTCAGTTAGCATTATCTTAACACCCACACACTTCTAGCCCTTCTCCTGACAGCGGGATCTTCATTGAGATCCGCTGCTACAGCAATTGCGAGGATTTTGTTTCTGGTATTCATGTTTACCGTTATGTCGTTATTTCGGTTAGGTTATTTGTATTAATGACGGAAACGACGACTGTAACCTAGCAACAAAAAGTGCACTGAGCTCTGAGTGCTTTTGGAAGCGCTCTGGGAATTTTTTGATTTTAATGTCCAAAGCGCTCTGCCATGAAAAAAACGCTTTCTGTGGACACGGCCCCTTAGGCTGTAAATATGTATTTGTGCCTCTCATGGTAATATACCTTTTGGATAAACCTGTTTTTTGTGAATTAAAGGAAAGGAGACAAAACCCCAGATTGCTTGGTTTCTTCTCCTTATCTCCAAAATCTAGGCCTTAGTTCTTGACCCTAAAAGTGAGTCACCCATCTGTAATTTACTGCCAACCCCCACCAGGCAGTGGTCAGGGGGCTAAAACACATGGCTTCTACAGAGACAGCTTTTGCCCAGTTTCCCCTTGGCTCCTGGATGGTTATGATATCAAAGGCAGACTGTTACAAAAACTAGACCATTACACCAGTCGCACTGAACCAATCAGAATAACACCAAACATCACTATATTCTGACCTGGGATTATCATGAAACATCTTTATGCCATCTCCAGTATTCCTGTGCTCTAACCTGTAAGGAATGTGAGACAAGGGGAGCCCCCAGGGCCCAAGAAGGCGCCTCTAAGAATCCTTCTCTAGCTCTCCCCCACAGGCATGTGTGCCAAAAGGTGGGGGCTAACAATGCATTCTCCAGGAGGGGGAAGTCAGCAAGCTGACCAGCGCATGAGACGAAATGTTACTTATGACTGGTTTACACATAATTGGCAGGCCAGGCCAGAGAGGAGCCAACATCACCATGTGCGTTGGGCCAGTGAGGAGCCAACATCACCATGTGAGTTGGGCCAGAGAGGAGCCAACATCACCATGTGCGCTGGGCCAGAGAGGAGCCAACATCACAATGTGCGCTGGGCCAGAGAGGAGCCAACATCACCATGTGCGCTGGGCCAGAGAGGAGCCAACATCACAATGTGCGCTGGGCCAGAGAGGAGCCAACATCACCATGTGCGTTTGGGCCAGAGAGGAGCCAACATCACCATGTGCGTTTGGGCCAGAGAGGAGCCAACATCACCATGTGCGTTTGGGCCAGAGAGGAGCCAACATCACCATGTGCGTTGGGCCAGAGAGGAGCCAACATCACCATGTGCGCTGGGCCACAGAGGAGCTAACATCACCATGTGCGCTGGGCCAGAGAGGAGCCAACATCACCATGTGCGCTGGGCCAGAGAGGAGCCAACATCACCATGTGCGCTGGGCCACAGAGGAGCCAACATCACCATGTGCGCTGGGCCAGAGAGGAGCCAACATCACCATGTGCACTGGGCCAGAGAGGAGCCAACATCACCATGTGCGTCGCAATCTCCAACAATGGTGCGCTCCTCTACAAATGTGAGATTAGCCCCTACAACACTGACTGCCTTCTCTGTTTTTAGAAGACCAGCACGAAAGACTGGTGCTGGGGCAGAAAGGGGACAGGTGGGGGACCACCTGCCAATATGTGATCACATGGGACAATGTGGCATTCCACCCTGCAGTCACAGCCTGGTTTGATGTCCATCCAAGGATGATGTCCCTTTTCCTTGCCCCTGACCTGTTTATAATGTGTGATTTTGAGCATGAAATTAAAAGTTTTCCAATTGTGTTGTAGGTGTGTTTGTGCATCAAGAGTTTAGAAAAAGTGTTAAAAGTATTTAAAAATGTTTTATAGTATAAGGGTAATTTTCTTACTTGATTCTTAATTGTCAATGTGTGTTAACATAAAGACAATCACATTATTACAGATAACCTTTTCGTGATAATCCTCATTACGATTAGACCACTTTCTGAATTAAGTGCTTACTAGGAGTCTTTCTCTGTCTCTCTCCCAGCAGACAGACAACATTTGACTTTAATGTCTCTGCTTCTCAGCTAGCACATTCTGGTCTTACAGCAAGGTCAACAAGGGGTATTCAGAAGAAAAAATACTGACAAATGTTCGTGGCCAGCTTCATGTCTTTTTGTTTTGGTAAACCCCCTTCAGGAAGAGTCTTACTATGTCTGATTCAAATCAGAAAGCCGGTAAGCTTTCTCACTTTCTGTCATTTCTTTGCAAATAAATATGAAAGTTAAACTCAGGTATAGCTATCGTTGTTTTTACTGGGATCTGTTTCATCAGACGATGCTTACCCATGAAATGTTAAAAAGGGCATTTTACCCGAACAATAGCGATCGTGAAAAAACCCCAGTGCATTGATCGGGACATTGAGGTGTAGGAGATCCCGTCTTTCGGATGAGACATCAAAATGAAATATATATCCCATGACACTCATCGGAAAGAGTAGGGGGTTCCCTGGTGTCCTTGATAAATTCCCAGAATAATTATTCTCTCACTCTCCCCCTTAGAGTGTGAGGAAAGTGCTATATAAACATAGAGTCTGGGGAGAAGGTGGGCTAAACAAATAGACAACAGGTGGGGAAACATAATAGGGTAATAACACCATAACAGGGAGGAGATGAAAATGTGGACTGGAAAGGAAAGCTGCTTAATTACGCTGCTCATAAGTGGAACCGTGTACAGGGCACCTCAAAACTGGATCACGGAAATAACGTGGAGGATAATTTTAAATGATCTGGATACATGCTCTTGAGCTTAGATTCCGGTTTGTGTTTCACATGAAGTTTGAAGATGTGGTTTCCGTGAATGCAGTTTCAGAGAAACCATGTGATCTGCAGGAACGGGTGGCTACATGAGAAAGGGAGGGGGCGCAACCACCTTCCTATAGATCATGTGATTTCTCTCTCTCTCTCTCTCTCTCTCTCTCTCTCTCTCTGATTGGTGTTCAAGTGTTTTCATGTGTGCCAATTTTGTGCCAACAAATGGTTTCAAAAGTTTGTTTCTTCCTTCTTCCATTCGGCCCACAGAACACAATCTCTTGGAAAAGTAAGTCTTATTACTTTTAGGAGCATTACGGCTCAGCCAGCACCTGATGCGCTTAGTTTGAGGTATAGTTCCCAGCAGCCAGAGGGGTTTGTAACATCTATAAATAATGAGAAACCACCTGGTATTGACAACTTAGATGGAAAGCTACTGAGAATGGTGGCAGATTGCCACTCGCATTTGCCATATATTCAATTTGAGCCTTGTGAGTAATGTTTGTCCCCAAAACTGGAGAGGAGCTAAAGTCTCCACTCCACTGGAGAGGAGCTAAAGTCATCCCACTGGAGAGGAGCTAAAGTCATCGCACTGGAGAGAAGCTAAAGTGATCCCACTGGAGAGGAGCTAAAGTCATCCCACTGGAGAGAAGCTAAAGTCATCCCACTGGAGAGAAGCTAAAGTCATCCCACTGGAGAGGAGCTAAAGTCATCCCACTGGAGAGAAGCTAAAGTCATCCCACTGGAGACAAGCTAAAGTCATCCCACTGGAGAGGAGCTAACGTCATCCCACTGGAGAAAAGCTAAAGTCATCACACTGGAGAGGAGCTAAAGTCATCCCACTGGAGAGAAGCTAAAGTCATCCCACTGGAGAGGAGCTAAAGTCATCCCACTGGAGAGGAGCTTAAGTCATCCCACTGGAGAGGAGCTAAAGTCATCCCACTGGAGAGAAGCTAAAGTCATCCCACTGGAGAGAAGCTAAAGTCATCCCACTGGAGAGAAGCTAATGTCATCCCACTGGAGAGAAGCTAAAGTCATCCCACTACCCAAGCATGCTAGGGCTGTTTTTACTGGCTCTAACTGCTGACCAATCAGTCTGTCACCTGTTCTCAGCAAACTCTCGGAAAACATTGAATTAGACCAGATACAATGCTATTTCTCCGTTTACAATTTGACAAGTGACTACCAGCATGCTTATAGGGAAGGTCACTCAACATGCACAGCGCTTACACAAATGACAGGTGATCAAAAGAATATTGTGGGAGCAGCACTGCTAGATTTCAGTGCTGCCTTTGATGTGATTGATCATAAGTGATTATTTTGAAAAAAACGCATGTCTTATGGTTTTGCTCCATCTGCCTTATCAAGGATTGAAGGTTATCTATCTAATAGAACACAAAGTGTTTTCTTTAATGGAAGCTTTTCAGAGGCAAGACATGTTGAGTGTGGAATTCCACAATGAGGTTTGCTTGGCCCTTTGCTGTTTTCTGTTGTTACTAATGATCTTCCACTTGCTTTGGAAAAAGCCTGTGTGTCCACGTATGCAGATGATACAACAATATACAGGCCCTGGTTCAGTCGAGCTGAACAATTTACAACTCATAATGCTTAAGTTTTATTGCAACCTTCAGCGAGTCTTCTTTGATTCTGGTTTAAAAAATCATATACATTCTATAAAGTGCTTTTGCCTCCATCATGACCGATGACCATTTATCAATAAACACTGTCTCTGAATTAGCATGGCTGATCTTTGTACATTATTCCATTGCTGTGGTGCATAATCTGGCATGGTAAATTTACATTTTAACAGTTTGTTTTATGCTGAGAACTTCGCCATATGGGCTGTTTGAAAGAGAATACTTTTTACAATATACAAACATGATGACTAACTTATCCATTTAGAAAGCTGAATTCAAACTTTGTTTTGCATCTCAGCACTTAGTCAAGCTGATGTATTTCACCAGAAATGGTCACACTAAAAATAAATGTTTAATTTGAACAGTCCTTTGTTTTGTTCACTGCCTTGAACTGAGCCCAAAGACAATGACAATGTCTTCATTCCACCACTAGATGGCAGTGAATCCTTTTAACATCATACCAGTCACTGCTGGCCTCACCTTCTGTCCCAGTTTGCTATAAATGCACAATTTACACATGAGTCAAATGTAATTACACTGGGAAAATTATTCATTCTTTATCAATGAAAGCTTGAATCTTTTAGTCTAACACTCACCCCTGATTTACATCATGATTTAAGGGCATTTTTACACCACGCATCTGAATGGAAAGAAATAGACCAGGCCACTGAATCCGGGTACTTCTACGTACACGCCCTTCTTGGGGGCAATAACACAGCGGGAATAGGGTATTTCACTTAAATTAGTTATATCTTTTGATAACAACATAATATATATTGTAAATTATATTTCCGACAAGCTGAAAGTCTTTTGAGCATTTCCGTTCTAGGTTGACATTTTTACGATCCGTAGTTTTTGAGAACAAGAGCTTTGTTTGACACCAGCCATTATATAGGCTACAAGACACGGAGCTAGCTAGCCGGCTAACGTTACGTGACACTGGTGCTGAGGCAATCTGTCGATATATCTATCTATACAAATTATGGGCTATACGACACACGGAGATAGCTAGCTATCAATCGATCAAAGATCATCGTAAAAATGTCAACTTAGAATGGAAATACTCAAAAGACTTTCAGCTTGTGAGAAATATAATTTAAAATATAATGGATATTGTTGTCAAAAGATATAGCTAATTTAGGTAAAATACCCTATACCCGCTGTGTTATAATGCCCCCGAGAAGGGGCGTGTACGTCAAAGTACCCGCATTCGCTGGTCTGGTCTATTTCCTTCTTTATTGAACAGTCACATATGAATGTAGAACACAGATCTTCGGTGAACCTTGAAAATCTGAAAATAATGTAGGCTACATCAGCGAGCATGTTTAGCTGATGTTTGATCACGTTGTGTTTCCTGTTATGACCTGTTGTAATCGTGTGCATGTCATTTGTAGAAACGGGTGCCACTGAGACGGGTGGTCTCCTTTACTGAGTTTATTTCATGTTTTGATCAGAGAGCAGGGGAGCTCTCTGATCATTATGTGGGCCCATAAGCCCCACCTGGGCAGGGATGGCCTCTCTTGGTTTTGTGGTTTCATCACCCTGTTCCTGTCCCCTGACTGAATGATTTATTCCCCAAGGGACAGGCTGGTTTCCCTGCTCCCGTCAGTAGCTCTGTGTGTGTTTGGAACCACGCTGCTGGGTGTACAAGTGTGAGTTATGATACAGGTGTGTGTGGGTCTGAAATGTGTGAGGACTGTGGAACCTGCTGAGTGTTTTGGAACAGCATTTGATTTCCCCCCTCTGTTGGAGGAGATGTGTGATGCATCCTGGGTAAGTTTCTGCTTTGATAACATTTTTAAAATGGCTGACTCATCACTCTCCTGCCCCAGTGAGTCCTGGGCTGGCACACTGTCTCTGACTCCACCATGTGCACCGACTCCACTCCACTGAGTCCTGATGTAAATCCTGGGTGAGTGTTAGACTAAAAGATTCAAGCTTTCAGTGTTATGCCCCTTTAATTGATAAGTATGAATAACTTTCCCAGTGTAATTACATTTGGCTCATGTGCCAATTGTGCATTTAGAGCAAACTGGGACAGAAGGTGAGGCCAGCAGTGACTGGTATGATGTTAACAGGATTCACTGCCATCTAGTGGTGGAATGAAGACACTGTCTTTGGGCTCAGTTCAAGGCAGTGAACAAAATAAAGGACTGTTCATTCCTGATTCAAATCAAATTAAACATTTATTATTAATGTGAACATGTCTGGTGAAATACATCAGCTTTACTAAGTGCAGAGATGCAAAACAAAATTTAAATTCAGCTTTCTAAATGGAAAAATGACAGTCATCATGTTTAGTTATTAAATGGTAAATGGCAGGCATTTATATAGTACCTTTATCCAAAGCGCTGTACAATTGATGCTTTTCCATTCACCCATTTATACACACACTTGATTGGCTGCCATGCAAGGCCCCGACCAGCTCGCCAGGGGCATTTGGGGGTTAGGTGTCTTGCTCAGGGACACTTCAACACAGCCCAGGTGGGGGATCGAACCGGCAACCCTCCGACTACCAGACGACTGCTCTTACTGCCTGAGCCATGTCACCCCCGACTAACATAAAACAGATCATCAAGGCAGCAAATAATTTATTTCTTCAGACACCCAAGCAAGCACTGATGAAGGTTATGTGCTTTATTGATACTGATGGGAAAGATTGATTTAACATCCCTGAGTATGCATGTCACAGACTGAGTGCTGATGCTTACGCAGTGCATAGCGAACAGGCAGCCATTTACCGGCATATTTAGAGAGCAAATGTTTGACCTTTATATTCCATTCAAAACGTTCATTCAAAACTCATTGTTATTTCCATATCTCATCTTTATTAACTTTATCTACTTTCAGGAAATGCAACTGTACTGGCTGTTAAAACATTCTCATTTATTGGTTAAAACTTTACAATTACATCACCGTATTCAGTTTACTCACCACCGTACCACCTCGCACTTTACTTCCTGTTTGGGAAACCGAGGGACTGTACCACTAGCGGTAAAAGTAGAAGGGTTTCCCGGGGTGATGTTGGGTCTGACTATTTTGACTGGGGTGTTTTGATATTCTTTGGTGAAATGGGGTTTGTATCTGTTTAGAAGCTATTTTGGTGAAAGAAAATGGTTTTGTGCTTTTGTTTATTTTGTGTTTGTTTCTTTTAATTATTTTTTTGTAGTAACAATATGATTATGGAGTTAATTGATTCATGCTAGACAGTGGGGTTGTCCAGTAGGTGGGGCTACAGCTATCTCTAGGCTGTATTAGGCCCCATGGCCTGGGTTTTGGGAGAGAGGTGGACAAGGTAACGTGTCTGTATGAAAATTGGCTGTTGTTGCACAGGGTCTAGAGAGATATAACCTGGTGAACTTATATGCCTGTTTATTTTGATCAGTTTTTGATTTTGCATTTTTGAGTGTTATTACTCTGTAAATATTTGCACATATTTCGGAAAAGACAAATAAAAAGGAAAATAAAAGAAATAACACTTTTGGAAATCATTTGGCCTCATCTGTCCACTCCGCCACCGTTCATCCTGCCACACATAAAACAAACTGTTAAAATGTCAATTTACCATCCCAGATTATGCACCACAGCAATGGAATAATGTACAAGCCATGCTAATTCAGAGACAGTGTGTACAGATAAATGGTCACCGGTCATGATGGAGGCAAAAGCACTTTATAGAATGCATATGATTTTTTTATGACTGGCTGATTGTATCTGTCATAGAACCAGAATCAGAAAAGACAGAAATGCAGGAGTGCCCATGTCAGTGAGGATTTAATTAAACATTTTAAAATGTTTTATTTGTAGTGCAGGAAACCGGCAGTCTTTCATGCCGATGGCCATGAGCTCTGTATGAGCTTAAGCATTATGAGTTGCACCTCTGAGGAGACTATACCTGTGAGTACTTAAGCATTATGAGTTACACCTGTGAGGAGACTATACCTGTGAGTACTTAAGCATTATGAGTTGCACCTGTGAGGAGACTATACCTGTGAGTACTAAAGCATTATGAGTTACACCTGTGAGGAGACTATACCTGTGAGTACTTAAGCATTATGAGTTACACCTGTGAGGAGACTATACCTGTGAGTACTTAAGCATTATGAGTTACACCTGTGAGGAGACTATACCTGTGAGTACTTAAGTATTATGAGTTGCACCTGTGAGGAGACTATTTACAGTTTTTTACAATCATTTTCACACTTGTCTCAATACCATGTCCACTTTTTTAAAACTCTTCACACAGTGTGCTTTTGAAACACACACCTGAGCACATCAGTTAACCTTTGGTGCAAAATGCACTTCAACCACCAAAACACTTAATATTTCACCCAAAAGTGACTCATGCTGCCATAACTATAGCATATGCTTTCTCCCATAAGACTATTTTGTCACAATGAACACAAAAAACAGTTCAATGAACTACAAAACACAAACAACTTGGAGCATTGCTAAAAACATATATTATGTGTTAACCTTTCCTCTATTTTTGCTTCCACAAATATTTCAAGCCAAGCAGCTAAAGAAACTTTTGATCTGTTGGTTTGCTCACAATAGATGTCATGACTGAGTGTGGTGAATTTACATTAAACTGTAAATTAATGAATGTTTTACTATATTGGAAACCCAGAATAACAATTTTTACTGTGTAATGTAAAACAATATATGATAAAGAAACAAATCACAAAGCAACAGTATTCTTCAGAGGGTTTACAATATTTTGACGTTTGTTCTCACAGTGCAATATACTGTAATTCAGAAAAGAAAAATACAATACAATCAATTACTCAAAATACTTTGCAATCAATAACAAATACATACCAAAAAGCAATATTTTCACTATATACAGTAATTTGCACATATATTGTCTGCCTATCAGTATCAGAAGTCTACTGTTGGCCTGGCCCATCCATCCTGTCCTCTGCATTTGGCCATAGATTTTCATCAGCATCGCTCCAAATGTTGTCTCTTGCTATACACCGAGGAAAACATCTCTTTGCGTGCCTTTTCCAGCCCTGGATGTGTTCCACTGCTATGTCCATACACCCAGCAGCCATTGCATCTAGAAGTGACATCTGTTTATGTGGGTGGTGGTCCTAAACCTTCACATATACCTTCATAAACTTCATATTGGTACCTGAGTTCCTTGAACCCCCTCAGAGTTCCTGTCAAAGGGGACAGTGTACAACTGTTTCATCCTGATCTGATGTTTCTGTAGCACTCTTGAAATGGTTGTAGTGCTTACACTGTCAATGTTTGGAAATATGTTCTTGTCTGCGATTATGTTGTTGCGTATTTCTCTTAGCCTGATGCTGTTGTTGACAATGACCATCCCAACTATTTTATCCTCCTGTTGACGTGTAAACATTCTTCCCCTTCCCCCTGTGTTACTGTGTGAGGTAACTGCTGGGTCCTGTAGTGAGTCAAAGACAAATGTGCTCTGATACATCTGCTTTTTCTGGAGACTTCTCAAATTACAGTACTGCTGTAATATACACATCAATTGAACTCCTTCAGTCAGAATGCTGTAAATACTGTATAGTACCTGTTGGTTTGCCTCACTATTGAAGCCACTGTGGATCTTCCCTCAGGGACAGACCATAATTTACCACATGATCAAAAAGGTGGCCCCTTTTGTGTATGTGGTAACGGGGCACAAACAACAAACACCTGGGTAGGTTGTTCACTGAAATGACAGCCAGGTGTTTCAACAGTAGATATACAGCAGCAATAGTGGAAAAATCTCTTCAGTGACAACTACATCTATATTTACCCTATATACATGCACATTTCAATGCAAGTATGATGTATAGATGGTAACAAGGCTGCAAACAAAAAAATAATAATAAACTGAATAAACTTTCTGCTCAAATCAGAATGATCTGTCTTACGTATTTCAAGCTTATAGTTACATTTTTCTGCCAAAATGCAGCATATTTCCTTCCACAATGATCAGAACTTTATTGGGTTTTGAACTGAAAGTTAACTGTTTTGAACAGAGTATCTAAATGTCTGCAAAATTTGCTGTATTTGTACAAACTTTTGCTGGTAGTGAACACTGACTGTGAGAGGTATTCATGAATTTTGGAAGAAGTGGTGATTGAATGCCTTTAGTATGAAAGCAATGCAAAAATATCCACAGTTTAGTTCACATAGTCTAATGATATGGTGAATGTGTTAAGTGTTTTGAAAAAGTGGACATGGTATTGAGACAAGTGTGAAAACGATTGTAAAAAACTGTAATTCCACTCAGAAGATCATAATCAGCCATACTAAAACAGGGGCTGAATGATCCATTTCTTTTAATCTCATGTTTTCATCTTGAACAATTTCTCCAGGCTTTCCATGACTTGGTTAATGGTTAATGGGGCAACAAGGCTCAGGCAGTAGGAGCAGTCGTCTGGCAGTCGGAGGGTTGCCGGTTCGATCCCCCGCCCGGGCTGTGTCGAAGTGTCCCTGAGCAAGGCATCTAACCCCCAAATGCTCCTGACGAGCTGGTCGGTGCCTTGCATGGCAGCCAATCGCTGTTGGTGTGTAAGTGTGTGTATGAATGTACAGCGCATCAATTGTACAGCGCTTTGGATAAAGGCGCTATATAAATGCCGACCATTTACAGAACTGAACTTTTGTGCAGCGGCCATTAGAACAGTCTGGGCCGCGGGCCAGGAGCCACCGACCGAAGGACAGGGGGAGGCAGCGCGCCTGGGAGGGGAAGTGTTTTGTTATTTTGTTGGGCTTATTTTCTTTCTTTTTTTTTCCTTTCTTTTTTTGTGTAGTGAGGCACAGTCAGGAGGTGTGGGCTCACTACCTTTTTTATTGCCTTATTTGTGTGTTTGTGTGTTTGTTTGTTGTGTGTGTGTGTGTGTGTGCGGGAGTGTGTTTGTGTGTGTGTGTGTGTGTGTGTGCGCGGGAGTGTGTGTGTGAGTGTGTGTGTGTGTGTGTGTGTGAGTGTGAGTGTGAGTGTGTGTGTGTGTGAGTGTGTGTGTGAGTGTGAGTGTGAGTGTGTGTGAGGGCTCTGTGCTTAAGACTGTTTGTGTGTCTGTGTGTTTGAGTGTGTGTGTGTGTGTGTGTGTGTATGTGTGTGTGTGTGCGGGAGTGTGTTTGTGTGTGTGTGTGTGCGCGGGAGTGTGTTTGTGTGTGTGTGTGTGTGTGTGCGCGGGAGTGTGTGTGTGAGTGTGTGTGTGTGTGTGAGTGTGTGTGTGTGTGAGTGTGAGTGTGTGTGAGTGTGTGTGTGAGTGTGAGTGTGTGTGAGGGCTCTGTGCTTAAGACTGTTTGTGTGTCTGTGTGTTTGAGTGTGTGTGTGTGTGTGTGTGTATGTGTGTGTGTGTGCGGGAGTGTGTTTGTGTGTGTGTGTGTGTGCGCGGGAGTGTGTTTGTGTGAGTGTGTGAGTGTGTGTGTGCGGGAGTGTGTTTGTGTGTGTGTGTGAGTGTGTGTGTGCGGGAGTGTGTTTGTGTGAGTGTGTGTGTGTGCAGGAGTGTGAGGTGGGAGTGCGTGTGAGACCCCGCCTGAGTTTGGAGATTCCAGTGAGAGGGTAGAGTCCCCCAGTTAGAGGGTAGAGTCCCCCAGTTAGAGGGTACAGGTCCCCCAGTTAGAGGGTAGAGTCCCCCAGTTAGAGGGTAGAGTCCCCCAGTTAGAGGGTAGAGGTCCCCCAGTGAGAGGGTAGAGTCCCCCAGTGAGAGGGTAGAGTCCCCCAGTTAGAGGGTAGAGGTCCCCCAGTTAGAGGGTAGAAGTCCCCCAGTGAGAGGGTACAGGTCCCTCAGTTAGAGGGTAGAGTCCCCCAGTTAGAGGGTAGAGTCCCCCAGTGAGAGGGTACAGGTCCCTCAGTTAGAGGGTAGAGTCCCCCAGTTAGAGGGTAGAGGTCCCCCAGTGAGAGGGTAGAGTCCCCCAGTTAGAGGGTAGAGGTCCCCCAGTGAGAGGGTAGAGTCCCCCAGTTAGAGGGTAGAGGTCCCCCCCTTCTGGGTGGGGCTGTGGCGCAGGGGTGGCTTGAGTGGGACACTTGTGGTTTAAACTTTTGGGCGTGTGCACGTGTGAGGGGTAACCCTCAGTGGCTTTGTGTGTTGTGCTGAGTGTGTGTGCTCCTGCCTGCGTGGGGCTCTGTGGGGGAGGGGGGGTGCTTAGTAGGGGGGACTTGGGGGGAGTAGGTAGGGCGGGGGTGGTGCGAGGTTGTGGCGTGCTCTGTTTTTTTACAAATCAATGAAATAAAAATGTTGCCTTTTGCTTGCTTTGTCCTGAGCTCCTTGTGGTGGGAGGATTTTGTACAGAGAATAATAGGACCGTGGAATCAGCTGGTGCTTTTCCCGCTCCTGACAGTTCCTCGTCCGTTCCTTGTGATTTTATTATTTTGGCCCATTCCCTGTCTCATTAGTTCAGAGATCACAGTGCTGATATTTGTATCTTTTCAAACGACTGATAGTGGACACCAATAATTCACAGAGCTGCAGTACTTAATTTATAACCATCCTGTTATGTTCAAATATCAGTTGCATCAGTTATGTCAGTTTGGATCTGCTTTGGTTTATCGACCACCTAGTCAGTCGTCTACAACTATAGTTTTGTGCGTTGTTTGGATCACATTAATAATACTACTTGTTGAACTAATAAAGTACATTCTGCAGTATCTAACTGATTAGTTTGATTATCTGTTTTAGCATGCATGCACATTTACATTTTTTCATGAAAGAAAGCTTCATTATTAGTCAATGGCACAATATGAAAAAATGAAATGAACAGTTTTATTCTTACTGCACACACTGCCAGATCTGTCTTTCAGATTTGGCACATTTTTATTATTGAGCAGCATGACTGTATGGATGGATGGATGGGGGGACTTGTGGGTTTGCAGAAAGTGATCGATTCACACTGCACATGAAAGACTGTGAGAGTCGGTGTGTGTAACTTGCAGACATAGCAGGTTATTCTGGTTATGCACGCTTTCTCAGAAGGGCAGGTGTGGCACCTGTTCTGTTTACTTCCTGGTGCTGCAGCTTCAGGTGGGATTCTGGGTGGAGCAGGACCACATTCCTGCATTGGTGTGATTCAGAGTGAATGCAGAGGGTGGGGCTCTTGGAAAGTCTTGTTCTCTGTGTGTGTGTGTGTGTGTGTGTGTGTGTAAGTGGAAAGTGTGTTTTCCTCCATACACCGAGGAAAACATCTCTTTGCGTGCCTTATCCAGCCCTGGATGTGTTCCACTGTTATGTCCATACACCCATCAGCCATTGCATCTAGAAGTGACATCTGGTCATGTGGGTGGTGGTTATAAACCTTCACATATACCTTCATAAACTTCATATTGACACAGGGTCAGCAAGGTCTGATGAAAAGACAGTGCTCGTACACATTTTTTGCGTATAGCCATTCATATTACAACTTGTAATTCTTGTAACACATTGTCATTCTATTTCTGCAATGCACATTGTTTAGTAACTTGTATTGATTTGAACCTGCATCCTCTTGGCTCGCACCACTGCACACTTAGCAGTTTAGAGTCCTAACAGACAGACAACCTCGGATACCTGCACCCCATAGTCACTCGCCTATACACCAGTGCCGTCACAAGATACATACATACAAGTGTATCATTGTAGGCTATACAGGCCACAGGCACGTCCGTGTCTATACAAATAGATAGCGATCATATAGAGCCAAACCATTGGCGGACATTTGCAGTTCCTTTTGTTGAACTGTTAGAACAGTGGAGCAGTTGAACTTATCTTTTCGAGTCAGATAAACGAGAACAAAATAAAATGAACCCTGTTCCAGTAGCATTGGTCAGACTACACGCGTTTCCTTCGCCTCTCAGATACTTTTTTTTGGGTGTATTTGGGGGGTCTCTTACAAAGGGGACAGTATACAACTGTTTCATCCTGGTCTGATGTATTTGATGTGGTTGTAGTGCTTACACTGTCAATGTTTGGAAATATGTTGTTGTCTGCGATTATATTGTTGCGTATTTCTCTTAGCCTGATGCTTTTGTTGGCAATGACCATCCCAACTATTGTATCCTCCTGTTGAGGCGTAAATATTCTTCCCCTTCCCCCTGTGTGACTGTGTGAGGTAGTGAGCCAAAGACAAATGTAGACTGATACATCTGCTTTTTCTGGAGACTTCTCAAATCACAATACTACTGTAATATATACATCAATTTCTGTCACTCACTCACGCTTCCCTAATTGTTTCAATTTCCCTTGTCTTCTTACTAATCTACTAACGCTAGATCAGGATTGGGTAATACTAACATTCTAACCATGTGTGCATGTTTATCTTACGTTTCTTGTGCATGTCATTTACTAATTTACTAACACTAGGGCAGGATAGGTTTATTACTAACGATTACAAATTATCTCGTTATCTCCTCCACACCTGATTTCTATTTGCATGCTGCTCTCAAGTTAATTGTCTGCACCTGTCTACACCTGCATATAAGCTCAGTTTCATGTCATGTCTTTGTGAAATTGTTGTCTCTTGTTTGTCAGTGCACAGTTAAGTGGATTTGTCAAGCTATTGCCTACCCGTTAAGAGCCAAGCCTGTTTATTGGCCATTGTTATTGACTTCTGTTTTGTTGACCATTGCCTGCCTGTACCACGACTTTGCCTGCTGTCTTTGTGCTTCTGCCCCGCGGAGCAGACTTTGGTCTTGAATCTTGCGCCGTCATCGACCCTGAGCCTGCCTACCGTCCGCCTGTACTTCTGCCCCGCTGACAGCTTTCCTGGTTCCTGGACTTTTTTCATGGTGTACCAATTAAAAGACTGCCTTCTCCCTCGGTACTGTACTTTGGTTTTGGCTGGATTTCACATGTATGGACTTTGCTTGTGTTTTGATTACGGTCACTGGACATTCCCTGAATAAAGCCCTGAGGGGACTTCATTACATCCCTTTTGTCTGAGTCGTGCATTTTGGGTCCAACCCCCCACGCACCCGTCTCATAAAGTCCACACTAAATGTTACATTGGAACTAGTTGCTTGTTACAACTCATACTCATAGCTATCTTAGCTAAGTAAGGGGTCACTTATTGTGCTCCTAGTTTATACGGCACTGAATTTCTCCTCCAAACAAGTTTATCCGTCTTTCAAATCGATGCGCTATGTCAACGGCTATTTCAGGAAGGACTTTACACCAAGTAGGGAGCAGGTGGACACTTTAAGTCATACCACTATATAAATGTAGCATACCACTATATGGACTCAGTTGTTTGCTTGCCTGCTGGCCGCTCTTAATATCACAAGATCTTTGGATAAAACTGGGAACAATTCACAAAATGATGAAGAAGTGCAAGCCCACCGGTGTCCAAAATACAGAAAAACTTTTATTTTTCTTCCTTTTTTTTTTTTTTTACATTTAAACATCACATAAGAGCAGTAATACATCCTGGGAAACACATAAAATGAAGACGCAATTTCGGCACCTGTGGTTGTCAGAAAATAAGTGATCACTAAATCAAAAACATTGAAACATGAGTGGAAATGTACTGACATTAAAGTAAATCATTTTCCCATATGTTTGAACATAAAATATTGACCATTATACATGTTGTGTAGCCTCTGGGAATGTGTCTGATGTATGTGAAGCCTGTGGAAATGCGTCTGATCTTGCAATAACGAAAATGAAAAGAAAGTTTTAGGATTTTGAAAATTTTTAAACAAATGAAAGTTACTTCAAAGAAGTTCAGCACAATCCACAATCACCTGACCTCAACCCCAGTGAATATTTATGGGGGCACTTCAAGACTGACAAAAGCCAAGCATTCAGTAACATCACAAGGTGCTCTTTGGAACATTGTCAGGCTGGAATAACATGGATCCTGTGGAGTCTGTGCCAGCTCCAGAGCACACTGCCATTAAAGCAAAAGGGGGGCATACCAAATACTAAGAAATTCAGAAATTCATGTACATTTTTCAAAGATTTAACTTTTCACTCCAATTGTTATGCTGGTAATATAAGTTGGAAGGAAAATGTTTGTATTAAATTAGAAAATAATGCAAAAAATAGAAGCATTTTCACTGGTGGTCTCAGACTTTTAGACCCCACTGCATGTGATAAATCTGGAGCTCACTATGTGTACCCTGTGGGAATGTGTCATGGGTGTACATCTCAATCAATAAAACTGAATTTCATTTAATGTCTGCTCGTCATCGATGGCTGAAGCTTTCTGGTGGAGTTCCTGCAGGCTAAGGATGGCAGCTTTGACTTGTGGATCACTGAGGAGCTCATATCTTCTATCTCCCTGCATTTGAAGCATGAGTTCAATGATCTCTCCCAGTATGTTCACCACAGGGGGCAGGCAGATGACTTGCGGCGTGTGGGTCGTAGAGACGCTCGCTCTTCCAGCCAGCGTGCTTAACATGTTGATGCCGCTCCAGAGTATCTCCTGCATTGGGTTGATGTTGGTGCGCTGAGTGTAGGTTGTAGCCACGCTCGCTCTTGCAGCCCAGGTCCTTAACATGTTGATGCCGCTCCAGAATATCTCCTTCACTTGGGTGATGTTGGTGCGCTGAGTGTGGGTCTTAGCCACGCTTGCTCTCCTGGCCAGAGTCTTTAACATGTTGGCGCCGCTCCAGAATATCTCCTGCATTGGGTTGATGTTGGTGCGCTGAGTGTGGGTTGTAGCCACGCTCGCTCTCCTGGCCAGAGTCTTTAACATGTTGGCGCCGCTCCAGAGTATCTCCTGCATTGGGTTGATGTTGGTGCGCTGAGTGAGGGTCTTAGCCACGCTCACTCTACCAGCCAGGGTGCTTAACATGTAGAGGGCGTTCCTGAGTTTCTCCTGCGCTCGGGCGATGTTGGTGCGCTGTGTATAAACCTGCGCTAGGCTCTGCTTAATCTGCTCTATGGTCCTGCTGCACTGTGCAATCTCATCCTTCTTTTTTGTACATTGGCTTTTTTTTTGTTCCAACTTATAATAATAATTATTAACTTCTCTTTCAGAGTTTTCCACTTCTTCCTCTGCTGTACGTATTGCTGATTTGGCATTCTCCAACTGTACCTGAGAGACCACAGCAATGATGGCACCTGCAAAGACAAGGTTGTTTTTAACCACCAGAGGTGTACAGGGTTTTACAATTCTACCCAGGCAGTTCCATTCCGATTATCCTCTTTGTTACATACCATCAATATAAAAAACCTAGGACTAATGCTGCATTCACACATGAATCATGGTAGATGGTAGATCATTATATTGGATGGGAGCACAACAGTAAAATGTTCTTAGGACGGCTGTTCTCCGTAGGTTGCTATGGCACTTGCCACTGAAGTTTTTTACCATTATATTCCACCCCATTCCAAGTCGGATGTGACACAACAAAAACGCAAAAAAAAACAAAAAACTAATAGTCACTTAATTTGGGTAGTTTAGATTTAATCATGTAACTAACTGACTAACATTATTACATTACATTACATTATTGGCATTGTAATGTAATGTAATAATGTTAGTCAGTTAGTTACATGATTAAATCTAAACTACCCAAATTAAGTGACTATTAGTTTTTTGTTTTCCACGCTGTTCTATAACTCTGTCTTTCTATGCTATCACTGATTACTTGCTTAGTTTCAGCAAAGTATTCGCACCTGTCTCTCCGTATCTCTACATCTCCTGATTCTGTGCAATTGTCTACTCCCTAGTCCGGTGCCGTTTATATGATATGTGTGTCTTTGTGAATCCAGTCCTCGTTATTGTAATATTACCCTTTCATGTGTCTCACCTGATGTTTATTTGTCAGACCACCCTCACTCCCTAGTCTGTCTGTATTTATACCTGTCCTTTTCAGTTGCATGGTGCTAGTTCATTGTTTCCTGTTTTCTGAGTCCCGAGCCCTTTATCCCTTTATCCCTTTACCCCTATTCCAGCCCCCTTTTTCTAGCCCCCTTGTTTTAGCCCCCCTAACCCTAACCATAACCCTAACCCTAACCCCTTGTTCCCAAGCTCTTGCCGTTGTGGCATTCTGTCTTGTTGTTTTGTTGATTTTTGCTTCTGGATTCCTGTGTATGACCCCTGCCTGCTTCCCTAGACTCTTCTCTTGTTTTGTGGACTCTGTACCTCTGCCCTGCTTCTGGACTGCCTACCTGGTTTTGAACTCTTGCCTGTTTGGACTATGCTCTGTCTGCCCCTTATCCACCTGCTCATTAAACCACCCCTGAGTCAGCTTCTGGTTCCTCTGTCTCCCCTGCCGTGACAAATACTGCCTCTTCAGGGCAGTAATCACTGTAATACTGCCCTGAAGATGGCTCCCAGCCAAATGTATGCATGTTATGCAAGTGTGTTATCAGAAATACATTCCATTTTATAATAAATACTTCCACCGTTCTGTAGTAGTGTCTGAAATTTCTAATCAGAAATCTCCCTCACACAACAATGGTGCACATGCTTAACGAGACAGAAATATAATTGGTCGAGTTTGTGGTGTTGAAGAGGGAAATTCTGGAGCCGCGGTGGTGCAACAGACTGAGATGCCAAAAATCCAAGCGACTCGGCAGGGTTAGCGGATCGCTGTGCACAACAGCACCCCGGCCGCCTCGGAATCACGGTCACGAGCACGAGACGAGACGGCTTGAAGAGACCCGTGTTCTTCTCGGATCGCCATAGGGACGGGGTGTGGGCGGTGTATCCCCAGCTAACACTCATTGGATTAGATAGGGCAACCAAATTTGTAGAAAAGGGAAAAATCTTAAATAAATGTATTTAAAAAAAGGGAAATTCCACAGTAACTGAAACTGGCATTGTAAAAATGCACTTCATTTTCCTACAGTATCTCACCAGGGATGGTTCCGATGATGGGGATGAACATTATTCCGATTGCAACATCCCGCACGGCCTCAGTCTGCCTCTGCTTTCTTTCAAGGTCTTCAAGAATTCCCTGAGCAGAATCCCGGGCTCTCCGAGCATCATCTAGAGACTTTCTGAACGTCTCCATGCAGTCAGCTATGCTTTGGCTTTCTGTTTCCAAGTTTTCCAGTTCTTTCACTTTATTTATCTGCTCACGGTCCAGCTCTCCTTTCCTGGCGGTCAGACTCTCTGTGAGTGCATCCACCTGCGACAGCTGACTGGACGCAGCAGATTCTGCCCATTCTAGGCTCTGTTTGGCCTGAACAATAGCGTGCTGCAGCGCTAGTGTCTTTGACTCATCATAGGCCAGCAGAATGGTTGCAACGGTTTCGAAATGCTCAATTCCATTTTTGAGCTGTGGGATAACAGCCCTGATGAAATTCTGCTCTTGCTGTTGTGCATCCTGCATTGTCTCTGTGGATGAAAAGCATATTCAAATGAGAAATTACAGCACCTTTTATAAATGCAGTGAGCTCCATATTTTTTTCCCCTGTACTACACAATTATAGATTTGTAATCAGACAATTATATTCGCGTAAAGCCGTGTATATGAATTATTATTGAGCACACATGCTCCTTTGCAGGCTAACGTGCATGGCTTTGTATTTTTTTCAAAAGTTACCCTTGAAATAAACTCAGTATGTGGATGAAACAAACTATCTGGGTGCACAACGATATTGAGTGCGGGATGTTAGATTTCCAGGTGATTTGTTGAGTGTAAAAGGGAAACTGCTTAGTTTCCCGAATAGAAATACGAAGAACACATTATTTCAGTCCAAATGTCGCCTTCTCGATTGCAGGACAGGACAGTACACTTGCTGCATTGACGGTAGGTAGTTTAGCAAGCATTAAACTCGGTCAAAATGCTGAAATTAAATGGTCTAATGTGTCGCCGTATTTTACCCAAACTTTTTTTTAAATTACTCAAACGCCTTTTCAATAGACAGACGTTCTTTTATGTCTTATTTCATGAAGCTTCCTTAGCGGTCACTTCCCGTAACTTAAAAAAATATAGGAACTTATATTCAATTGATCTGCGAGAGTTACCTCCCAGTTTCATGTGAGCGAAAAACAAGTTCACTGATTTCTTTCAAAAAGCCATTAAATGTACTTGTCTGAAATTATTTACTTCTGTGGCAATGTATCCACCACAATAAAGGCAACATTATACCATTTCATTAGTATAATGGCCAAATTAAGTCTGTTCACCACAATATACACCAGAAGGGTAAATGTGAAATAAGTAAGTTAGAAAAACTTACGCAGTGCACTGTAGGTGACACTTGATCACTACACCTTTGACTGAAGATATTACTGTTTAATAATGAGAGAGCTCACCTAGGTCCGTAATATCGAAGTGTGGGATAATTTGTTCGTTCGTCTTCTCCCTGGAAGCGCACCACTGGAGCAGTGGACCTGTGGGTGGCTCTGGATGCTGGGATCTGTTCTCGGGGTGTGAGAGGCTGCGGCTGTCTGCAGGGGAATGTATTGTTAGCCCTTGAAATTGTACTTCCCTGTAGGGTCTTTCAGCCCACTTTTGGTGTGCACTTTGAGCGTGATGATCATAACCATCAACCAACCAACATATCATGTAAATCAACAAGACGTTCCGAGAAATCACGTCTCATCTACAGGACACCCGTTGCGCCCCCTCCCCTTCTCATGCAGGCAGCCACTCCCACCACGAGTACAGACCCCAGTATAAATCCACCTGAAGGTCCTCAAGGTCCACTGCTCCACTGATATGCTTTCAGGGTGAAGACTTACGAAGAAATAGTCTGCGCTTCTGCATTTTGGACACAGGTGAGTTCTTTCTCAATATCAAAGGCTGAACAGTCCCACCAGGATCTCGCAGTGTTTTTTGGGGAATTATTGGGCGTAAAAGGCGGTGTTTTTGGGAAAGAAAAGACGCCGGTTTTTACGCCGTTATCATATTTTGTGATATTATTTGCTAAACTACTTATTTGTATTTTAGTGTAACTTTTCTGTACGCTGTATGTACATGCTCTGACATCAATTTGGTCTGTCTCAAGTGTCTGAATGGTACAAGTTTCTTCTTTAATCTAAGTCTTCAACCATGTGTGTGCAGTAAATAGGTTTTGAGATATTTACACGGAATATCACGTATGTAGCCTATGTTTATGAAACTAGTCAAAATTCAGGAGGAAGCGACTTTGAATAAGAACCCAACAAAGAGAGCTGAAGAGTGACATCACTTTTGCTGAGTTCAGTGCCGAAAGAACATTTCCTGAATGAATTTCCCCATTGGGATTTACACAACCTGCGGCTATACGGAGTCTGTCTTTAGTACGGGACTACAATATGTTGTACATCTATGCCTCCTCTCTCAGTCATGGCATTCCCAGACAGTTTGGTTTGAAATTGTACGAATTAATCGCTCTCACTACTTTTGTCAGGAATGTCCTAGAACTGTCGCCTACCGATGGTCTATAGTCATATCAAAGACATGCATCGTTAGAATATTTTCTGTTATATGTGTATATATTTTTAGGTTCAGCAAAAAACAAAAAGGGTTATGTTGTTCCCTGGTTTCCTCTGATCATCGAGAAAAGTAGCCTAATCAACTTCTGCGGAAGACAGGTTGTTCCTCGACATTTAACGATGAGACAATGTGGCCCTACAGGCTACGCATGTGCATTGTAAAAAATAATAAAAGTTTCCGTTTTCCATGGAAACCATCTTGGTTTGCAATCACAGAATTTTCTTCATTTTTCTGATTTAGATCATTCGCAAGTGAGTAGACATCAACTACGCTACGGGAGCCGAGTCTTATGCTAGCCTAATTAACAAGTCTAGTGTTTGCGCGAGATGAGAAACACCCCCACCATTAGCTCAAGTGCGAATGTGTCTGATCCACTATTCAGCTGCAAACTGAATGACAGGGGATATGAAAATGGGCGGCGTGTTTTAGGACTAGAAACAGCCTCTATTCTTATAGAAGAAACTTAATCATCTAGTATCGTCTTATGAGCAAACAATTACACAACCCCAATCTCCAATATTGTAAGAAATATATTGATACATTTTTATTTGTTATTTTAAAGTTTGTATTGGAAGGCCAACATTGCAGTCTGTGATGTCAGTGAGGTTATTAATATGAACCATAACGCGAAATATTTTAAGGTTCACCGAATGCAAAGATCTGTGTTCTACATTCATATGTGACTAAAAGAAATCGACCAGACCGGCGAATCTGGGTACTTCGACGTACACACCCCTTCTCGGGTATAGGGTATAGGGTATTTTACCTAAATTAAATATATCTTTTGACAACAATATCCATTATATTTTAAATTATATTTCTTACAAGCTGAAAGTCTTTTGAGTATTTCCATTCTAAGTTGACGATTAGTAGTTTTTGATCGATTGATAGCTAGCTATCTCCGTGTGTTGTATAGCCCATAATTTGTATAGATAGGTAGATATATCGACAGATTGCCTCAGCACCAGTGTCAAGTAACGTTAGCCAGCTAGCTAGCTCCGTGTCTTGTAGCCTATATAATAAAGCTTTTGTTCTCAAATACTACTGATCGTAAAAAGGTAAACTTAGAAAGGAAATTCTCAAAAGACCTTCAGCTTGTTGGAAATATAATTTACAATATATCGGACATCGTTGTCAAAATATATAACTAATTTAAGTGAAATACCCTATTCCCGCTGTGTTATACTTGCCCCCAAGAACGGCGTGTACGTAGAAGTACCCGGATTCACTGGTCTGGTCTATTTCTTTCCATTCGCCTGCGTGGTGTAAAAATGCCCTTAAAGCACAAAAGTGGGTCGCAGAAAAGAAAGGATAAAAAGACCGGGAGGAAAAGGTAGCAACGCTACCTGGATGGATTTAAAAATAAATAATCGTCGCAATCATTGCACCTGGCGACGGCAAAACTTTGCAGATAAGATAGCAAGGTAGACATAGCCGACTGTACTCTTTCAGGTGAAATAGTTATTTTGTGCAAAGCTATCTTCTGCTGAAAGTAAGGCAACCACAAAACTGAACACGATAGGTCAAGCCCAGTTCAAAGCAGGACAATCATGTGATAGATTTTCACAAGACAGTAAACCCAAAGCCAAAACGAACATTATCATTGTTTTCTGGTTACCAGGTTATCCATTGCAACAGGAGAAATGTAAAAAAAATGTTTTTTTGTTTGTTTTGTTTTTCAGTGTAACATAAATTAAGTTATAAATGATACAGGGACCTATTATAAAGTAAAATCTGTTCTGCATGTAAATGGATGGCAAAACAATGTTGGTAAGCAATGTTGTCGCCTAGCTGGTTAGGGTAAATTATCTCAGAAAGATATCTTCGCTGCACATAAGTTATTTGGGAATGTAAAAAATACCAAAAGAAAATGTGAAAGCATTTGGAAATAC
Organism: Conger conger; assembly: GCF_963514075.1. Lineage (NCBI taxonomy): Eukaryota > Metazoa > Chordata > Actinopteri > Anguilliformes > Congridae > Conger > Conger conger. The sequence goes on along the minus strand of NC_083767.1, from coordinate 63,041,570 downwards.
AGCTGACCACACTTTTGCTGATTAGCTACTGATTTGGCTAGAACTATATTCTTAGATGTGAGCACAGAGCTAACCTGCTGCACGTGAACCTGGAATGCTTTGAGGTCAGAGGTCTTTTAACTAAAAGATTCCGACCTACAATTGTGAAAGGCTGCGCCCCTTGTGTAATTTTTATTTTTACGATTTAGCAAATCTGTGTGTAAAACACATGGTTAACACTCTCGTCACAATGTAGGTTAGCTACCGTGATACCGTGTGAAAATTCATAATAATTTAACTGAAAACAAGATAGTTAAAATATTTCAAGAAAAGGGTAGAAATTGTAGGCCTAGGCAAATTAAGTCCATCACGATGGCAAGGGTGGGCTCACAACAGCTGTGCAGTAGAGTGCTCACATTTGCCACCTGGTGATTTGCCATCGTCTCTGGTGATTACAGTGGGAACTATAGGCACAATTTAATGACAAGACAAACATCTAGTCTAACTCTAGTGTAATAACAGACTCAGTTGCTACTTTACTAGATACAGCTATAAAGTTGTATAGTTGGCCATGCATCCAGCAACCCCATTTCATAAACTAATTTCTTTTCACAAACAAGCTTTATACATACAACCAATGGTTAAGTCACAATGTGGTGGCCACACATACACAAGCATTGTATTAACAGGTTGGTAACAAACTGTTTTTTGTTTCTCTAGGAAGGAAAAAACTATGGAAACCTCAATTGTTAAAGTGACAAAAGGTCTCACTAAAGCAGCAGACTGCCGAGACGACACCAAACTCCTGATGCAGCCGTATGCCAACTGGGAGGAGTACCTGACACCAGCACCAATGTCCATAGCCATTTTGGGAGAGCTGATCTTCATCTCCTCCAAGACAGATTTTTCTGTTCGTAAAGGGGGCCCAGACGGTGGTTTCAAATATGCCAAATACCCTGACTCATTCCGTGCTTGCCTCATGCAAGTGTGCAATTCTGGGTGGCGTGCATTCAATGAGGCACACAAGAATATGGACCAGATTCGTCTCTACACCAACAGTGTACCAAACTACATCAAGACGGCAGTGAAGATACTTCTCCAGGATGATGACAACCTTGTGCAGGCCATGCTCCCAGACCAGCTGGATAACATTAAGAACATAGCTGATGACTGCCTGCAACTGGCTGAGTCAACAGAGGAAAGGTTCACTGAGGTCATTGAACTCATCCATGAGCTCCTTGAAAGTTGCACCAGTGCAAAACAGGTGTATGGGGCTGAACTGGAGGAAGTCAGAAAGAAGATTGACGAATCAGAACTAAGGCAAGCAGCTTCAGAGGAGGCCAACAAACGTGCCGAGCTGGCCTTCAATAACATGAGCAAGCAGCTGGAGGAGGCACAGGAGAGCTTCAAAACATCAATGGCCTCAATGCCAGATGGCTGGACAATTATGGGAATGGATTTTGCAGGAGCAATGGCTGACAGTGTCACATCAGTTTTTTCCGGGATTGCATCCATAATTACTGCCCCAGTGGCACTTCCTAAAAAGATATATAATGATATTGGGAAGACCATATCTTCGCAACTACTGCAAACAGAAAATGATCAAATCTCAGAAAACAATATTTATTCCAAATCAAATTATATCATGTCCTTAGTGGGCAGGCTTGATGGTTGTTTTGATGAAGGCGAAATCTATTGGTCTGAAATAGTTGATGACAAAACTAAGGTACCAAATACCAATTGGTTAAAGGACCAATTTCTGGAAATCAAAAAATCAATAAAAGAGGAAAGGCAATGCGGCGCAAAAAAAAAGGCTTTGGCATTGTGCACCTCGGCCATCACTATCTGCTGTAAACTGGAAAAACAAGCACCTAAAGCAGAGCGCAATGATGCCCAAACAGCAGAGATTATAGGGCTGATGAAAACTCTGAGGAAAGATGCGATGGTTTTTGATACCAAGAGCAAATCTGCGACGAATACCTCAGCATTCCCTGTAACACTACCACAAATATCTCAAACTCGAGAAAATAGTTCAGGCTCCAAGTCTGCAGGCCAGATGGCCTCAGATAATGCCCGCTTTCGAATAGAGCAGAGCAGAGCCCAGCTTGACAAAGTGAGGGACATATATGAGAAGTGTGCTGACAACATGGAGAAAAACAGGAAAGAGATGACTGAAATTCTTGTCACCATGAGAAACTGTAAAGTCAAAGAGATAGGCTTCTCCGAAACCATAAAAATTCTGTCTGAGGGTCTTCAAGCGATGGGAAAGGTGAAGGAGCAGTGGCAGAAGCTGGTGCGCTTCTTCCAGATGGTTTCCAACCTCATGAAAACCAGCCTGACCAAGTCCCTGGAAGATTTCGCTAAAACAGGTGAGAAGGCATCCAACACAACATTGAAATACTCTTCAAAAATGTTTTTGAAAGACATGATCTACAGCCAGGCTTTCTATGCGTCCAACATTGCCAGCCTGGTTAATATGATCGCAGGGACATACACTGAGGTGTCTGACAAGTATCTGATGGATCCAGTGAGCAGATTGAGCAAACTCATGTGTTTGGAGGTCGGAAACACAGAGTTCGACAGTGAGCGATTACAATTTGCAGATTCCTGTGAGGTAGCTGAAAAAGGAATAAGAAATCTTGTGATGAAAAATAAAGATAACTTTGAAAGGAAGACCATGCAAAGGCTGGAGAAAATCGAGAGTGGGCTGATGGCTGTGCTACCTCCAGAATCAGAAGAGAAGAAAAGGGAAATTCAGGAGGCAGTTGAAATCGCATCCAAGGAAGATGAGGAAGAAGATCAATACGCTTGAAGGTGCCATGGCAACCTGAACAACCTGAAGAGCAGCGAGCAAATAATATATCCACATGTCTTGACTCCTGATTTGGACATAGTCCTAATTCAACAGACAAATTACAGTTCTTAAATACAAATTGTGTATGATGTTTAAATCATGTCATCTTTTTGTCCCAGTTAGTTTGTGGTGTGCCAAATAAGAATAGAACAGTTTAAGGCATCACCTTAATGATTAAGTTTATTATTAGGAAAATTCTGCTCCATGGATCAGATACTTTTCATTTTAGTAATTTATTACTTTTAGTAATTCTGGCTTCTGCTGTAGTTTGTGAATGTTTATGCCCTATTCTTCTCCCTCACAGACAACTCATAATGGTTAAGCACATATAAAGCCCCAGCCAAGTTCAGTGGAATAGAATAAGTGTGGGTTTACTCAATACAATTCTGCACATAAACTACATTCACCTTTTTTGAAATAGGTTTCAAAATTAGTTTAGCCTCTCTGCACTTTGTGCAACTGATGTGTTTCAAAAGACATGTATTTCAAAAAATTTTTATTAATTGTATAAATGGCACTATCACATCAATAATAAATGCTTAATTTGATTTGAACTTAATGGACAGTCCTTTATTTTTTGTTCACTGCCTTGAACTGAGTTTCCCAAAGACAGTATATTCATCCCACCACCAGATGGCAAAGAATTAAATTGCATCATATACTTTATTGGCTTGACCTTATGTCCCAGTTAGCTAAAAGTTTTAGCTAAAAATTATGCATGCATCCAATTTCATTACCTGCACCGGAAAGGTTTTTCATACTTTTGTTAATGAAAGGGGTTTAAAACTGAAAGCTTGAATCTTCTAGTAAAGCAGGATTTACATCAGGACTCAGCGGACTGGAGTCTGTGCACATGGTGGAGTCAGAGGCAGTGTGCCAGTCCAGGACTCAACACTCACTGGGGCAGGAGCATCATGAGTCAGTCATATTTGCTCAAAACAAATATTTCCTCAAAGCAGAAACGTACCCACAATGCAACACATGAAGAACTTCAGAGATTGATTCATCTGAACATGGTAAAACGATGATGACCATGTTCACTGGAAGTATGTTCACACAAAGCCTCATATATATATGGTCTCACACAGTGTGCAACTGGAGGTTTTCCCACAAGTGGATTCTGAAGATTCATTTGGATTCCTCATGTCTGAAAAATGATCTGGATGAACTCTAATAATCCTAAATCCAGATTTATGTTAATTTATGTATCTTCACATGCCAGAAATGTGGGTGTCATCTTTGATTCTGACCTCTGATATAATATATAATACATGCACATAAACTATGTTGTCAAATGGAACTTCTTGCAGCTCAGAAAAATCACAAAAATTCAATAGTTTCTCTCCTTTCATGAAACAAGATCCAGTATCCAGTCTGAAGACTTATTACGAAGACGTAGCCTGCGCTGTTAATGTATTGCTATGTTCTCCGATGTTAGTTGTGCCGTTAGCCCGCTAGCTATTTTATCATCGATGGTGACATATTCGGCAGCTAGCGGTTTTTATATGCAAATTATACGTAATTTTAGAAATCATGCTCTTGCAGATCGTGACTCAAGCTTGTCCGGTATGTCTACTGCTTCGATTCGCACATTAAGCGTTGGGAGATGTAGCCTATTCTGAAAATGTAGTTCAGGTACGGGGACTTCCGGTTGAGCAATGTAGTGGAAGGACGCGTGGTTTTTCCACCAAATAATATTCTCGCTAAATAAATAAATAAATAACATAACAAAAAAACACAACCACTCCCCGGCCAAGTCAAGATACTACATACCTTTGCTACTTTTCCCCAAAAATTATAGCTATATACAGGAGGGTGGGGACGGGTAACCACTTCACACTTGGTGCAAGAAACTCTGTGAAGTTGTTTCTGCGCGGTGTGTGACAGATTAAATTCTGATGAGTCTATAAACTTGAACATGGTTAGAACTCTTAATGTCCTAATGAGCTATTATCCTAATGTCCTATTATCCTAATCCCCCGGAGGGGATAAGTTTTGTAAGGGGGATAGAAGAGGTCCTGGGTTCGAATCGATCGGTCGGTCGGGGCCTCTCTGTGGAGTTTGCATGTGGGTTTCCTCCCACAGTCCAAGGACATGCAGGTTAGGCTGATTGGAGAGTCTAAATTGCCTGTGGGTATGAGTGTTTGAGTGAATGGTGTGTGTACCCTGCGATGGACTGGTGACCGTTGTAGCGGACTGCCTTAAGAAAAAATGGCCCCGCTTATAACGGAGGGGACTGGCGGAGAACCAGGCGCGACTAAGGATGGTACCTTTTTAGCGGTCACGCTAACGTGGTCGCCACAAAATCCCGGGAGATAAGGGAACAGGGAGAAAACAATACAGAGGGAGACTTCTCCCGGAACAGGAAGGGGAACAGAAAATAACCCAGAGACAAACTCTGACCAAATCAGACGGTAAGCCCAAAACGGCTATAAGAAAATAAAAGTGACCCTTTAAAAACGGGGTGAACAACCCAACCAAAACAAGTGCTAGTGACGAGCACTGAAACCCCAGACCGGGGACTGTAGGGGAAAATTCGCAGAACAAAAGATCTCCCTCCTAAAAGCATAGTAAAACAATCACAAGTCAAAATCACCTCTATCAAAATCACTAAGGCTCCACCTTAGTGAGCAGGCTGGTTCCTCCAAAACTCTCGACGATGTGTGCTAAAAGTGTATCAATGTATCCATATTAAAGTATGATATGTACTGTTACGACTGTAAATAATGTGTTAATTTTGTACGGTGATCTCTCCTCCTATAGCCTGTTGGGTGTGTGAGAGAGAGAGAGTTAACAGGTGGAGAGGAGCGGCAGCTGGATTCCTGTGATTGGAGCACCTGACGAGACTGCTGGCTGCTGATTGGTCCAGGAGACTGCTTCCACCTATTTAAATAGCAGCTGACAGCCACTTCCTGCCCTTACCTCTGTTCCCACACAAGACCTGTGTGTTTCTGTAAAAAGTGGTTTCGCAGCTGACCTTTGTCAACTCAGTATGCAAGGTTGTAATGTTGGCAGTTGCAGCCCAATGTAAGTTGAGAACCCTTTTTCCTTTGTTTACAGTTTTCTCCTGTTTTGGCGTTAGGAGTTAGGTCAGAGGCCTGTTTTTTGTTTGACTTTTATTTTATGTTTATAGGGAAGTTTTTTAGGGCTAAGGTTCTAAGTACATTTTTGTTTGTTGTGTTGGGGTTGCTCAACTGGGAAAACTGAAGATAAATGGCTGCTTGTTTAATTATAAATCAGTTTAATGGTCTTACTTGGGAACAGTAGAGTTGGGGCCACACCACATGCTATGCCCAGGTTATCCTAGGCCTGGGACATAACATAAATTGGGGGCTCGTCCGTTCGTAGTTTTTTCCCATTGTCATTGTGTCAAGTGAGTTTTGTAATTTTTTCTCTACATGCCTGGCTGTCAGTTTTGTCTTTTTGTGGTGGTGGCAACATGTCATTTCAATTACTGGAGTTTTCCATTGATCCAACTGCAGAAATGTAGGAAAAAGGATTTAACCTTGGTTGCTCAATTCTATGATGTGCAAGTGCCCACACCAATTAAGAAGCAGGAGTTAAAAGAGCTTCTGATTGCAAAGCTGTGTGAAAGGGGTTTGTTTAAGCCTGCTCCCACAGGGGGAGATGAGGCTGGTGAGCCAACAGGTATTCCTGCCCCACTCCAAGAAAGTCCTCCGAGTAAACCTGCCATGACAACAGAGGAACTGACATTAACTCTGCGTATCAGGGAGGTGGAGGTGAGAACAGGAGTTGGAGGTGGAAGCCATGTTGTTAAAGGTAAAGGCTCTGGAGTTAGAGCACGGAGCCGCTACAGCTGCCAGTCCTGTAACCTCTCAGGCCACCGTTCATACACCCCATGACGGCTTTGATGTGAGTAGGCACATTGCGCTAGTCCCACCGTTCAGAGAGTCTGAGGTAGATTCATATTTCAATGCATTTGAACGTATAGCTGCTACTCTACATTGGCCAAAGAGTGTGTGGCCTCTGCTACTGCAGTGTAAATTGGTGGGAAAAGCTCAGGAGGTGTGTACCTCTCTGACAATTGAAGACAGTTTAAATTATGATATCGTGAAAGCCACTGTCCTCCGTGCTTACGAGCCAGTGCCCGAAGCATACAGGCAAAAATTTAGAAATTGTGAAAAAACTGTCAACCAGACCAATGTAGAGTTTGCGAGGGAGAAATGTGCGCTTTTTGACAAGTGGTGCAAGGCCAGTAAGGTGAACAATGCAGACGATCTGCGTGAGCTCCTTTTTGATGGAAGAATTTAAGAATCAGCTTCCTGAAAAAATAGAAATTTATCTAAATGAACAAAAAGTCACATCCCTTACTGACGCTGCTGTCCTGGCAGATGAGTTCACGTTAACGCACAAGACTGTTTTTTCTCCCCCAGTTCGTCGTGACCCAGTTTTTGCTGACCGGAAAGTAAAATCCCCCAAAGGTTTTCACCGTAACCCCACTGCTGCCGCCGCCGTGGGAACGCGTGAGTGTTTTTACCGTAACCCCACTGCTGCCGTCGCCGTGGGAACGCGTGAGTGTTTTTACCGCCATGAGCAGGGCCACCCCATCGCTGCTTGTCCAGTTCTTAAAAGAAGAGAGCAGTTCAAAAATGTCAACTTCGTCTCCAATCGGTTTCATTCAAACCAAACCGCACTCCACGGAGAGAGTGAATTTGACAGAGCCGGTAAAAGACGAAATTGATGAGGTTTTCTGACCATTTGTTTCGCAAGGCTTTGTTTCTCTGGAGGGGTGAGGAAAAGCCAGTCCCTATCACTATCCTGCGGGATACAGGCGCAAAACAATCACTAATTCGTGACGGCGTCCTTCCTTTTTCAGCCCAGTCCTACTGTGGCTCAGATGTTTTGGCGTGGGGAGTTAAATAAGCGTTGTGCGTGCGCCTTTGCATTTTGTTCAGTTGTAATCTCGATTCGTGTCAGGGAAATTCCAAGTTGCTGTGCGTCCTCAGTTACCGATAGCCGGTATTGATCTTCTCCTCGGAAATGATTTGGCCGGCGGAAAAGTTTTTCCCTCTCCCGAGGTAGTTGACCATCCGATTGTGGATGTGTGTGCCTCTGATTCCGCTGTGCCAAACTCGTCCCCTTTTCCTGTGTGTGCGGTAACCCGTGCTCAGGCACGAAAATTTGGAGATTTGGTGGATCTTAGTGACTCTTTTATGAGTACCTGCGATCCACCAAGCTCACTTTCAGTATGTGATGAAGATGTGCCTGTCTCTGTTGAGCTAAAGCCTGATGATGAAAGTCTGACAATTTCCGTAGATAGAGAACAGCTGATTAGAGCACAGAAAAGTGATCCTACATTGTCTGCTTGTGTATCTCTTGTGAAAAACCCGACATGTGATAAGTCTGTGTCTTACTTTGTTGATGAGGGTGTTCTGATGCGCCGCTGGTCTCCTAGCTCTGGTTTTACGCATGAGTCCGTGTGCCAAATTTTACTGCCACAGCCGTTCCGTTCCCAAGTCCTGAGTTTAGCACATGATCATAACCTGTCCGGCCATTTAGGAATCAGAAAAACCTACACTTGTGTCCTCCGGTACTTATTCTGGCCTGGGACATAACAGTACACTGTATAGTTTCAAACGGGGGGGGGGGGCATCTCGAACTGTGTAGTCAAGGACAGTGGGCAGAGTAAGATATGCCTGTACAGCTGGTTTCTCTGGGACTCTCGATGAATTATGCCAGAAGTGTATCTATATGCAAGTGACTTATAATCAATATATCACATGTACGCTGTTTGTTATCAAATCAAATGAACCTAGAACATTAATTATAGCTGAGCTTATGAAAACGCAAGAAACCACAGTGAAAACTGTTGAAATGAGAGCAAAGAATGCAACGTACATTTACTCACTTAGAAGAGAATATTAATCAAATGTTTAGTATGTCTGTATATTAGAAAAGAATATTAGAAGAGAATATTATTCAAATGTTTAGTATGTCTGTATAATGATTTACTGCTCATAAGATCGTGATAGAAAAGTGACCCATATGTGGAAAAATACAGAGTGACGAGTATGCTCAGAAAAAACCATGGATGACGTGTGTGTTAGCAGGCAGTTCGCGAGGGCGGGGGCGCCCTGAACTTTATAGAGATTTGGCAGAGCATGATTGAACTTTGTATACAGTTGTATACAGTTGGCAGACCATGAAGACTTTGGCCAATTTGCCACAATGATGTTTGCACCTGTTGGGGGGAGGAGTTGTGGGAGGAGTTAAGATAAGAACAGTGTGGGTGATTTGCCACAATGAGGTTTGAGGAGGAGTTGGAGGAGGAGTAACTCCTACAATGAGTGTAAAAATGACATTTCGAGGTCCATGTTTTTGGTCCAGCTTTATGCACTTGTGCTAAATAAAGTCTGATTTTCCTGAAGAGCTTGCTGCCGTGGTGTCTTTTCCCTCCTGAAGATTTCTTTTTCGACAAATTGGAGATTTGGACTCTGTCGTTTCCTACACACGACTTCAAGACACAGCTCAGAAAAAAAAGAAAAGAAATCCAAACCAGCACCTGACTCACACACACTGGGTCTACCGCGTGCTTACCAGCTTGGTGCAAGAGCGAATAGTTGACACCAAAGCCCCGACAGACTGCCAGCGAGGGCTACAAATACCCAAAGGAGGTTTCTGTAGCTGTTGGTTCACTTACGGCTTATTGTATGGTGCTTCTTCATCCGTGTTTATTTGTTAACATGCAAATTTAAACTACCAGATAACTGAACATAGCTTTCCACTATGCGGTATCTACATAAAAATAAATAAAGCAATATATTATCATTAGGCTATTTATCCATTGAATATTGAAAGTGAAAATATCCTGCTTTCAGCGAAAGATTTACGATGTCAATCTTACAACCACGATTGTCCCGCGCCATATAAAATGCATTGGCAAAGTTTATTGTTACATAAAAATATATGAAATCGTATAGAGACCCATATTGGCATAGATTATCATTAGACACACATTGTTTTACCTCCCTGGGGCGACATGGCTCAGGCAGTAAGAGCAGTCGTCTTGTAGTCGGAGGGTTGCCCGTTCGATCCCCACCTGGGCTGTGTCGAAGTGATACCTAACCACCAAATGCTCCTGACAAGCTGGTCGGCGCCTTGCATGGCAGCCAATCGCCTTTGGTGTGTGTGTATGTATGCATGGGTGAATAAGAAGCATCAATTGTACAGTGCTTTGGATAAAGGCACGATATAAATGCCAACCATTTACCTCCCCACCAGATCTAATCACTTGACCCCCTCACCTCAACATCATGGTAGGCTATAGAAGTGGTGTGACATGTGGCTGATTTGTTTTTTGCCTCGCATTTAATGTCAGATGTGAACTGTGTTTCCCTGTCGGAAGGAGCTAATTTGTTCATTCTAATAGCGTTAGGCTTCGTTGCTATCGTTTATTTACAGCTTTATTAGAAGATTTGAAGCATGGCCCCCTAATCACTTGGTTTGAGCCTTTTGTCACCTCCTGGCTCTCTGCAAGTGTAGCATGGTTAGCTCAGCTAGTTCGCTAGTAAGCATGGTGAAGTGCAGTGAAAGTGAAGGCTGGTAGCAGGTTATCGTGATAACACTCCCCGATGACGTAACCCTCAAATTCAAAAGAACATTGTTGCCCTTGGCTAGAGGCGAGTTCGTCTTTAGCTGACTGGTAACGCGTTCGTTCAACAAATATTTGGACAAAGTGAGAGGCCGGGGTTCAAATGCCACCTCGGACTCAGGCAATTTCTCACCTGTTAGACAAGGACAGGGGAAATGTAGCGATAGGCTATTGTTGTCACCCAATGGTGAGATTCCAGATAACATCTCCTATGATGTGCCAATGCGTTCCTCCAGCCCAAAATAATCGCGATAGGTTTAGCAAACTAGCTAGCTCAGTAACATAAATACAGATACATTTCATAAAAATACATTAAAGAAAAATGGCTACCGAAGTACTAATATGTATACAAAATTCTATTAAACGGCTGCCTTGCTGACATCACTGTGGGAAGGAACGTGCCAAATGTGAAACCATTTTCTTTTTACCTGTTGCATAGTGCGTGTTAGGCTACTTGCGAAAGAGTTTACAACAGCTAGGCTATTTTGCCAGACTTTAGTCTTCCACAGCTCTGACAATTCACTGCTTACACTACGGAAATAAAATACACCGATCAGCCACCCACCTGCTTAAACCAGTTTTTCATTATTAAAAATGCTTTAAATGCTATAGCTAGCCTACACTTGTCTATAAACACTTAATATTTCATGATATGATGTGCGTACTTATATATGCAGATAATCACAAGTGAAATGCTTTCAAAAGTTTAATTTTTAAATGAAAATGGAAGTATCGTAAGTGTATTGGGAGGGCGGTTGTGTGTGCACTGTTTTGTTATTTAAATATTTTGGTCCGTACTGGTGTTCACGATGACGTGTATGCTCCAGGGCCTGTAGAATTTGGTAGTTCGTGCTGTAACTGTGATGTTTGGTAGTGTGTGCTGTAACTGTGTGATGTTTCGTAGTTTGTGCTGTAACTGTGTGGTGTTTGGTTGTGTGTGCTGTAACTGTGTGATGTTTGGTAGTGTGTGCTGTAACTGTGTGATGTTTGGTAGTGTGTGCTGTAACTGTGATGTTTGGTAGTTTGTGCTGGAACTGTGTGATGTTTGGTAGTGTGTGCTGTAACTGTGTGATGTTTGGTAGTTTGTGCTGTAACTGTGTGATGTTTGGTAGTGTGTGCTGTAACTGTGTGATGTTTGGTAGTTTGTGCTGTAACTGTGTGATGTTTGGTAGTTTGTGCTGTAACTGTGTGATGTTTGGTAGTTTGTGCTGTAACTGTGTGATGTTTGGTAGTGTGGTTCTGCAGTGACCGTGGCTACAATCTGCGCTCTGCCTGGACACCTTAAGCAAGGTAAGCATAGCAAGCCAATTTGCAACGATGCCCCGTAGATCAATTTACAGCTCATTACTTAGCTGGCTACCATTATCCCAGCTTGCTAAATTAATCAAAGCACAGGCAATTAATTGAAGTTCAGCTACATAGCCTGTTACTTAAAAGAAAATGACAGTCAACTTCTAATTTAGGTTTATTTTGCTGTAGTGCTCAATTTCTCGCAATATGCAAAGTGTCTTCCTTTTATTTTGGAGGCTCACTCATCTTTATTGATGCTATAACTCTTGATGGCAGCAGCAGGATGAATTTAGAAGTCTACAAAAACATTGTCTGCCAACTTACAGAGAAATGCATCCAAACTAATTGGGAGGAACTACATCATGTGTCGTGTCTAGGGAACAAATTTGTTGAAAAACAACTTCACGAGGGAAAAGACACCACGGCAGCAAGCTCTTCAGGAAAATCAGACTTTATTAGCGCAAGTACACAAAGCCGGATCAATTCTGCAGAACTGAACCTCGATTGTTGGTTTCACAGCCAGCTGGTCTCTGTGGTGCTTCAGTGCAAAGGCCCACGCGATATTGTTTCGCTTTGTGAGCTGTTCTTAGAAATCTTTTGACATGTTGTTCCATAAACTATCCTTGAAAATGACAGTCTTCAATGTGTAAGGGTAATTTTCTTAATTGATTCTTAATTGACAATGTGTGTTCACATAAAGACAATCACATGATTACAAATAACATTTTAGTGATAATCCTTATTACTATTAGACCATTTTCTGAATTAAGTGCTTACTAGGAGTCTTTCTCTGTCTCTCTCCAGCAGACAGACAGCCTTTGACCTTAATGTCTCTGCTTCTCAGCTAGCACATTCCAGTCTTACAGCAAGGTCAACAAGGGGTATTCAGAAGACAAAATACTGATAAATGTTCGTGGCCAGCTTCATATCTTTTTTGTTTTGGTAAAGACCCCTTCAGGAAAAGTGTGTATAAGAGTCTTACTATGTCTGGTAAGCTTTCTGACTTTCTGTCATTTCTTTGCAAATAAATACGAAAGTTAAACTCACGTATAGCTATTGTTGTTTTTTACTGGATCTGTTTCATCAGACAATGCTCACCTGTGATATCTTATTTGTGCCTTTTTCCCCGCACAAATGCAAGACGCCCTGCCCTGTAAGCCGTTCAAGACGACCTGCCCCGCAAACTATTTTGGCAAAGACAGCTTACAAAGCAAGAAGATCTGCCCCGCAAACTGCTTTCTTAACAGAGAGGAATCATAAAAGATGAATTTATGTAAAACATGGTGCTATTCTATATTTTCCATTTTTCCTTTTAAGCATACACATTATTGTATTCAATTCAGGTTACATATGATTCACTGGGTACTTCTAGTACAAATTAATAGTTTATCAGTTTGAAAATATACAGGCATACTTGATCATACTTTAATATTTGATTAATGTTCTCTTCTAAGTGAGTAAGTGTGGTTTTTCAGCCTGACGCATTCTTTTGCTTTTTCTTCTACAGTTGACACTGGGGTTTCTTGCGTTTCCATAAGCTCATCCGTAATTAATGATATAGGTTCATTGGATTACATATTGATTACATGAGTAATAGGCAGCTTACATATTGGTATACTTTTGGCATGAAGCTTTAAGAGTTTTGGAGGAACCAGCTTGCTCAACTCTGACAGTTTGACGGTTTAATCTGATTTTGACTTGTGATTGATTTGTCATAAAATGGAGATAGAACATCTTGTTCTGTGAATTTTTCCTACACATGCAGCAAGACAATGACCCAAAACACACTGCCAACACAACAAAAGACTTCCTTCGGGAGAAAAAGTGGAAGGTTTTATCCTGGCCAGATATATTACCAGACCTTAACCAATTGAGCATGCATTTCACCTCCTGAAGAGGACATTTAAGGGAAAACCCCTTTAAGGGAAAAAAATTAAGTAGTAGTGTAGTGTAACACGTCTAGGTGTAAATACCAGGAAATAAAAGCTGAAATCTTTTTATCTGAACCCCAAATGTATTCACTGTATTTCAATAGCAAAGGAATTGGCTTTGCTGTTCCAACACTTTGGAAGGGGACTGTATATGGCTGTGGAAATCCCTGTAATACTCTCTAACTGTCAGAATCTGCCTACATTGTGATGGCTGCTGTTCTGTTCTGTTTCTGTTCTGTTTTGTCCCACTGTGTTAGACTCTGACCGACAGAAAGGGCTTGAGCACCCAGTCAGTGCGAGCCACACACACTCTGCTGACCACACCCACTCTGCTGACCACACCCACTCTAATGACCACACCCACTCTAATGACCACACCCACTCTAATGACCACACCCACTCTAATGACCACACCCACTCAAATGACCACACCCACTCGAATGATCACACCCACTCGAATGACCACACCCACTCTAATGACCACACCCACTCTGCTGACCACTCCCACTCTAATGACCACACTCACTCTAATGACCAAGCACATGGCTAATACGTAAGCATAGAAGCAAAATATATCAGGGTAAATTATTGGTTATGCCTGATCATATAGCATGCATACTGGATGAGCACACAGTGAGCCCTAGCCGTCAACATCACAGAAACGTAATGAATCAGAAACCATTATTTGGCCTGCCAGAGCCTGATGTTTTTCAGGATTCAAGATGAAGTGTCTTCTCAGACACTCTAGTGATAAGATAAGCTGTATTTCCTCAAGCCTGGGATGAAAGTCTGTCAAAGACCACAGGCCTGTATTTTTGACAGAGGGAGAGAAAGAGGGAAAGAGGATGAGAAAGACAAACACACACACACAAACCGCCACCCATACTTACAGGCTATATTTCGACTCCTTGTTGGCATTGGAAGACTGATCAAGAGGAATAGATAGGGAGGGCCTTGAATTCCACTAGGGACTTGAGAACTTGGAGAATTGTGTGTGTTTATATAAGTTTCAATTCCTGTGATTATACAATGAGTATAAAACAACAAAATACTGGAATCAGAATGTTTGCAGGCGAGAGAAATGACTCAGATTGAAACCTCCGTCTCTGTTCTCTCCAGTAGAGCCCTGTGCCCCTGGGAGGGTGGAAGCCACTGATGTGAAGAGCAGCTCAGTGAGCCTGTGTTGGGAACGACCGGTCAGCATGGAGGGAGTTTCTTATGAGATCCACATCAAGTACAGCTGTGAGGGAGAAGAGCCCAGATTACAGAAATGTGCCCCCAACACCACCACAGCTGTCCTTTCTGATCTGAGACCTGGGGTGGAATATATTTTCAACATCACTGCAGTTCTTTCAAATGGCAGCTGCAGCAAGACCAGCTCAGTATGTGTACACACAAGTAAGTGATGAAAATGTATTTTGACTTGTTATTTAAAACATTTACATTTAGTTTGAAGAGTTTGAACAGTTTTTCTTGTGATCTTAGATTATTTCAATTTCAATATAATCTTATAGTCCAGTTCTCCAGAGGAGCGCAAGTATTTCCTCAAGTGGATGAGGATCAACCTGAACAACCTCTCACGCACAACCCTTCCACTGCTCCAGGCACAGTACAAGGAATAGTGTCAGAAGTCTGTGGAAAGGTCATTTCAGAGTTAGACAGGAAGATGCCGAGCAAACTCCCCATAAAAGGACGGCAACCCTCCCATGGCACCTGTCAATGCTGGCTACAGTGAGTGCGTAAATCGTTTCAAGAGGAGTGTGATCGAGAAGTTTATGGAACAAAAACCTGGAAAGAGCACACACATTCACAGAGTTCCTTGAATGGACCAGGAGCTTATGGAAAGCAGTGAAGTATGAGAACTTCATCTTCAGCTTCCACAACAGCCTTGTGGCTGAAGCTTATGCTCAGCTTTGTACCAAGTTTAACAAGTGGGAGTGGGCCTTCAGTAAGTACTCCTGGTTAATGGGCGCTGAGACAAAAATATCAAACTTTGTAACAGAAGCAGCGCAGACTCAGCCATTCTCCAATATTGACGACTTGCTGATCCGCCTGAAAAGTGAGGCCTCTGTGAAACTGGCAGGAGAGGAACAGCACATTTTGGACAACCTCACTGAATTCTACAAGAGACCAGATAGACATGTTCAATTGGTAGAGAAGTAGTGAGAGACTTCATCATCAGCACCGGAAAAACCATCAGGATGGAGACAGAGAGCTCTGTGAAAAACAAGCTTGAGGCAGCGGTGGAGATTAGAAAGGGTTTATTGAAGTTAGAGAGAATCAAGAAAAAACACACAGCCACAATTGAGCAGAAGGTGCTGGACCTGATTGAGAAATGCAGGAAAAGTGCAAAAGAGCAGTCAGATCAACTGCTGGAGGATGAATTTGAGAAGATGTGGAATGAGACTGTGGCAGTTCCCTGGCATGGAAGAACAAGAGATTGTTCAAGATATCTACAACCAGCTGTGGGTTAACTTAGAGAGAAAAGGCGGTGCAGGACGTGAAATACTGTCAGAAGTGAAAAACTTGCATGAATGTAGAAGAGAGGCATTCGAAGTGAAGCATAAAGATACGCCATTGTGGCAGAAGCTTTTGAAGTTTTTGAACTTCAGCTGGATATGGCCTCCGAAGGAAAAGACAAAAGAGGTTGATCACATCATCAAGGACAGCAAGCAGTTTCTGAATGAGAAAATTAAAACAAAATCTGATTACCATAACACATACAAAACAGAGTTGCTTTGCAGGGTAGATGAAAACCTGAAAAGGTGCAGTGATCTGGAAACAAGTGCTGAGTTTCAGGCCAAGTTGAAGATCCACATCTGTGGACATGCAGCAAGGGGGTTTCTTCAAATGCATCAGGATTTTATCCATGCAAATGACCCCCGTCACTGTCTGGAACAGTTCAAGGCACAGTACTGTGCTGACTTTAAGGACATGTTCCATAAAAAAGACCAGTGTCAGAAGAAAGCAACAGAGTTTACCCTCTACTGCTTTGCACCTGCGGTGAAGAAATACATCACTGAGTCTCTGGGCCCTGACCTTGTGGATGAAGTGTTGACAGGACAGAAAGCCATTGACTTCAGCACTCAAACCTTTTTCCGGTTCTCAATCCACAAGCAGCTGCTTTCAGAAGATAACTCTAAGGACTTTGTGAGATACATAAATAATTACGAGACCTTTGTAAAGGACTGGATATTGGAGCGGATGTTTAAGCAGTTCTCAGAGGGAGATGGCCTCAGGAACATTGAGATCAGGCACCTGAAGGCAAAGGTTAAAAAAAATAAAGGAAGCCATAAAGAATGCAGAGATAGCCAGTAAACAAGTGGTAAGCAAGGGGGAAGAGGCCCAGCACATTCAGCAGTTCATTCAGGACATCTGTACTTACCTACAGAAGGAGCTTGTCATCCCTGCAGACCCCCTCAGATCAGTCCTGGCCTTAAACACTGCCAAGCCAGAAGACTTTTCCCGGTGTCTGGAGGTGCTTGTGGATGAAATGGAGCAGGTCTTTACCAGAGAGTTTCAGGAAGGTGGGGATGTGAGGGCCAGGCTGACCTCACTGCCCTTTCAGCCACAGAAGGAGCTGTTTAACAGGGTGTTTGGCTGTGGGAAGCAGTGTCCCTTCTGCAGGGCCCCCTGTGAAGCTGGTGGCAAGAGCCACACAGAGCACTTTGCCTCCATTCACCGTCCTCAGGGGATCAGGGGATACAGACAAATTGGCTCCTGTAAATTAGTGTGTGACATCTGCTCCACCGATGTTGCCAGTGAGAAAAACTTCAGGTCGACTGAAACAGAGTGGAAACTTCATCCATACAAGGAGTATCAGAGCATTTACCCTGACTGGCGCATCCAGCCTGACACCAGCATCCAGGCCTCAGACTACTGGAAGTACATCTTCACCAGGTTTAGCAAGCAGTTTGCCCAGGAATATGAAGCTGAGCCTGCTGACATCCCCCCCAATGGAGAGACATTACCCAGGACCAAGCCTGGAGGAAACCTTCCAGATGAAAACAGGAGATTAAAATAAATCATACATACAAAAAAGACAAAATACAAAATAGATCATACAGCCTGTTTCAGTCGGGCTGATTATGATGAGTGGAATTAATATTAAATAGTCTCCTCACAGGTGTAACTCATAATGCTTAAGTACTCACAGGTATAGTCTCCTCACAGGTGTAACTCATAATGCTTAAGTACTCACAGGTATAGTCTCCTCACAGGTGTAACTCATAATGCTTAAGTACTCACAGGTATAGTCTCCTCACAGGTGTAACTCATAATGCTTAAGTACTCACAGGTATAGTCTCCTCACAGGTGTAACTCATAATGCTTAAGTACTCACAGGTATAGTCTCCTCACAGGTGTAACTCATAATGCTTAAGTACTCACAGGTATAGTCTCCTCACAGGTGTAACTCATAATGCTTAAGTACTCACAGGTATAGTCTCCTCACAGGTGTAACTCATAATGCTTAAGTACTCACAGGTATAGTCTCCTCACAGGTGCAACTCATAATGCTTAAGTACTCACAGGTATAGTCTCCTCACAGGTGCAACTCATAATGCTTAAGTACTCACAGGTATAGTCTCCTCACAGGTGTAACTCATAATGCTTAAGTACTCACAGGTATAGTCTCCTCACAGGTGTAACTCATAATGCTTAAGTACTCACAGGTATTGTCTCCTCACAGGTGTAACTCATAATGCTTAAGTACTCACAGGTATAGTCTCCTCACAGGTGCAACTCATAATGCTTAAGTACTCACAGGTATAGTCTCCTCACAGGTGCAACTCATAATGCTTAAGTACTCACAGGTATAGTCTCCTCACAGGTGTAACTCATAATGCTTAAGTACTCACAGGTATAGTCTCCTCACAGGTGTAACTCATAATGCTTAAGTACTCACAGGTATAGTCTCCTCACAGGTGTAACTCATAATGCTTAAGTACTCACAGGTATAGTCTCCTCACAGGTGCAACTCATAATGCTTAAGTACTCACAGGTATAGTCTCCTCACAGGTGCAACTCATAATGCTTAAGCTCATACAGAGCTCATGGCCATCGACATGAAATAACTGCCGGTTTCCTGCACTACAAATAAAACACTCATTTTAAAATGTGAGCGTTTAATTAAATCCTCACTGACATGGACACTCCTGCATTTCTGCAGCCTTCAGCGAGTCTTCTCTGGTTCTGGTTCTATGACAGATACAATCAGCCAGTTATGAATTAGCATGGCTGAGCTTTGTACATTATTCCATTGCTGTGGTGCATAATCCGGGATGGTAAATTGACATTTTAACAGTTTGTTTTATGCTGAGAACTTCACCATATGAGCTGTATGAAAGAGAATACTCTTTACAAAATACAAGCATGATGACTATTTATCCATTTAGAAAGCTGAATTCAAATTTTGTTTTGCATCTCTGCACTTAGTAAAGCTGATGTATTTCACCAGACATGTTTACATTAATAATAAATGTTTAATTTGATTTGAACCAGGAATGAACAGTCCTTTATTTTGTTCACTGCCTTGAACTGAGCCCAAAGACAATGACAATGTCTTAATTCCACCACTAGATGGCAGTGAATCCTGTTAACATCTCTGTTCATTATTTGGGCCCATAAGCCCCACCTGGGCAGGGATGGCCTCTCTTGGTTTTGTAGTTTCACCACCCTGTATGACTGAATGATTTTTTTCCCAAGGGACAGGCTGGTTTCCCTGCTCCCGTCAGTAGCTCTGTGTTTGTTTGGAACCACACTGCTGGGTGTACAATGTGAGTTATGATACAGGTGTGTGTGGGTCTGAAATGTGTGAGGACTGTGGAACCTGCTGAGTGTTTTGGAACAGCATTTGATTTTCCCCCTCTGTTGGAGGAGATGTGTGATGCATCCTGGGTAAGTTTCTGCTTTGATAACATTTTTAAAATGGCTGACTCATCACTCTCCTGCCCCAGTGAGTCCTGGACTGGCACACTGTCTCTGACTCCACCATGTGCACAGACTCCAGTCCACTGAGTCCTGATCTAAATCCTGGATGAGTGTTAGACTAAAAGATTCAAGCTTTCAGTGTTATGTCCCTTTAATCGATAAGTATGAATAACTTCCCCAGTGTAATTGCATTTGGCTCATGTGTCAATTGTGCATTTAGAGCAAACTGGGACAGAAGGTGAGGCCAGCAGTGACTGGTACGATGTTAACAGGATTCACTGCCATCTAGTGGTGGAATGAAGACACTGTCATTGTCTTTGGGCTCAGTTCAAGGCAGTGAACAAAATAAAGGACTGTTGATACTGACGGGAAAGATTGATTTGACATCCCTGATTATGCACCATAGCAATGGAATACTGTACAAAGCTCAGCCATGCTAATTCAGAGTTTGTATAGATAAATAGTTATCGGTCATGATAGAGATAAAGGCACTTCAAAACATGCATATGATTTGTAAGTATAATAACTGGATGATATTATCTGTCATGAAAAACAATTCCATCCGGAAGATCATCAGCACTACTAAAACAGGGCATGTATGATCCATTTATTTTAATCTCCTGTTTTCATCTTGAATGACTCCTCCAGGTTTTCCATGGCTTGGTCCTGGGTAATGTCTCTCCATTGTGGGGGGATGTCAGCAGGCTCAGCTTCATATTCCTGGGCAAACTGCTTGTTAAACCTGGTGAAGATGTACTTCCAGTAGTCTGAGGCCTGGATGCTGGTGTCAGGCTGGATGCGCCAGTCAAGGAAAATCCTCTGATACTCCTTGTATGGATGAAGTTTCCACTCTGTTTCAGGCGACCTGAATTCGGTCTCACTGGCAACACTGGTGGAGCAGATGTCACACATTAATTTCTTGGAGTCTTCATATCTGTATCCCCCGATGCCTGAGGACGGTGAATGGAGGCAAAGTGCTCTGTGTGGCTCTTGCCACCAGCTTCACAGGGGGCATTGCAGAAGGGACACTGCCTCCCACAGCCAAACACCCTGTTAAACAGCACCTTCTGTGGCTGAAAGGGCAGTGAGGTCAGCCTGGCCCTCACATCCCCACCTTCCTGAAACTCTACGGTAAAGGTCTGCTCCGTTTCATCCACAAGCACCATCAGACACTGGGAAAAGTCTTCTGGTTTGGCAGAGTTTAAGGCCAGGACTGCTCTGAGGGGGTCTTTAGGGATGACAAGCTCCTGTAGGTAACAACAGATATCCTGAATGAACTGCTGAATGTGCTGGGCCTCCTTCCCCTTTCTTTCCACTCGTTTACTGATCTTTATCTCTGCTTTCTTTATGGCTTCCTTCATTATTTTAACCTTTGCCTTCAGGTGCTTAATCTCAATGTTCCTGAGGCCATCTCCCTCTGAGAACTGCTTAAACATCTGCTCCAATATCCAGTCCTGTACAACGGTCTCCTAATTATTCATGTATCTCACAAAGTCCTGAAAGTTATCATCTGAAAGTAGCTGCTTGAGGATTGAGAACTGGAAGAAGGTTCGAGTGCTGAGGTCAATGGCTTTCTGCCCTGTCAACATTTCATCCACAAGGTCAGGGCCCAGAGACTTGGTGATGTATTCCGTCACCGCAGGTGCAAGACAGTTAGAGGTGAACTCTTCAGCTTTCTTCTGACACTGGTCTTTTTTATGGAACATGTCCTTAAAGTCAGTGCAGTACTGTGCCTTGAACTGTTCCAGACAGCGACGGGGGTCTTTTGCATGGATAAAATCCCGATGCATTTTAAGAAACTCCTGTGCTGCATGTCCACAGATGTGGATCTTCAACTTGGCCTGAAACTCAGCACTTGTTTCCAGATCACTGCACCTATCCAGGTTTTCATCTACCCTGCAAAGCAACTCTGTTATGTATGTGTTATGGTAATCAGACTTTGTTCTCACTTTCTCATCCACAAACTGCCTGCTGTCCTCGATGATGTGATCAACCTTCTCTTTTGGCTTTTCCTTTGGCTGCCCTATCAAGAATTGGACTGACTTCCAAAGCTTCTGCCACACTCCCTGATCGCTAGGCTTCACTTGGAATGACTCTATTCAGCATTCATGCAAGTTTCCCACTTCTGACAGTATTTCATGGACTGCGCTGCCTTTTCTCTGTAAATTAACACACAGCTGGATGTAGATCTCGTGCACAATGTCTCGTTCCATGCCAGGGAACTGCAGCTCTGCCACAGCCTCATTCCACATCTTCTCAAATTTATTATTCAACTGTTGTTCAGACAGATCTTTTGCACTTTTCCTGCATTTCTCAATCAGGCCCAGAAGCTTCTGCTCCATTGTGGCTGTGTGGACTGTCTTGATTCTCTCTAACGTCAATAAACCCTTTCTAATCTCCACCGCTGCCTCAAGCTTGTTTTTCACAGACCACATGTCTATATGGTCTCTTGTAGAATTCTGTGAGGTTGTCCAAAATGTACTGTTTTCTGTGAGGTTGTCCAAAATGTACTGTTCCTCTCCTGTCAGTTTCACAGAGGCCTCTCCTTTCAGGCGGATCAGCAAGTCATCAATATTGGAAGATGGCTGAATCTGTTACAAAGTTTGATTGTGTGCATTAGTGTTCTGCAGTGGTTTGGTAGCATTCTCTCCTGGATTAGTTAAGTATCATTTGTTTGTTTGCTGTTTCTAATTCAGTTTAGTTGTCATTATAGTGTTCTGCTGTGTATTTGTTTGTTTGTTTGTTTGCTAGTTAATACAAGTGGTGTTTATTTAGATTACAGTAAAACTGGGTTAGGTGTTTGTTTCTCTCAGGTGAGCTAGGCTATTGAGTTAGGCTATTGTTTTTACTGGCTGGCAGGCCACAGCTTTTATTGTAGGAGGAGCCAATAGTTTGCACCCTGCTTAGGGTATAACTACTGGCACACCTGAACTCACTTCAGTGTGCATTAGTGTTCTGCAGTGGGTTGGTAGCATTTTCTCCTGGATTAGTTAAGTATAATTTCTTTGTTTGCTGTGTCTAATTCAGTTTAGTTGTCATTAAAGTGTTCTGCTGTATATTTGTTTGTTTGTTTGTTTGTTTGTTAGTTAATACAAGTGGTGTTTATTTAGATTACAGTGAAACTTTGTGAGGTGTTTGTTTCTCTCAGGTGAGCTAGGCTATTGAGTTAGGCTATTGTTTTCACTGCAGGTGTACAAAGTCGAGGGTGTCTATCTACGGGTGTCCATCCAGGCTGTCTGAGAGCCTGATGAGTGTTTTTGTTTTCGCTGCCTGCCCTAATTTCACTGCGTAGTATTCCTCTTGTCCTCCCTAATTCCCTCCATGTGTTTCCTTCCCATCCCTGTCCTCTCTCCTCTCCCCAGGTCCCAGTCAGGTAGGAGGTTTGCTTCCTGCCAACATGGGCAGAATATCTCAAACCTCATCTTCTCTCCCAGATCCGCTGGTATTGATCTCTGTGTGGCTGGTGGCCTCTGGAACTGCCAGTCCGCCGTCCAGAAAGCAGACTTCATATCTGCCTATGTCTCCCACCTCAACCTTGACTTTCTTGCTTTAACTGAAACGTGGCTCTCACCAGAGAACACAGCCACCCCGGCTGCCCTTTCCTCTGCCTTCTCTTTTTCCCACACACCCAGAACCTCTGGCAGAGGAGGCGGCACAGGTCTCCTAATCTCATCCTCATGGAGATCTAGTGTCTTCTCCTCATCCTTCGCCTTCTCCTCTTTTGAATTTCATGTGGTTTCTGTTACTTTGCCGTGCAAACTGTTTATTATTGTTGTTTATCGCCCCCTGGGTCCTCTGGGGAGCTTCTTGGATGATATGGACATCCTCATTAGCTCCTCACCAGTCAATGACACTCCCCTGATCCTCCTGGGTGACTTCAACCTCAACTCAGAGTCCACCCAGTCTACCTTTCTCTCCCTCCTTTCTTCTTTTGACCTTACCCTCACTCTTTCCCCTCCCACCCACAAAGCAGGCAACCTTCTTGACCTCATCTTCACAAGGAGCTGCACAACAACCAACCTCTCTGTAACACCACTCCATATATCTGACCACTCCTTCATCTCTTTTTCTCTTCCACTCTCAGCCATTCAGAACCACTGACAGTAGACCAGAGGTGTCCAATCTTATCCTAAAAGGGCCGGCGTGGGTGCAGGTTTTTGTTTTAACCCAGCAGTAACACACCTGATTATACTAATGAACTAATCGTGGTCTTTAATCAAGACCTTGATTAGTAGAATCAGCTGTCTTCGTCCTGTGCTATAACAAGAACCTGCACACACACCGGCCCTTTCTGGATAAGATTGGACACCCCTGCAGTAGACAAAGCACAGGGATAAGCGCTAGCCAGTCCTGCTAACAGACAGCAGTAATGTTACTTGAAGAAAGGAAAAAAACATTACATTATTGGCATTTGGCAGACGCTCTTATCCAGAGCGACGTACAACAAAGTGCATACCCATAACCAGGGATAAGTTCGCTGAAAGACCCTAGAGGTAAGTACAATTTCAACTGCTACCTGTACAACAAAGATAAGGACAAGGGCCAATTTTTTTTTTTTTTTTTTTTTTTTTTTGAACAAACAAACAAACAGAGCAAAAGTCACCAAAGTTAACTATCCAAACACTGCTTACCTAGCCAACTAAAATACTGATACACAAGTCACAGAGACAACAATTAAGGTTCACAGGGAGGTAGGGAGGGATGGGGAGAGGTGCTGTTTGAAGAGGTGTGTCTTCAGCTTGCGCTTGAAGGTGGGGAGGGATTCTATAGTTCTGACCTCAACGGGGAGTTCGTTCCACCACCGTGGAGCCAGAACAGACAGTAGTCGTGAGCGTGAGGTGGAGGTTCTGAGAGGGGGAGGTGCCAAGCGGCCTGTGGAGGCTGAACGAAGAGGTCTGGCAGGGGTGTAGGGTCTGATGATTTTTTGCAGATAAGCTGGGGAAGACCCTTTAACTGCTTGGAAGGCTAGCACCAATGTTTTGAATTTGATGCGAGCCATGACAGGCAGCCAGTGGAGGGAAGTAAGCAGGGGGGTGACGTGTGAGTATTTGGGAAGGTTGAAGACCAGACGAGCTGCTGCATTCTGGATGAGTTGGAGGGGTCTGATGGCAGACGCTGGGAGGCCAGCCAAGAGGGAATTGCAGTAGTCCAGGCGGGACAGAACCATCGCTTGGACCAGGAGCTGGGTCACAACATCACAATATTACATTACTCTTTCTAACTAATGGCTTCATGGTAAAAAAGCAAAAATGCTGCTCACTCATTTAAAAGGACACCCAGCGCAACTTGCTGTTCATAACCCACTTAGTCTCTCTTGTCCCATTTTGCTCCTTAAGCAGTTCTTGATAAGTTTTTAGTTTCGAAAACGAGCGTTTGGCTGTCGTCAGGTGAAAGTGGCAGTCAAGGTAGCGCATACATCGCCGAAGGCAGTTGCTACTTAAAAAACTGATCTACCTCTGGTAGTTTTGCTGCGTTTTACAGTTCCTCCTTTATCCATCACTCGTGCTTGCTAGCTGACGCGCAGTGAGGTAATCGCGTCATTGAACGCGATAGATCAATTACAGATAATAGAAGCGACCTTTTTTAAATTTTTATTTCACCTCTGAAAACATTAACTTGTCAGCCATTTGCTCTACTGCCTAACTAAAAAATAGGAAAAACACGTAATTGGTTTGTAACCATGGGGGAGATATGCAGTGCAAATCAAAGGTATTTTTTTAGCATGAGTAAATATTGTCTCCCGGTTCATCAATACAATAATACAATAGCACAGCACAGGCTTCTCCGCACCCCGGCCCCGGAGCGATCCCACCGCCGGTCCCGCCCTTGGCTACCTTCCTATCGCACTCACACACGCACGGGCGTAGGTTCATATATAGTAGGTAGTGTCACGTCCCTACTACTTTTTTAAACATGCGATTTTGCCAATACCGCTTTACGAACTAAACAACTAAACCTACACCAACACGAGCCAAACATGACTCTCAGATGTGATCTACGACCATGCTGATTATGCAGCTGCCTGGCAGCTCGCACAGCAAAAGTGACGTCCCTAACAAGAGCTTTACGCATGGGATATGCGCGCCTTGTTCATTTCGAGTCCCAGTGCTAGTATGTCACCCACTGTTACTGCTTTTCTCCTAGCTATGACATGTCTTCTGGCACACAGCAAAATTGGTTTGAACAACGATATTTCCCCATGGAGATCTTCACCTATATTTTATCTACAGTGTTATGCCACAGTAATTTTAGTTTTACGAATGGGCTTGAAAAAAAGGGCTTGAAATATTCGTACGCCACTTTCTAAACATAAATTGGGATTCATATATATATTAAACTTGACACGGAAATTGGCGCACATTTATGGAAACTTTGACCCATGTGTATGCACATTATGGAGGAGGAGGGAAATAGCGACCTTGCAGGCAAAGTAGTGAAATACAGACAATATATATTTTTTATTTTACCTTTATTTTACCAGGAAATAGTCCCATTGCGATTTACATCTCTTTTACAAGGGAGTCCTGGCCAAAAAGGCTTACAATATAACAAATAACACAGATGTTGCATTACACACAGCAAGGTACAGAGGAACATAGATACATACAAATAATTTAGGCTAAAACAAGTAAAAACATTTAGGTAAAACAAGTGCATAAACCGCGGGTGAACAAGCCAACATCAAAGCATAATTTGCAGCGGTAAACACCAGGTAGGGATGTGATAAATCATCAGTTTTTGTAATGCACTCATATCGCAATAAGGACACCACACCAGGTAGGGATGTGATAAATCATCAGTTTTTGTAATGCACTCATATCGCAATAAGGACACCACACCAGGTAGGGATGTGATAAATCATCAGTTTTTGTAATGCACTCATATCGCAATAAGGACACCACACCAGGTAGGGATGTGATAAATCATCAGTTTTTGTAATGCACTCATATCGCAATAAGGACACCACACCAGGTAGGGATGTGATAAATCATCAGTTTTTGTAATGCACTCATATCGCAATAAGGACACCACCCCAGGTAGGGATGTGATAAATCATCAGTTTTTGTAATGCACTCATATCGCAATAAGGACACCACACCAGGTAGGGATGTGATAAATCATCAGTTTTTGTAATGCACTCATATCGCAATAAGGACACCACACCAGGTAGGGATGTGATAAATCATCAGTTTTTGTAATGCACTCATATCGCAATAAGGACACCACACCAGGTAGGGATGTGATAAATCATCAGTTTTTGTAATGCACTCATATCGCAATAAGGACACCACCCCAGGTAGGGATGTGATAAATCATCAGTTTTTGTAATGCACTCATATCGCAATAAGGACACCACACCAGGTAGGGATGTGATAAATCATCAGTTTTTGTAATGCACTCATATCGCAATAAGGACACCACACCAGGTAGGGATGTGATAAATCATCAGTTTTTGTAATGCACTCATATCGCAATAAGGACACCACACCAGGTAGGGATGTGATAAATCATCAGTTTTTGTAATGCACTCATATCGCAATAAGGACACCACACCAGGTAGGGATGTGATAAATCATCAGTTTTTGTAATGCACTCATATCGCAATAAGGACACCACACCAGGTAGGGATGTGATAAATCATCAGTTTTTGTAATGCACTCATATCGCAATAAGGACACCACACCAGGTAGGGATGTGATAAATCATCAGTTTTTGTAATGCACTCATATCGCAATAAGGACACCACCCCAGGTAGGGATGTGATAAATCATCAGTTTTTGTAATGCACTCATATCGCAATAAGGACACCACACCAGGTAGGGATGTGATAAATCATCAGTTTTTGTAATGCACTCATATTGCAATAAGGACACCACCCCAGGTAGGGATGTGATAAATCATCAGTTTTTGTAATGCACTCATATCGCAATAAGGACACCACACCAGGTAGGGATGTGATAAATCATCAGTTTTTGTAATGCACTCATATCGCAATAAGGACACCACACCAGGTAGGGATGTGATAAATCATCAGTTTTTGTAATGCACTCATATCGCAATAAGGACACCACACCAGGTAGGGATGTGATAAATCATCAGTTTTTGTAATGCACTCATATCGCAATAAGGACACCACACCAGGTAGGGATGTGATAAATCATCAGTTTTTGTAATGCACTCATATCGCAATAAGGACACCACACCAGGTAGGGATGTGATAAATCATCAGTTTTTGTAATGCACTCATATCGCAATAAGGACACCACACCAGGTAGGGATGTGATAAATCATCAGTTTTTGTAATGCACTCATATCGCAATAAGGACACCACACCAGGTAGGGATGTGATAAATCATCAGTTTTTGTAATGCACTCATATCGCAATAAGGACACCACACCAGGTAGGGATGTGATAAATCATCAGTTTTTGAATTGCACTCATATCGCAATAAGGACACCACACCACTGGTCGATTTTAATGCATCGATTAAAATAAGAATTCTTCATGTTTTCATCCCTCTTCCCTATGGCTTCTGCCAGACAGACTTGATTGGCATGAAATCTGTAAATATGCTGTATGACACTGAGTTTACCACCTATTACACCATAGGTGACTGGTCTTATGATAATCTATGCCAATACAGGTCTCTATACAATTTGATATATTTTTATGTAATGGTAAACTTTGCCAATGCATTTTATATGGCGCGGGACAATTGTGGTTGTAAGATTAACAAGGTAAATTTTTCGCTGAAAGCAGGATATTTTCACTTTCAATATTCAATGGATAAATAGCCTAATGATAATGTATTGCTTTATTTATTTTTATGTAGATACCGCATAGTGGAAAGCTATGTTCAGTTATCCGGTAGTTTGAATTTGCGTGTTAACAAATAAACACGGATGAAGAAACGCCATACAATAAGCCGTAAGTGAACCAACAGCTACAGAAAACACAGAAATTATTTGATAACTATCCTAGAATTCAACTATCTGCGGTGTTTCCATTCTTAACCCCCTGAAATGGCCGCAGATTGACTTCTAGTTTAGAATCTAAACAGCGTATTGCAATATTGCTTAAACCACAATAATACGGATGGTGGTGACCGTGCATTTCTTTTAAACCATTTCAGCTTCAGAAAAAAATATCTGTTATCAGTTAGCAATTTTTTGTAAACGTTTACAACTCAGTTTGGTTAACCATTTAAACGAGGACAAATTTGTTTTTGTGAATCAATTACATCATATTCCAAGGTATCTTTCTTATTCATCTTTCTAAGTTTCTCTTAGCTTTGCGCTCTGAGATGCCATTCACAGACATAGTCTACATTGGGCTCATCAAGGACAGTTCTATGCTTATCAATATTAATTAAGGTTGTTTCTTTAACCATGTATGGGTAATTTTAGGAGTGAACTAGGCGGTGTGTTGGGCTCGTGCATGTATGGACAATTCAAAGTATTAGGGGGATTTATAAAAGGAAATTGCGCACTGGCAGGCGTTGGCAATAGATCGCAATATTTTTTGGCTTCCGAACATTTCCTCTTTTCTACGTACGCCAACATTTTGTGTGGATTCGACGCAGAGTTTTATAAATGAGGCCCTAGGTTTCTGCACTGAAGCAGTCATGCTATGATTGGTGAAATACATTGAACCTCCACTAGGTGGCAGTGCTTAATTTACACAGGCACTGCATTACTGCAGTTCCACACTGTAGAGCAGTATATATTTCCACTAATACACTAATGACAAACAAACTCTAGTTTATTAGAGGATAGATTAAATTACTGTAAATTGAGAAATCAGGTGACTACATTTAACAAAAGTAAGAAGAAGGAATATTATAAGCAAAGAAAGGTTCTACTTCTGCAAATTGAATAGGCCACATGTGAAGAGTTTGTGTAATGCCCACTTTACCCCGAGCGGGCGAGGGGAAGACTGTTAGCTGTGCACGCAGTAACGGTATGTTCATTCTAGGTCGATCTTCTACATGTGGTAGGCTACCAAATGTCACAGAGCTAAAATCTAAGGCTGTAGTAGGATTGAAATTGCAGTTTTGCTGTAGTTTCAATATCGCAGGGTTTAAAGCACGAACAAATGATGTTCCTTAAATGTATTGTTCAGAATAATCTGAAATGGGGGGTGCGCTGGTGTAGGTAGGCTATTTAAATTAGTTTAATTTAAATACTCTAAACAGCCGCTAGTCTACTTATAAATGACGACAAAACAATTAGGTTAAAACAATTAGGTTAATAGTTAGCGAAATATTATTAGTTATGCTGGTATTGTATGGGCGGCACGGATGGTGCAGTAGGTAGCACTGCCGCCTCACAGCAAGGAGGTCCTGGGTTCGAATCCCCGTCGGCCGGGGCCTCTCTGTGCGGAGTTTGCATGTTCTCCCCATGTACTCCGGTTTCCTCCCACAGTCCAAAGACATGCAGGTTAGGCTGATTGGAGAGTCTAAATTGCCTGTAGGTATGAGTGTGTGAGTGAATGGTGTGTGTGCCCTGCGATGGACTGGTGACCTGTCCAGGGTGTATTCCTGCCTTTTGCCCAATGTATGTTGGGATAGGCTCCAGCCCCCCTGTGACCCTGTTCAGGATAAGCAGGTTCAGATAATGGATGGATGGTATTGTATGGAGTTACAATTTGATAATGATTCACTGACAAACTGCGCAATGTAATTTTAAAGCGCCAAATGCTGCTGTTCGATGTCGGATTTCTTATTTCGTATTTTTATTTTTCATTTTTTAATCCAACGATGGTTAAAGTGGGGCCATTTTTTCTGAAGGTGGTCCGCCATAAACCACTGCGGGAAATACTGAATATGTTAGATCCATCCATTATCTTAACCCGCTTATCCTGAACAGGGTCGCAGGGGGGCTGGAGCCTATCCCAGCATAGACGAAAGGCAAGAATACATCCTGGACAGTACACACACCATTCACTCAAACACTCATACCCACAGGCAATTTAGACTCTCCAATCAGCCTAACCTGCAGGTCCTTGGACTGTGGGAGGAAACCCACGCGAACACGGGGAGAACATGCAAACTCTCGGGATTCCCGACCGGGATTCGAATCCTAGACCTCTTCTATCCCCCTTACAAAACTTATCCCCTCCAGGGTCACGTTTCCGGTTACGTTCCCCTCATGCGTAAATCAACGTCATGAGTTAGCGTCAAGTCGACAGCGTGCATACGCTTAGTCATTACTCTGTCAATAAGCATTTATTCAGTCCGCTGTATGTAAGTTAGCGAAACATACATTTCCCTACAGTTTAAGATAGCGATAGAGATAGATAGTGCTCGTCTCTCGGTGGACTAATATCAGTACCGCTAGCTAGTTAGTGAAACGGACAGCAAACCATTCGGCAATAAATATATGTAGAGAAGTAGATAAGCACGACATAGGTAGATATATTTAAGTTAGCTTCCTAGCTAGCAAAATAAAAAATATCTAGCTAGCGGACAGTCAGGCGGATAGATCGCTCGCTAACTAGGAAGATAAGCCATAGCTGTTTTTTTATTCCTAGCTAGCTAGGATATGTCTATCTATCTAGCTAGATGTAGCATATATCGTGGTTCAATATATATAAATAACCGAGATATTACATATGAAGCACTACATATTCACAAAAGCATCGCTAGCTTGCCGATGCAGAGGGGGATACGTTTTGTAAGGGGGATAGAATTTGTTGTGATTATGCAAGATGCGGTCACAATTTTGCCAAGATCATCACAATAATAGCTCATTAGGACAGAATTCTAACCATGTTCAATCTTATAGACTCATCAGAATTTAATCTGTCACACACCGCGCAGAAACAACTTCACGGAGTTTCTTGCACCAAGTGTGAAGTGGTTACCCGTCCCCACCCTTTTCTTCAACCAAAGCCATTCATTTTTCAGGATTAAATTCCTCCTGTATATAGCTATAATTTTAGCTCGTAGCAAAGTAGCAAAGGTACGCATTATCTTGACTTGGCCGGGGAGTGATTATTTTGTTTTCCCTATTATTTTATTATTTATTTATTGAGCGAGAATATTTTTTGGTGGAAAAACCGCGCGTCCTTCCACTACATTGCTGAACCGGAAGTCCCCGTACCTGAACTACATTTTCAGAATAGGCTACATCTCCCAACCCTTAATGTGCGAATCGAAGCAGTAGACATACCGGACAAGCTTGAGTCACGATCCGCAAGAGCATGATTTCTAAAATTCCATATAATTTGCATATAAAAACCGCTAGCTGCCGAATATGTCACCATCGATGATAAAATAGCTAGCGGGCTAACGGCACAACTAACGTCGCAGAACATAGCGATACATGAACAGCTTCAGCGCAGGCTACGTCTTCGTAATAAGTCTTCAGACTGGATACACTCCTCGAGAGACACCGGTTGTGAGCGGGTGGCTTTATATGCTGGGGTCTGTACTTGTGGGGGTAGCCGTCTGCACGAAAGCGAGGGGGCGCAACCGGCGTCCAATGGATCATGTGATTTATCGTAAAGTCTAACAGTTGTAACATCTTACCCATTAGTGGGGAAACTGCCAGACTGCCCCCACATCAGTGGATACTATACCCAGCCACCTTCATTCCTCACCATGTAACCACGGTAGCTGCGCTAGTGATGAAAACTTCTTTATTTGTGATATTCGCAGGTTTTCAAATACATCTTACACATTACGCATTCCGATTCGAGCAGACATTGTAACAGACACTCACGATATCACTCACTGATCGAGTCTTTGGTGAATTATTTTGATCACTGGTGGGTTTATCTTGATGTGACACATTGGGACTTGTAATCGCCATTTCATCGCTTACATTCTGCCATCTGTCACCGCGTAGTGAGCCCATTTTGACAGCCAGCAGTCGAAAGTTAGTTAACTCATACTGTATAGACAAACTTAATGTATGTTTTCATGTTGAGCAAGTGTGAACGGCCACATTAACAAATGAATGCCTACATCGATGACATGAAGACAGGCGTCGTAAAGACTTATTTGGTTTCAATGTCTTTTGGAAAATGTCAAACACTAACTTCGCAAATATGTATGCAAGGTTAGTTGGACTCTTGATGGTGCTGGACAAGGTGCAAATGTGTACCCACGTTCAGTCATTTATAGAGCTGTCAGCCAATTAAAAACAAGGCAATTGGTCGGAACAATACGCAGTATACGCACCTGAGCGGCCATTTTGCACCAGGACACTCACCACACACCAGTGGAGGTGGAGGGAGAGAACATTTTTTATTTTTTTTGCCAATTGAATCAGGGGATGATCAGGTGGCAGGTTGAGAGAGCCAGGGTTGGGAATTTAGCCAGGACACCGGGGAACCCCCTACTCTTTGCGAAGAGTGTCATGGAACGTTTAAATACATTAATCCAAAGCATGGATCTTGTTTCATGAAAGGAGATAAACTATTTTTTCTGATTGTTCTGAGCTGCAAGAAGCTCCATTTGACAACATAGTTTATGTGCATGTATTATATATTATATCAGAGGTCAGAATCAAAGATGACACCCACATTTCTGGCATGTGAAGATACATAAATTAACATAAATCTGGATTTAGGATTATTAGAGTTCATCCAGATCATTTTTCAGACATGAGGAATCCAAATGAATCTTCAGAATCCACTTGTGGGAAAACCTGACTCCAGTTGCACACTGTGTGAGACCATATACATATGAGGCTTTGTGTGAACATATTTCCAGTGAACATGGTCGTCTTCGTTTTACCATGTTCAGATGAATCAGTCTCTGAAGTTCTTCATGTGTTGCATTATGGGTACGTTTCTGCTTTGAGGAAATATTTGTTTTGAGCAAATATGACTGACTCATGACGCTCCTGCCCCAGTGTGTGTTGAGTCCTGGACTGGCACACTGCCTCTGACTGCACCATGTGCACAGACTCCAGTCCGCTGAGTCCTGATGTAAATCCTGCTTTACTAGAAGATTCAAGCTTTCAGTTTTAAACCCCTTTCATTAACAAAAGTATGAAAAACTTTTCCGGTGCAGGTAATGAAATTGGACACATGCGTAATTTTTAACTAAAACTTTTAGCTAACTGGGACATAAGGTCAAGCCAATAAAGTATACGATGGCAATTTAATTCTTTGCCATCTAGTGGTGGGATGAAGATACTGTCTTTGGGAAACTCAGTTCAAGGCAGTGAACCAAAAATAAAGGACTGTCCATTAAGTTCAAATCAAATTAAGCATTTATTATTGATGTGATAGTGCCATTTATACAATTAAGACATTTTTGAAATACATGTCTTTTGAAACACATCAGTTGTACAAAGTGCAGAGAGGCTAATTTTGAAACCTATTTCAAAAAAGGTGAATGTAGTTTATGTGCAGAATTGTATTGAGTAAACCCACACTTATTCTATTCCACTGAACTTGGCTGGGGCTTTATATGTGCTTAACCATTATGAGTTGTCTGTGAGGGAGAAGAATAGGGCATAAACATTCACAAACTACAGCAGAAGCCAGAATTACTAAAAGTAATGAATTACTAAAATGAAAAGTATCTGATCCATGGTGCAGAATTTTCCTAATAATAAACTTAATCATTAAGGTGATGCCTTAAACTGTTCTATTCTTATTTGGCACACCACAAACTAACTGGGACACGGCAAAAAGATGACATGATTTAAACATCATATACAATTTGTATTTAAGAACTGTAAATCTGTTGAATTAGGACTATGTCCAAATCAGGAGTCAAGACATGTGGATATATTATATACTCGCTGCTCTTCAAAAATGTTCAGGTTGCCTTGGCACCTTCAAGCGTATTGATCTTCTTCCTCATCTTCCTTGGATGCGATTTCAACTGCCTCCTGAATTTCCCTTTTCTTCTCTTCTGATTCTGGAGGTAGCACAGCCATCAGCCCACTCTCGATTTTCTCCAGCCTTTGCATGGTCTTCCTTTCAAAGTTATCTTTATTTTTCATCACAAGATTTCTTATTCCTTTTTCAGCTACCTCACAGGAATCTGCAAATTGTAATCGCTCACTGTTGAACTCTGTGTTTCCGACCTCCAAACACATGAGTTTGCTCAATCTGCTCACTGGATCCATCAGATACTTGTCAGACACCTCAGTGTATGTCCCTGCGATCATATTAACCAGGCTGGCAATGTTGGACGCATAGAAAGCCTGGTTGTAGATCATGTCTTTCAAAAACATTTTTGAAGAGTATTTCAATTTTGTGTTGGATGCCTTCTCACCTGTTTTAGCGAAATCTTCCAGGGACTTGGTCAGGCTGGTTTTCATGAGGTTGGAAACCATCTGGAAGAAGCGCACCAGCTTCTGCCACTGCTCCTTCACCTTTCCCATCGCTCGAAGACCCTCAGACAGAATTCTTATGGTTGTGGTGAAGTCTATCTCTTTGACTTCACAGTTTCTCATGGTGACAAGAATTTCAGTCATCTCTTTCCTGTTTTTCTCCATGTTCTCAGCATTCTTCTCATATATGTCCCTCACTTTGTCAAGCTGGGCTCTGCTCTGCTCTATTCGAAAGCGGGCATTATCTGAGGCCATCTGGCCTGCAGACTTGGAGCCTGAACTATTCTCTCGAGTTTGAGATATTTGTGGTAGTGTTACAGGGAATGCTGAGGTATTCGTCGCAGATTTGCTCTTGGTATCAAAAACCATCGCATCTTTCCTCAGAGTTTTCATCAGCCCTATAATCTCTGCTGTTTGGGCATCATTGCGCTCTGCTTTAGGTGCTTGTTTTTCCAGTTTACAGCAGATAGTGATGGCCGAGGTGCACAATGCCAAAGCCTTTTTTTTTGCGCCGCATTGCCTTTCCTCTTTTATTGATTTTTTGATTTCCAGAAATTGGTCCTTTACCCAATTGGTATTTGGTACCTTAGTTTTGTCATCAACTATTTCAGACCAATTGATTTTGCCTTCATCAAAACAACCATCAAGCCTGTCCACTAAGGACATGATATAATTTGATTTGGAAGAAATATTGTTTTCTGAGATTTGATCATTTTCTGTTTGCGAAGATATTGTCTTCCCAATATCATTATATATCTTTTTAGGAACTGCCACTGGCGCAGTAATTATGGATGCAATCCCGGAAAAAACTGATGTGACACTGTCAGCCATTGCTTCTACAAAATTCATTCCCATAATTTCCCAGCCACTGGGCATTGAGGCCATTGATGTTTTGAAGCTCTCCTGTGCCTCCTCCAGCTGCTTGCTCATGTTATTGAAGGCCAGCTCAGCACGTTTGTTGGCCTCCTCTGAAGCTGCTTGCCTTAGTTTTGATTCGTCAATCTTCTTTCTGACTTCCTCCAATTCAGCCCCATACACCTGTTTTGCACTGGTGCAACTTTCAAGGAGCTCATGGATGAGTTCAATGACCTCAGTGAACTTGTTCTCTGTTGACTCAGCCAGTTGCAGGCAGTCATCAGCGATGTTCTTAATGTTATCCAGCTGGTCTGGGAGCATGGCCTGCACAAGGTTGTCATCATCCTGAAGAAGTATCTTCACTGCCGTCTTGATGTAGTTTGGTACACTGTTGGTGTAGAGACGAATCTGGTCCATATTCTTGTGTGCCTCATTGAATGCACGCCACCCAGAATTGCACACTTGCATGAGGCAAGCACGGAATGAGTCAGGGTATTTGGCATATTTGAAACCACCTTCTGGGCCCCCTTTACGAATAGAAAAATCTGTATTTGAGGAGATGAAGACCAGCTCTCCCAAAATGGCTATGGACATTGGTGCTGGTGTCAGGTACTCCTCCCAGTTGGCATACGGCTGCATCAGGAGTTTGGTGTCCTCTCGGCAGTCTGCTGCTCTAGTGAGACCTTTTGTCACTTTAACAATTGAGGTTTCCATAGTTTTTTCCTTCCTAGAGAAACATAAAACAGTTTGTTACCGACCTGTTAATACAATGCTTGTGCATGTGTGGCCACCACATTGTGACTTAACCAGAGGTTGTATGTATAAAGCTTGTTTGTGAAAAAAATTTAGTTTATGAAATGGGGTTGCTGGGTGCATGGCCAACTATACAGCTTTATAGCTGTATCTGTCATGGTTTTCACTGTCTACTGCTGGAAATGTCAGTATTTACCGCTCTAGATGTCTAGAGGGCTTGGCAGCTCAGTTCAGCAGGAGAGATTACCTCCCGCATGTGGGATGCGGGTGTAATCATAGCCGATTGCAGTCAGCTGCTTGGAGAGCTATTTAAGTCTCTTCCTGGCACTGCTCTGAGCTTTGGTGTTTCAGTTTGACACGTACACAGAGCTGGTATAGAGGTATTAAGGTAGACAAAGAGACAGAGAGACAGAGAGACAGAGAGAGAAGCATCTTGAGAAGCATTCATTTAGAAATGAGAAATTAGAAATAGAGAAGTTTAGGGACCTAGTTTGTTTTCCTTTGGGTTGGTGAGTTCCTGAGAACCTTCCCTATTTTTGTTTCTGGGTTCTGCTTCTGTTTTGAATAGCGAGTGGCAGAGTTCGGCGCATAAAGTTTAGCCCGTTTGAGACTGGCAGTAAAATATCTTGTTTTGTTTTTCCTGGACCAGTATAGCTCAGGTCAGTTTTTCTGTTGGCGGATCGCCGGGGAGTTTGGTTCCCTTTTTCTGTTTTCTCACCTATTTTAGAGGTTATCCAACTTATCGTTGGTAACTTTGTGATCCCTTCCCGGTCGCTCTTGGTCTCCCGCCCCTGCTCCCTTCCAGTGTTTAGTAAAGTAGCAACCGAGTCTATTATTACAGTAGAATTAGACTAGATGTTTGTCTTGTCATTAAATTGTGCCTATAGTTCCCACTGTAATCACCAGAGATGATGGCAAATCATCAGGTGGCAAATGTGAGCACTCTACTGCACAGCTGTTGTGAGCCCACCCTTGCCATCGTGATGGACTTAATTTGCCTAGGCCTACAATTTCTACTTTTTTCTTGAAATATTTGAAATATCTTGTTTTCAGTTAAATTATTATGAATGTACGCATGGTAGCATGGTAGCTAACCTACAATGTGACTAGGGTGTTAAGCATGTGTTTTACACACAGATTTGCCAAATCGTAAAAAAAAAAGAAAATAAATTACACAAGAGACCTACGCCTCTTTCACAATTGTAGGTCAGAATTTTTTAGTTAAAAGAACTTCCGACCTCCAAGCATTCCAGGTTCACGTGCAGCAGGTTAGCTCTGTGCTCACATCTAAGAATATAGTTCTAGCCAAATCAGTAGCTAATCGGCAAAAGTGTGGTCAGCTGTATTTCCAAATGCTTTCACTTTTTCTTTTGGTATTTTTTACATTCCCAAATAACTTATGTGCAGCGAAGATATCTTTTGGAGATAATTTACCCTAACCAGCTAGCCAACAACATTGCTTACATGTTTTGCCATCCATTTACATGCAGAACAGATTTTACTTTATGATAGGTCCCTGTATCATTTCCAGTGTAACTTAATTTATGTTACACTGGAAAAACAAACGAATAAACAAACACATTTCTTTCATTTTCCCTGTTGCAGTGGATAATCTGGTAACCAGAAAACAATGATAATGTTCGTTTTGGCTGTGGGTTTACTGTCTTGGGAACTTGTGAAAATCTATCACATGATTGGCCTGCTTTCAACTGGGCTTGATCTATCGTGTTCAGTTTTGTGGTTGCCTTACTTTCAGCAGAAGATAGCTTTGCACAAAATAACTATTTCACCTGAAAGAGTACAGTCGGCTATATCTACCTTGCTATCTTATCTGCAAAGTTTTGCCGTCCCCAGGTGCAATGATTGCGACGATTATTTATTTTTAAATCCATCCAGGTAGCGTTGCTACCTTTTCCTCCCGGTCTTTTAATCTTTTTTGTGACCCACTTTTGTGCTTTAAGGGCATTTTTACACCACGCAGCTGAATGGAAAGAAATAGACCAGACCAGTGAATCCGGGTACTTCTACGTACACGGCCTTCTTGGGGGCAAGTATAACACAGTGGGAATAGGGTATTTCACTTAAATGAGTTATATATTTTGACAACGATGTCCGATATATTGTAAATTATATTTCCGACAAGCTGAAAGTCTTTTGAGCATTTCCGTTCTAAGTTGACATTTTTACGATCAGTAGTTTTTGAGAACAAGAGCTTTGTTTGACACCAGCCATTTAATAGGCTACAAGACACTGAGCTAGCTAGCCGGCTAACGTTAGTTGACACTGGTGCTGAGGCAATCTGTCGATATATCTATCTATACAAATTATAGGCTATACAACACACGGAGATAGCTAGCTGTCAATCGATCAAAAACTACTCATCGTCTACTTAGAATGCAATACTCAAAAGTCTTTCAGCTTGTCAGAAATATAATTTAAAATATAATGGATATTGTTGTCAAAATATATTGAATGAAACTCTTATGGTTCCCTTTGCCCGCTGTTATACTTGCCCCCGAGAAGGGGCGTGTACGTCAAAGTACCCGCATTCGCTGGTCTTGTCAATTTCCTTCTTTATTGAATAGTCACATATGAATGTAGAACACAGATCTCTGCATTCGGTGAACCTTCAAAATATGAAAATAATGTAGGCTACATGAGCGAGCATATTTCGCGTTATGGTTCATAACAAACTCACTGACATCACAGACTGCAATGTTGGCCTTCCAATATAAACTTTAAAATAACAAATAAAAATGTATCAATATATTTCTTACAATATTGGAGATTGGGGTTGTGTAATTGTTTGCTCATAAGAAGATACTAGATGATGAAGTTTCCTCTACAAGAATAGAGGCTGTTTCTAGTCCTAAAACACGCCGCCCATTTTCATATCCCCTGTCATTCAGATTGCAGCTGAATAGTGGATCAGACACATTCGCACTTGAGCTAATGGTGGGGGTGTTTCTCATCTCGCGCAAACACTAGACTTGTTAATTAGGCTAGCATAAGACTCGGCTCCCGTAGCGTAGTTGATGTCTACTCACTTGCAAATGATCTAAATCAGAAAAATGAAGAAAATTATGTGATTGCAAACCAAGATGGTTTCCAAGGAAAACGGAAACTTGCACATGCATAGCCTGTAGGGCCACATTGTCTCACAGTTAAATGTCGAGGAACAACATGTCTTCCTCAGAAGTTGATCAGACTACTCGATGATCAGTGGAAACCAGGGAACAACATAACCCTTTTTGTTTTTTGCTGAACCTAAAAATATATACACATATAACAGAAAATATTCTCACGATGCATGTCTTTGATATGACTATAGACCAGGCGACAGTTCTAGGACATTCCTGACAAAAGTAGTGAGAGTGATTAATTCGTACAATTTCAAACCAAACTGTCTGGGAATGCCATGACTGAGAGAGGAGGCATAGATGTACAACATATTGTAGTCCCGTACTAAAGACTAAATCCCAATGGGGAAATTCATTTAGGAAATTTTCTTCCGGCACAGAACTCAGCAGAAGTGATGTCACTCTTCAGCTCTCTTTGTTGTGTTCTTATTCAAAGTCGCTTCCTCCTGCATTTTGACTAGTTTCATAAACATAGGCTACATACGTGATATTCCGTGAAAATATCTCAAAACATATTTACTGCACACACATGGTTGAAGACTTAGATTAAAGAAGAAACTTGTACCATTCAGACACTTGAGACAGAACAAATTTATGTCAGAGCATGTACATACAGCGTACACAAAGGTTACACTAAAATACAAATAAAAGGTGTTTTTATCGTTTAGCAATTCATATCTCAAAGTGTGATGCATGATAACGGCGTAAAAAGCGGGTTTCTTTCCCCAAAACGCCGCCTTTAACGCCGTGTTCATGCATCACACAACGCCCAATAATTCCCCAAAAACCACTCTGCGAGATCCAGGTGGGACTGTTTAGCCTTTGATATTGAGAAAGAGCTCACCTGTGTCCAAAATGTAGCAGCGAAGACTATTTCTTCGTAAGTCTTCACCCTGGAAGGATATCAGTGGACCTTGAGCGGGTGGATTTATACTGGGGTCTGTACTCGTGGTGGGAGGGGCTGTCTGCATGGGAAGGGGAGGGGGCGCAACGGGTGTTCTATAGATCACGTGATTTCTCGGAAAGTCTTACATAATATGTTGGTTGGTTGATGGTTATGATCAAAAATTTTTATTTTAATTTTTTAATTTTTATTGCCATTTGGCAGACGCTCTTATCAAGCCACCATGTCTGGCACCAACAATCATTTCACGGTCAAAGTCACTTAGATTACATTTCCCTCCATTCTGATGGTTGATGTTATTATTAACTGAAGCTCCTGACCGGTATCTACATGATTGTATGCATTGCACTGCTACGTGTAAATAGGTGATTAGATACAGGTGTTCCTAATAAAGTGCTCAGTGAGTGGGTGTATATATATATCCCACAAAGGATCAAATATGGAATTATATTTGCATGCATCCTGCACTTTACACAGAGAAAGATGCAGCACTTGTGCCTGCCACAGCTGACATAGCAACAAGGCTAAGTCTTTCAGAGAAATCACATGGTCTGTAGGAAGCTGGGGCATTACACTACAGCACATCATTGGTATGTGGCAGACGCTCTTATTCGGAGCCATGCACAGCAAAGTGCACACCCAAAGTGGGCTGAAAGACCCTACAGGGAAGTACAATTTCAAGGGCTAACAATACATTCCCCTGCAGACAACCGCAGCCTCTCACACCACGAGTACAGATCCCAGCATACAGAGCCACCCACAGGTCCACTGCTCCAGTGGTGCGCTTCCAGGGAGAAGACGAACGAACAAATTATCCCACACTTCGATATTACGGACCTAGGTGAGCTCTCTCATTATTAAACAGTAATATCTTCAGTCAAAGTTGTAGTGATCAAGTGCCACCTACAGTGCACTGCGTAAGTTTTTCTAACTTACTTATTTCACATTTACCCTTCTGGTGTATATTGTGGTGAACAGACTTAATTTGGCCATTATACTAATGAAATGGTATAATATTGCCTTTATTGTGGTGGATACATTGCCACAGAAATACATCTTTTCAGTCAAGTACATGTAATGGCTTTTTGAAAGTGATCAGTGAACTGTTTTTCGCTCACATGAAACTGAGAGGTACTTAACAATTTAATTTAAATTACTATATTTTTGAAAGTTACGGGCGTGACCGTTAAGGAAGCTTCATGAAATAAGACATAAAAGAACGTCTGTCTATTGCAAAGGCGCGTCCCATTGTTTGAGTCCTTTTGGGTAAAATTCGGCGACAGTTTAGACCATTTAATTTCAGCATTTTGAGTTTAATGCTTGCTAAAGTACCTACCGTCAATGCAGCTAGTGTACTGTCCTGTCCTGCAATCGAGAAGGCGACATTTGGACTGAAATAACGTGTTCTTAGTATTTCTATTCGGGAAACTGCGCAGTTTTCCCTTTACACTGAACAAATCCCGTGAAAATCTAACATCCAATATCGTTCAAGAGTAATTTAAAAAACAAAACAAAAACAAAAAAACAAAGCCATGCACGTTAGCCTGCAAAGGAGCATGTGTGCTCAGTAATAATTCATATACACGGCTTTACGCGAATATAATTGTCTGATTACAAATCTATTATTGTGTAGCACAGGAAAAAAAAGGAGCTCACGGCATTTATAAAGGGTGCTGTAATTTCTCATTTGAATGTGCTTTTCATCCACAGAGACAATGCAGGATGCACAACAGCAAGAGCAGAATTTCATCAGGGCTGTTATCCCACAGCTCAAAAATGGAATTGAGCATTTCAAAACCGTTGCAACCATTCTGCTGG
Source organism: Conger conger (assembly GCF_963514075.1). Classification (NCBI taxonomy): domain Eukaryota; kingdom Metazoa; phylum Chordata; class Actinopteri; order Anguilliformes; family Congridae; genus Conger; species Conger conger. Next base: position 62,999,203 of record NC_083767.1, on the reverse strand, counting down.
CCTATGATGAGTCAAAGACACTAGTGCTGCAGCAAGCTATTGTTCAGGCCAAATGGAGCCTAGAATGGGCTGAATCTGCTGCGTCCAGTCAGCTGTCGCAGGTGGATGCACTCACAGAGAGTCTGACCGCCAGGAAAGGAGAGCTGGACCGTGAGCAGATAAATAAAGTGAAAGAACTGGAAAACTTGGAAACAGAAAGCCAATGCATAGCTGACTGCATGGAGACGTTCAGAAAGTCTCTAGATGATGCTCGGAGAGCCCGGGATTCTGCTCAGGGAACTCTCAGACACCTTGAGAATAAACGGAAGGAGTCTCAGGCTGTGCGGGATGCTGGAATCGGAATAATGTTCATCCCCATCATCGGAACCATCATTGGTAAGATACTGTAGGCAAATTAAGTGCATTTTTACAATGCCAGTTTCAGTTACTGTGGAATTTCCCTCTTTAACACCACAAATGCAACCAATTAGATTTCCGTCTCATTAAGCATGTGCACCATTGTTGTGTGAGGGCCAGAGAGATGTGTAATTACAGACACTACTACAGAACGGTGGAAGTATTTATTATAAAATGAAATGTATTTCTGATAACACACTTGCATTGCATGCATACATTTGGCTGGGAGCCATCTTCAGGGGCAGTATTACTGCGATTACTGCCCTGAAGAAGCTGAAATTGAGACGGGTGCGTGGGGGTTGGACCCAAAATGCACGACTCAGAAACAATGGTAATATAAAGACCCCTCAGGGCTTTATTCGGGACGAATCCCAGGAGAGTAGTCAACACAAGCAAAGTCCATACACGTAGATCCAGCCAAACAAAAAGTAAACAAACAAAAAGCACGGTGCCGAGGGAAGAGGCAATCTCGTAGTCGGTAGACGTGCAGGGAGGTCCGGTAGCAGGAGAGCAGTCAGCGGGGCAGATGAACAGGCGGACGGCAGGCAGAGGCGTAGTCGTGGGCGAAGCGGGAGTCGAAACCATGAAACAATCAGCGGGGCAAAAGTACAAAAACGGTAGGCGAGGACGTAGTCAAAAAACAAACAGTGGTCAACAAAACAGAAATCAATGGACGATGGTCGATAACAGGCTTGGATCGTAACGTGTAAACAAACAGTAGTAATGCTCAAGAGTTGCGTAGTTAGACTAGAGGCAGACAATTTCGCAGTGAACAGTAGCGCGACTGGGCTATAAATGCGGGTGTAGACAGGTGCAGACAATTAGTTAGAGCGTAGCAAGGAAATGGAAAACAGGTGTGGTGGATGACAAGTTTAACAAGGAGATTAGTAATCGTTAGTAATAAACCTATCCTGCCCTAGCATTAGTAAATTAGTAAATGACATGCACGAGAAACGTAAGGTAACATGAACACATGATTAGTTTGTTAGTCTCTACCCAATCCTGATCTAGCGTTAGTAGTTTTAGTAAATAGACAAATGGAAACACTTAGGGAGTGAATGACAGAAAGAGAGAGAGAGAGAGAGAGAAAAGGCGGAACGCAAGGTTTGCGGAAAAACATGTAAAAGTGTATGCATAACAACGACCAGTTAACGTAACAATGAACATGCAACAAAACGTAACACAAAGCGAAACTAAGACGAAAATCACTCAACATAATAAATCGTACGAAAACATAACTAGACATGACAAGAAAATAAATCGTAACGAGACATAACTAAACATGACAAGAAAATAAATCGTAACGAAACATAACTAAACAACATGACGAACCTAGACAACATAATACATGATAAGACACTACGTGACTAAGACAACATAAATAAACATAAATAAACATAAAACATGGCGAGACAGACCTGAAACGTGACAGAAATGCACTGGTATTTTAAAGTGTTTTATACTAAAATTAATTTGTAACCCTTTATGGTACACATTATACATGTCTTATAAGGGGTAACTTATTGTCTTATAAGGGGTAACTTTTTCTAAAAGGCCCCAATACATAAGGAAAGTAAATGGATTGAATCACCTATTAACTAGTCTGAATGTAATCAGAATGTTTCTTGATTTAATTTTCAACTCCAAAAAAAATGTAATTTTTATCACAAACATGAATGTTATCAAGCCCAGTAGAACAATGAGCGGTCATGAAAATGACTTGTCCCTTTCTTGCAGAGCCCCTCTGCCACTGAGATCTTGTACCTACACCTACAATTTCTGTCATGAAAGTCTATTGTAGGAACTACAACTTCCACAATCTCACAGGACAATTCCACGACGTCCACCCCGCATGACGTCTAGCTTGGTTCAGCCGTAATGGGGGGAGCAATAAACTTTCCCGTCTAAGAGCTAGACACGTTCTTGGGATCTTTCTTCTGCTTCTTCTCTTCTCTTTCTTCTCTTCTTCCACCTTCTTCAATGCACCCTTTTTGGCTATTCGCTTCAGCTCATCTGCTCCGAGACTCGGACAGAGGCTGGATGCTGCACAGCGCACTACCAGGCCTACGGACGCCCAGTTACCTCGCGGTAACTACGTGGCCTATAGCGAGTGGAAACTGGTGTACGCAGAACGCTACATCAGTTTACCCCTGCAAAGCTCACCAAAGAACAACAGCAACAAACTTTTCCACCCAGCACGTCCTTTGGATGCAGCAATGCGTATGCACTCAGTAAGACTAAACAAGCATTTGCAGGCATAGCCAGTGTTAGCTTAGTCTTAACTGTTATTTTGAATCTGTGTTTCTATATTTGCCGTCTTACCATTTTAATGTATTCTGTTAGCCGTGTATGTACGTGAATTGATTCCTCGTCTTTCGCGCATATATAGAGTGAACTACACAAGTAGTCGCTCTTCTCACAGCTAACACTGATACTCATTAACACACCCAGAACTCTAGCTTACCCAAGCTAGCTACTCCCACTTTTACCTTTCCTTTGTTCAAGCGACACGCGCGCTTGCGCGCGCCCACATACACGCACACACACACACCCACACCCTAACTTCCCCTACTAATTCCCATTAGTTTATCTGTTCTGTGTTTGTACGTTGTTTAATAAATATATTTTATTAAACCCCGGTGTCCGTTTTGGAATCACATAGACATGAGAGCCGAGTTAAAGCAGTCTTCCAACCTTCAGGTTATCGGTATGTTCAATCATTAATATTGGTTATTTTAATTATTAATTGAAATACTAAATTTGTGGTTGGATATTTCTGATAACAGTAATTTTATGAGACTGATTACTTTTTACATAACATTAACTGGCGCCCCGGTTTCGTAGAGAGTAAAATCCCTACGTTATTTGGAGCCCCGTGCGAGGACCCCTACACTATCATCAACCTATCCAGTGTTGAGGATGGTGGCACACTTCTAACACCCCATTTCAGAGGTGTTCAAAGAATGGCGGAAATACTTAGTCAGTTCTCCCCCCCTGTCAAGTAAATATAATATTATATACCGTATTTATTAGATGGCAGTTGAGTCTTAAACATCGATCTGAGACATAGGGCGGCCCGCAAGGTCGATGGTTCTAATCCCGGTAGCCACAATAAGATCTGCACAGCCATTGGGCCCTTGAGCAAGGCCCTTAACCCTGCATTGTTCCAGGGGAGGATTGTCTCCAGCTTAGTTTAATCAACTGTGCATCGCTCTGGATAAGATGTCAATAATGTAATGTAATGTAACATAACATTGATAGTACCATGGACCATGGAGCATGAACTGGCCAGAACTGCAGGGATAGAGCTGTCAAACCCTGCCCACCTGTGGTGGTTAAAAACAAACTTGTGTTTGCAGGTGCCATCATGGTTGGCGTCTCTCAGCAGGAACTGGATGATGCGCAGTCGTCCCTGAAGACAGCAGAGCAAGAGTTACAGAAGAGTGAGGCCTCAGTTCAGAATTATGACAGAATGTTAGAGGAAAAAAAGAGGCAAAGGACGCAAAAGAAGGATGAGATTGCACAGTGCAGCAGCACCATAGAGCAGATTAAGCAGAGCCTAGCGCAGGTTTATACACAGCGCACCAACATCGCCCGAGCGCAGGAGAAACTCAGGAACGCCCTCTACATGTTAAGCACCCTGGCTGGTAGAGCGAGCGTGGCTACAACCCTCACTCTGCGCACCAACATCACCCGAGTGCCGAAGATACTCAGGAGGGGCATCAACATGTTAAACACTCTGGCTGGAAGAGCGAGCGTGGCTACAACCCACACTCAGCAAGTCATCTGCCTGCCCCCTGTGGTGAACATACTGGGAGAGATCATTGAACTCATGCTTCAAATGCAGGGAGATAGAAGATATGAGCTCCTCAGTGATCCACAAGTCAAAGCTGCCATCCTTAGCCTGCAGGAACTCCACCAGAAAGTTTCAGCCATCGATGACGAGCAGACATTAAATGAAATTCAGTTTTATTGATGGAGATGCAGACCCATGACACATTCCCCAGGGTACACATTGTGAGCTCCAGATTTATCACATGCAGTGGGGTCTAAAAGTCTGAGACCACCAGTGAAAATGCTTCTATTTTGCATTATTTTCTAATTTAATACAAACATTTTCCTTACAACTTATATTACCAGCATAACAATTGGAGTGAAAAGTTGAAGCTTTGAAAAATGTACATGAATGTACATGATTTAGTGATCACTTATTTTCTGAAAACCAGTTTTGTGCCAAAATTGCTTTTTATTATTTTTTAATTTCATTTTATTTTATTATTTTCCCAGGATATATTGCAGCTCTTATGTGATGTTTAAATGTAAAAAAAAATAATAATCTCAAAATAAAAGTTTTATATGGACGTGCGCTTCTTCTGAATCATTTTGTGAATTGTTCCCAGTTTTATCCCAAGATCTTGTGATCTTAAGAGTGGTCAGCAGGCAAGCAAACAACTGAGTCCATATAGTGGTATGCTATATTTATATTGTGGTACAACATAAATTGTCCACCTGCTCCCTACTTGGTGTAAAGTCATTCCTGAAATAGCCGTTGACATAGCGCATCGATTTGAAAGACGGAGAAACTTGTTAAAGTTCCGTATAAACTAGGAGCATGATACTTAGCTAAGATAGCTATGAGTATGAGTTGTAACAAGCAACTAGTTCCAATGTAACATTCAGTGTGGACTTTACACCCTAACTTGCAATCCAACTTACGTTATGCTGGTGCAACAGGCTGCAGAACTCCTCTAGTGTTATCAGGCACTGTCCTCCACAATAGTAACTCCATAATATAATAGCTCCATAATTTGTGTGTCATTTACATTTTGCGAACGTCCATCTATACCCTCTTGTTCTACATAATTGAACTTTAGCACATACATTATAGTACAATATTCTACTTTATTTCTCTTGGTAGTGCCATCAAGAAAAGGGAGCCACATAAATCTTTACCCATCTTCCCTATACCAGATAATGTACACAGATGTTGAACATCCAAATAAATGTACTTCCATCTGCTAGCATTTCGTACTGACAGGCTTCCAGAGAAGAGCACCATGGATGTTCTGCTAATCCCACAAATGCGTCCTACCAAACCTTAAACCTGCCCTTACATACTGTATGTCATTGGCTCCAACATAGACCATGCCCACTGGATCAATCCCCAACCCCAGGAGCTTACTGTATGTCATTGGCTCCAACATAGACCATGGCCACTGGATCAATCCCCAACCCCAGGAGCTTACTGTATGTTATTGGCTCCAACATAGACCATGGCCACTGGATCAATCCCCAACCCCAGGAGCTGACTGTATGTCATTGGCTCCAACATAGACCATGCCCACTGGATCAATCCCCAACCCCAGGAGCTTACTGTATGTCATTGGCTCCAACAGACCGTGGCCATCAATGCCAAAAAGGTTTAATTCAACCAAAGTCAGGTAACAGAGGTACAATACCCATGGAGTGTGAACAAATTAAACATCAGTTGTATAATGCCATGCCATTGTCTCCTGCTTAGTCTAATCAACTGTAAGTCACTCTGGATAAGAGCATCTGCCAAATGGCATTAATGTAATGTAATATAATGGCAGCTCAGTTGAGGGGCAGTGAGCAAAATACAGGACTGTGCATGAAGTTCAAATGAAATTAAACATTTATTTTTTATGTGATAATATCATTTATACAAGTAATAAATGGCAAATGTGTCCGTTTGTTCATTTGTCAGTTCTATTTCCTTGTGTAAAGTTGTATCTGTTCAGTTCTAGCCTCTGGTTTCCCGACCCATTTCTATTCTGTTTCTTTTCTGCCGTTTTTGGATTTCCAGATGTTTTAACTCTGCCTGGCTTTTGGATTATGTGTTTGTGCTTTGTACACTTGTGTCGATGGTCTGCCCGCTACTGAACTCTGCCGGCTTTATTAGGATGCTGCTTATTGGACTCTGTCTTGTACCGCTGCCCTGCTATTGGACTGACTACTGATTTTTGGACTTTGCCTATTCTTGGATTACGTTCTTGATCTGCCTGTCCTGAATAAACCTGCCATATTCACCTTATCCCTGAGTCTGCGATGGGTTGCTCTGTCCCACATCCTGACAAAAAACGTCACACAGTTACAGCACACACTACCAAACATCACACAGTTACAGCACACACTACCAAACATCACACAGTAACAGCACACACTACCAAACATCACAGTTACAGCACAAACTACTAAACATCACACAGTTACAGCACACACTACCAAACATCACAGTTACAGCACAAACTACCAAACATCACAGTTACAGCACACACTACCAAACATCACACAGTAACAGCACACACTACCAAACATCACACAGTTACAGCACAAACTACCAAACATCACACAGTTACAGCACACACTACCAAACATCACAGTTAAAGCACAAACTACCAAACATCACACAGTTACTGCACAAACTATTAAAGCAACACACAATTACAGCACAAACTACCGAACATCACACAATTACAGCACAAACTAACGAACATCACAGTTGCAACACTAAGAAACAAAGCACCTTGTACTAAATGTAAAAGTGTTAGGGGCAGGGGATGGACTTTGAAGATTAAATCTAAATCAATGAGGTAGAAAAGTGATTTATGCATCACTCATTGGACTAAAATACGCTATTTGTCAGGATACTTTAATTATCTTGTATTTTTGTGAATAAATGATGGCCATTTTAGTATGACTCATTGGAGTTGATCAATTCTGCTTATGGATAATTCCAAGTCAGCTTATCCCACTTGTCACAGATATGTAATGAGACTTGTAATGCTGATTTGGCTAAACTAATGAGTGTGAATCCATGACTTTGATGTGAATCTATGACTTTGACCTGCCCTGTTTCCATAGATAGATAGATAGATAAATGGTTCTCATATCACTGTAGGCTCTCACCAACTCTCCATATCTCCCAGATTCATAATCTGAGTGTAACTTCCAGGGGTTTCTAATCAGGCCAAATCAGCGTGTAAATCTCATTAAAATCTGTGACAATGCAATCTGTGACAAAAGTGTGTTATGCTGACATAGAATTAGTCTTATCAGCAGCCATACCATCATGCACCTGGAAGGGAGGAGTGTAGGTCTGGTTAGTACTTGGATGAGAGACCTCCTAGAAAAACTAACTTGCTGCTGGTAATGGTGTTGCTGAACCAGTTGGGGGCAATCGTCCTTCTGGCCGAAATACAGTTTTTTACAATTGGTAAACAAAACAAAACCTTTTTTCAGTTCTGTAGCCACATTTCCAAAACTCTTAACACAGTTAGCACAACATCAGTCTGTGTGGGCTATACAATTAACACATTTCTTGTTCATACAGCTAACACATTTTAAAAATGCTTGAACTTCTATTACACACAAGCTCAACCAAGACCAGAACATTTTTACTGCCAAATTTACAAATGCTTTCACACATTATGTCAGAACAGATCATGTTCTAAATCTGATAGGCTAAAGTTGAAGTGAACAGCAGTTCACATTGTAGATTGAAACACAAATATATGTCCTCCATCCATCCATCCAGCCATTATCTTAACCTGCTTATCCTGAACAGGGTCGCAGGGGGGCTGGAGCCTATCCCAGCATACATTGGGCGAAAGGCAGGAATACACCCTGGACAAGGTCACCAGTCCATCGCAGGGCACACACACACCATTCACTCACACACTCATACCTACAGGCAATTTAGACTCTCCAATCAGCCTAACCTGCTTGTCTTTAGACTGTGGGAGGAAACCGGAGTACCAGGAAAAAACCCACACAAACACAGGGAGAACATGCAGACTCCCAGCCGACCGGGATTCAAACCCAGGACCTCCTTGCTGTGAGGCAGCAGAGCTACCCACTGCACCATCCATGCCACCCCAAATATATGTCCTGTATTTTGTTGTCATTACTATTGAGAAACCGCTGATTGAAGTTATGCAAACAGTTGATTCCCGTTTAGGAAACACACTCAGGTGTTGAGGTTCTTTCAATCGCATGACCATATAATATAAAATGGGACCTCTTTGGGCTGATCTTGTGTGGACAGAGAAAAATATAGAGCAACAGAAAGAGAGGAAGACGAGTACCAGGACTAGGGAGAGGAGTTGGACAAGGACTAGGGAGAGGAGTTAGAATGTGTGGTGGTGCTCAAAGAGGGGCCAGAGCTAAGGTAACAGATGAGATAAGAGCTGCCATCATAGACCGTGTCATTAACCATGGGCTATCATTCAGAGAGGCTGGGGAACGAGTACAGCCAAATCTCAGCTGGGACATAGTGGCATCCATTGTCCGGATTGTTTTGAGAAACCAACAGGTAGGGTATCGTATAAGGGCTCCTCTGACTGCACAGTGTAAATAATTTTTTACATTACATTACATTACATTATTGGCATTTGGCAGACGCTCTTATCCAGAGCGACGTACAACAAAGTGCATACCCATAACCAGGGATAAGTTCGCTGAAAGACCCTAGAGGGAAGTGCAATTTCAACTGCTACCTGTACAACAAAGATAAGGACAAGGGCCATTTTTTTTTTCTTTTTTTTTTTTGGAACAAACAAACAAACAAACAGAGCAAAAGTGACCAAAGTTAACTATTGTGGTGCCTGGGGGTAAATCCTGAGGCCGTGGGTGGGCCCAGCTGAAATCCAAGACACAGGAGTCAGTAATCCAGAAAAAATTAGACTTTTTATTTTTTCTGTTTTCTTTTTTTTTTTTCGTTGGGGTATTGCTGATAGCGCCCCCCCTCAGGGCAAGGGTAGTAAAACGGGAGAAAATAAAAGGGCCGTTGAGGCAAAACTAAATTAGGTTCTTCCCAGACCGGGGTATTCTTCAGGGCCTCCTTCCTTCTTCACTCCGGGGCCGCGTCAGGGCTGGGGGAAGCACACAGAGATAGGGTTAGGTAAGGGGGCTCAATTATCCTCACGTGTCCGTTGGTAATGGTGGGGCCTCCTTTTAGGTTTAATCCTCCAGGTCAGTACGGTAGAGGCTCTTTCCTCTGCTCTTCCTTCCTCAGCATAGGCGCCGACCGACTCCGTTTGCAGCCTCGACCGCGCCTTAAATATCTTCCCCTGCTCATTAGGGAAAAGAGCTGCAGCTGAGTCAGTAGTTTTCCACCGTGTTCACTTACGTGCGCTGTCCGGGGTCCTGGACCTGCAGGTAGAGGGTTCTCTCTCCATGGTGCTGATCTCCCCATCACTTCCCTAGGAAAATAGACCCCTTCGCATACCTCTCCCAATGCATAACGGTTGCAGGGTTGCGTTGGGCGGGCCCTTCTGGGGTTCTCTACCCACGTGGCGCAACATGCAGGAGCAGGGGCGCCACATATTCCCCCCCTCAGCTCCAAGCCCCGGGCGGGAGCGTCTGCCCCTAGGCCATCCTCTCTCCTGGATAGCGCATCAGCATTCTGGTGCAGCTTCCCAGCACGATGCTCCACCTTGAACCTGTAGGGTTGCAGCTCTAAAAACCAGCGGGTCACTCGGGCATTGCTGTCCCGGTTAAGGTACATCCATTTTAAGGGGGCATGATCAGTCACCAACAAGAACTCACGGTCGAGTAGGTAGTAGCGTAATTTACCTACTGCCCATTTGATGGCGAGGCATTCCTTCTCGACCGTGGCGTAATTCTTCTCATGGCTGAGGAGTTTCCGGCTGATGTACGTCACTGGGTGCTCCACTCCGTCCTGGATCTGCGAGAGTACAGCCCCAAGTCCCACTTCCGATGCGTCGGTCTGCAGCACAAAGGTTTTCTTAAAATCAGGGGTGATCAGTACCGGTTCCTCCCCCAGGGCTGCCCGTAAGTCCAGGAAGGCTGCAGTGGCGAGGGGGTTCCACTGGACCCGGTTGGGCTGCTCCTTTTTGGTGAGGTCGTGGAGCGGGGCTGCTCGTGCTGCAAACTCTGGAACAAACTGTCGGTAGTACCCCACCAGACCCAGGAACATTCTCACCTGCTTCTTGGTGGCCGGTTGGGGCCAGGTGACGATGCTGTCGACCTTGTTCGACTGGGGCTTCACCCGTCCCCTCCCGACAGTGTGGCCAAGATAGGCCGCTTCCTCCAGTCCGAGCCGGCACTTCGCAGGGTTAGCTGTCAGCCCGGCCTCCCTCAGTGACGTCAGCACAGCTTCGATCCTGCCGACGTGACTGTCCCAGTCGGTGCTGTGTATGATTATGTCATCCAAGTAGGCTGCGCAATACATCTGGTGGGGCCGTAACACCTGGTCCATCAGTCGCTGGAACGTGGCTGGGGCTCCATGTACGCCGAAGGGGAGGACTGTGTATTGGTAGAGGCCCGTGGGGGTCGCAAAGGCCGTCTTCTCCCTGGCACGGGGGGTTAGGGGAACTTGCCAATATCCCCGCGTCAGGTCCAGGGTGCTTATGAATCGGGCCGGTCCCAGCCGCTCGATGAGTTCGTCCACTCTCGGCATGGGGTACGCGTCACACAGGGAGATGTCGTTCAGCCGGCGGAAGTCGTTGCAGAACCGCCAGCTCCCATCCGGCTTGGGGACCAGCACCACGGGACTGGACCAGGCACTGCGGCTTTCCTCAATGACCCCGAGGTCAAGCATTTTCCTCACCTCCTCCTGTATGGCGTGTCTGCGAGCTTCCGGGATTCGGTAGGGTCGTAGCTTCACCGTCTTCCCTGGTTCGGTGCTGATGTCGTGGGTGATCAGGTGGGTGCAGCCAGGCATAGTCGAGAAGACGTCCCGGTTCCGGTCGACCAGCTCACGTAGCGCTTGCTTCTGCCGGCAGCTCAACTGCTCTCCCATCCTCACATCAGGGGTCGGTGGTGGGACACACTGGGCGGAGATGGCTGGGGTCGGAGCTGGGGGTGGCTCATGCCATCTCTTCATCAGATTAACATGGTAGATCTGGAGGTGGCGTCGTCGCCCCGGCTGCCTCACCCGGTAGTTCACTGGTCCCGTGCGCTCCACGACCTCATACGGCCCATGCCATTGGGCCAGAAATTTACACTCACTGGTGGGGACTAGGATCATCACCTTGTCTCCTGGGACAAATTCTCTCACCTGCGCTCCCCGGTTATACAGCCTCGCTTGCTCTTGTTGGACCTGTTCCATGTGGGCCCTCATCATGGGCCAGATCTGGGCCATCCGCCGGTCCATTTGTTCCACGTGTTCGATCAGGCTGCGGGTTTTGGACGGTTGCTGTTCCCAGGCCTCCTTTGCCAGGTCTAGTAGTCCCCGAGGTCGTCGGCCATATAATAGTTCAAATGGAGCGAAGCCGGTCGTGCTCTGGGGTACCTCTCTGACTGAAAAGAGGAGATAGGGTAAGAGCTGGTCCCAGTCCTTACCGTCAGTCTCGATTGTCTTCCTCAGCATGGACTTGAGGGTTTTGTTGAACCTCTCCACTAGCCCATCGGTTTGGGGGTGGTAGACGGAGGTCCGCAGTTGGGTCACGTGTAGCAGCCGGCACATCTCTTTTAGGACCCCTGACATGAAGCACGTCCCTTGGTCTGTCAGGAGTTCCTCCGCTATCCCGACCCGGCTAAAGAGCATGAACAACTCCTTGGCCACTGCCTTTCCTGTCGCAGTCCTGAGCGGGATAGCTTCTGGGTAGCGAGTCGCATAGTCCAAGATCACCAGGATGTACCGATGTCCCCGGCTGGACTTCGGCAAGGGCCCCAGGATGTCCATCGCGATCCTCCTGAAGGGTACATCGATAACAGGAAGGGGGATTAGTGGGTTTCTCAGGGTTACCTTAGGGCTATGGAGTTGGCACACAGCGCAGTGGCGGCAGTAGTCCTCCACAGCCTTTTTCACCCCGGGCCAATAGAACCTCGCCAGGATCCTCTCGTAGGTCTTCTCCCTTCCCAGATGGGCTCCCAGTAGGTGAGTGTGGCCTAAATAGAGGACTCGGGACACAAACGGTTGGGGTACGAGCAGCTGCTCGACTTCCTCCCCCTGTGGGTTACAGACCCGATAGAGCAGGTCACGTTTTAACCTGAAGAAGGGATAAGCTGGTGTACTCACCGCCCCTTGGGGTACCCCGTTAATGTCTCGGGCGTCTCTCCAGGCTTGAGCGAACTTGGGCTCGTTTAGTTGGGCAGTGCCGAAGCGGGTGGGCGCTTCGGCCTCCTCGCTCGTCTCTCGGGGCCCATCCGAGAAGGCCAGACGGACGTCTTTCTCCGGGGGCAGGGCCTCCCCAAGCTCTTTTTCGGTCGCGGTGACGGTTCCACTGGTGGCCGGGGGGTTTGGTTGGCGTTCCCACTCTGGTAGCGGGGCCTCTACTTCACTGTCCCCAGATGTCACTGCCCAGACTGGATGGGGGGTGCGGCGGGCCGCCCGTCGGGGCCGTCGTGGCCTCATCTCGTTCGGAGACCGGGGCCCCTCCTCCCAATAGGTCCGGAACAAAGGGCAGTCTCTTCCCATTAACACAGGTACGGGTAGATTTGGTACCACTCCTGCTCTCACCGAGTGGGTTCCCCGTGGGGTGATTAGGTCCACCCACACCGTGGGGTATTTCCTGGTGTCCCCATGGATGCATGCCACAGCCACCTCTTCACCCCTCTCTTCTCCCGCAAATTCTGGTCGCAGCAGGGTGATGGCGCTGCCCGAGTCGAGCACTGCTTCAGTGTCCCGGTCCCCCACTCGTACCGGGAATCTGGGGGCCTCCGTACTCTGATGTGCCCAGCAGGTGGTCAGGTACAGGCAGGGGTGCACGGGGCTGCTCGCACCACTGGCGGTGGGCCTGGACACCTCCTTCCCAGGGCAGTTCCTGACTAGATGCCCCTCCTCTCCGCAGTTGTAGCATCTCCACTCAGGCCGTGGTCTCCCTGTATTGGGTCTGCCCCGGCGATTTGGGTTAGGGAGGGGCGGTGGGTGCTTCACAGGTTGTGGGCCCTGGGTTGGTTGGCTCTGGGTTTCGGTGCGTTCTGGTTGGAGCATCTGCTGGGTTACCTGATGGTTTTCAAGGAGGGCCACTAGGAGGTCTACCGAGGCGGGTCCCACCTGGGCTACGTATTGTTTGGCCTCCTTCGGTAGGGCGCGGGTGCATCGGTCCAACACGACCCTCTCCAACAGGGGTGGCCCCTCTCCCTCGGCCAGCCAGCTCTTAGTCAAGCGGGTCAGGGCGGCGATTTGGGACCGGGTAGGCTGGGAGGCATCATATGACCATTCGTGGTAGCGCTGGGCTCGTGCGGGGAGGCTGAGCCCATATCGGGCCAGGATGGCTTTCTTCAACTTGAGGTAGTCGGTGGCATCAGCCACGGCCATATCCCGGTAGGCCTGTTGGGCCTCCCCCATTAAGAAAGGGGCTAGTATGGCCGCCCAGTCTGCTGGCGGCCATTCTTCACGTTGAGCTGCTTGCTCGAACACGTGGAGGTACGCCTCGACGTCATCGTCGCCCGTCATCTTCATCAATACATCTCGTGGGGTCCATCTCGACCCGTCGCGTGGAGATAGGCGACAGAGTTCAACCACCGCTTCCTGCAGGGCCCGCTGGGACTTTGCCAGCTCGGTGATGACCGCTTCCAACATCATCCCTCGGGACTCCTCCTCTGCTTCTGCCTCTTGCATCTCGGCCAGGGTAGGTGCAGCCAGCCGTGTCCTTCGTCTCCCTTCACTGGGGGGTGTGGCCTCCATTCGCGGTGACCTCAGTCGCGTTGATTCTTCCGTCCAGACCAACTTTCCCAGCGTGGCATCAGTGTGCCCGCATTCTCCACCATATGTGGTGCCTGGGGGTAAATCCTGAGGCCGTGGGTGGGCCCAGCTGAAATCCAAGACACAGGAGTCAGTAATCCAGAAAAAATTAGACTTTTTATTTTTTCTGTTTTCTTTTTTTTTTTTCGTTGGGGTATTGCTGATAGCGCCCCCCCTCAGGGCAAGGGTAGTAAAACGGGAGAAAATAAAAGGGCCGTTGAGGCAAAACTAAATTAGGTTCTTCCCAGACCGGGGTATTCTTCAGGGCCTCCTTCCTTCTTCACTCCGGGGCCGCGTCAGGGCTGGGGGAAGCACACAGAGATAGGGTTAGGTAAGGGGGCTCAATTATCCTCACGTGTCCGTTGGTAATGGTGGGGCCTCCTTTTAGGTTTAATCCTCCAGGTCAGTACGGTAGAGGCTCTTTCCTCTGCTCTTCCTTCCTCAGCATAGGCGCCGACCGACTCCGTTTGCAGCCTCGACCGCGCCTTAAATATCTTCCCCTGCTCATTAGGGAAAAGAGCTGCAGCTGAGTCAGTAGTTTTCCACCGTGTTCACTTACGTGCGCTGTCCGGGGTCCTGGACCTGCAGGTAGAGGGTTCTCTCTCCATGGTGCTGATCTCCCCATCACTTCCCTAGGAAAATAGACCCCTTCGCATACCTCTCCCAATGCATAACGGTTGCAGGGTTGCGTTGGGCGGGCCCTTCTGGGGTTCTCTACCCACGTGGCGCAACATGCAGGAGCAGGGGCGCCACACTATCCAAACACTGCTTACCTAGCCAACTAAAAATACCGATACACAAAGCAAGTCACAGAGACAACAATTAAGGTTCACAGGGAGGTAGGGAGGGATGGGGAGAGGTGCTGCTTGAAGAGGTGTGTCTTCATTACATTTACATTTTTACATTTTAGTCATTTGGCAGACGCTTTTAATCCAAAGCGACTTACAAGTGCATAGGTTCTACCATAAGTCAGAGCATCACATCCAGAAACTAGCAAAATACACAGGAAATGCTGTTCTAAACATAGTTGTCATCAGAAGTGCATTTTTTATTTTATTTTATTATTTTTTTGGGGGGGGGGGGGGGGGGGGGTTAGACGATATCAGAAAGGAGGGGCAGGGGAAATCAGGAGGGAGGACTAAGGTAGAGTTTGAAAAGGTGGGTTTTGAGTCTGCGTCGAAATAGGGGGAGGGATTCTGCTGTTCTGACAGTGGTAGGCAAGTCATTCCACCACTGAGGAAAAACAGGCGTGAACGTGCAGCTCGACCGCCAGGTGCACGTAGAGAGGGAACCGTAAGGCGACCAGAGCTGGCAGAGCGGAGTGGTCTAGCTGGGGAGTAGGGAGTGATCAGGGATTGTATGTAAGGTGGGGCAGTCCCTTTAGCAGCCTGAAATGCCAACAGTAGGGCCTTGAAACGGATGCGTGCGGCAATAGGAAGCCAGTGGAGGCCAATGAGAAGCGGAGTGACATGAGCCGACCTGGGCTGACTGGTGATCAGGCGGGCTGCAGGATTCTGGACCAGCTGGAGGGGCTTGATGGCACATGCTGGGAGACCGGCTAGGAGGGAGTTGCAGTAATCCAGGCGGGAAATGACGAGCGCCTGGACTAGAAGCTGGGTGGCTTTCTCAGTCAGGAGATGACGGATACGGCGTATATTATACAGAAAGAACCTGCAGGTTCTGGCAGTGGAGGATACTTGTGGAGCCAGGGTGAGGCAGTTATCAAGAGTCACCCCAAGATTCTTTGCCGTACGGGAGGAGGAAACTACAAAGTCCTCAACAGTCAATGAGAGGTCGACTGACGGAGAGGACTTAGCAGGGATGTAGAGAAGCTCAGTTTTGGCAAGGTTGAGCTTCAGGTGATGGGAAGTCATCCACGCAGAGATATCAGCCAAGCAGGCAGAGATCCGTGTGGTGATTTGGGTGTCGGGGGGGAAGGAAATGAAGAGTTGGGTGTCATCAGCGTAGGAATGATAAGAAAAGCCGTGGGAAGAGATAACAGAACCAAGAGACATGGTGTATAGCGAGAAGAGGAGAGGCCCAAGAACCGAGCCCTGCGGGACTCCAGTTCGTAGGGGGTGAGGGTCGGAGACTGCGCCCCTCCAAGTCACCTGGTAGGAGCGACCAGAGAGGTAGGAGGAAAACCAAGCGAGTGCAGAACCTGTGACACCCATCCCAGACAGCGATGAGAGCAGAATCTCATGGTTGACTGTATCGAAGGCGGCTGACAGGTCGAGGAAGATGAGGACAGAGGAGAGGGATTTTACTTTAGCAGAGTGGAGTGCCTCAGTGACCGCGAGCAGGGCGGTTTCAGTGGAGTGGCCACTCTTGAAGCCAGACTGGTTGGGGTCATGGAGATTGTTCTGGCGAAGATAAGCAGACAGTTGGGAGCAGACCGCCCGTTCCAGAGTTTTAGCGAGAAAGGGAAGAAGAGAGACAGGCCGGTAGTTGTTCAGGGCAGAGGGGTCAAGAGTAGGTTTTTTGAGCAGGGGAGTGACTCTGGCCCTCTTCATGTCTCTGCTTCTCAGCTAGCATATTCTGGTCTTACAGCAAGGTCAACAAGGGGTATTCAGAAGACAAAATACTGAGAAATGTTCGTGGCCAGCTTCATGTCTTTTTGTTTTGGTAAAGCCCCCCCTTCAGGAAAAGTGTGTAGAAGAGTCTTACTATGTCTGATTCAAATGAGAAAGCCGGTAAGCTTTCTCACTTTCTGTCATTTCTTTGCAAATAAATATGAAAGTTAAACTCAGGTATAGCTATCGTTGTTTTTACTGGGATCTGTTTCATCAGACTATGCTCACCCATGAAATGTTAAAAAGGGCATTTTACCCGAACAATAGCGATCGTGAAAAAACTGTAACCCCAGTGCATTGATCGGGACATTGAGGTGTAGGATGAGACATCAAAATTAAATATATATCCCATGACACTCATCGCAAAGAGTAGGGGGTTCCCTGGTGTCCTTGATAAATTCCCAGAATAATTATTCTCTCACTCTCCCCCTTAGCGTGTGAGGAAAGTGCTATATAAACATAGAGTCTGGGGAGAAGGTGGGCTAAACAAATAGACAACAGGTGGGGAAACATAATAGGGTAATAACACCATAACAGGGAGGAGATGAAAATGTGGACTGGAAAGGAAAGCTGCTTAATTACGCTGCTCATAAGTGGAACCGTGTACAGGGCACCTCAAAACTGGATCACGGAAATAACGTGGAGGATCATTTGAAATGATCTGGATACATGCTCTTGAGCTTAGATTCTGGTTTGTGTTTCACATGAAGTTTGAAGGTGTGGTTTCTGTGAATGCAGTTTCAGAGAAACCACGTAATCTGTAGGAACGGGTGGCAACATGAGAAAGGGAGGGGCGCGTTATTTCTCTGAAAGTCTTGTTCATGTTGCGGGAGGCAAAGTGCTCCATCTTTGTCTGTTTAAAGAGCAGGATGCCTGCACTTACACTCAGTGAGCACATTATTAGGTTTTTACTTAATTTTAAAAACTTATTTAGTCTTTCATGGTCTAAATCACTTCGATAACATTTTCCCCCATGTTTTTCCACTGATTGCAAGATATTTCAAAGTGTCTAATGTTTTGCAAGAAGTGTGTCGCAGAATTGCAAACAAAGTGCAAAGAAGAAAATGTCTGCCTTTGTTTAAGGCATGGTTTCAAAAGTTTGTTTCTTCCTTCTTCCATTAGGCCCAAAGCACACAATCTCTTGGAAAAGTAAGTCTTATTAGGAGCATTAGGGCTTGGTCAGCACCTGATGGGCTTAATTTGAGGTATAGTTCCCAGCAGCCAGAGGGGTTTGTAACCTCTATAAATAATGAGAAACCACCTGGTATTGACAACTTGGGTGGAAAGCTACTGAGAATGGTGGCAGACCAGATTGCCACTCGCATTTGCCATATCTTCAATTTGAGCCTTGTGAGTAATGTTTGTCCCCAAAACTGGAGAGGAGCGAAAGTCATCCCACTGGAGAGGAGCTAAAGCCATCCCACTGGAGAGGAGCTAAAGTCATCCCACTGGAGAGGAGCTAAAGTCATCCCACTGGAGAGGAGCTAAAGTCATTCCACTGGAGAGGAGCTAAAGTCATCCCACTGGAGAGGAGCTAAAGTCATCCCACTGGAGAGAAGCTAAAGTCATCCCACTGGAGAGGAGCTAAAGTCATCCCACTGGAGAGGAGCTAAAGTCATCCCACTGGAGAGGAGCTAAAGTCATCCCACTGGAGAGAAGCTAAAGTCATCCCACTGGAGAGAAGCTAAAGTCATCCCACTGGAGAGGAGCTAAAGTCATCCCACTGGAGAGGAGTTAAAGTCATCCCACTGGAGAGGAGCTAAAGTCATCCCACTGGAGAGAAGCTAACGTCATCCCACTGGAGAGGAGCTAAAGTCATCCCACTGGAGAGAAGCTAAAGTCATCGCACTGGAGAGGAGCTAAAGTCATCCCACTGGAGAGGAGCTAAAGTCATCCCACTGGAGAGGAGCTAAAGTCATCCCACTGGAGAGGAGCTAAAGTCATCCCACTGGAGAGGAGCTAAAGTCATCCAACTGGAGAGGACCTAAAGTCATCCCACTGGAGAGAAGCTAAAGTCATCCCACTGGAGAGGAGCTAAAGTCATCCCACTGGAGAGGAGCTAACGTCATCCCACTGGAGAGGAGCTACCGTCATCCCACTGGAGAGGAGCTAAAGTCATCCCACTGGAGAGAAGCTAAAGTCATCGCACTGGAGAGGAGCTAAAGTCATCCCACTGGAGAGGAGCTAATGTCATCGCACTGGAGAGAAGCTAAAGTCATTCCACTACCCAAGCATGCTAGGGCTGTTTTTACTGGCTCTAATAGCCGACCAATCAGCCTGTCACCTGTTCTCAGCAAACTCTCGGAAAACATTGAATTAGACCAGATACAATGCTATTTCTCCGTTTACAATTTGACAAGTGACTACCAGCATGCTTATAGGGAAGGTCACTCAACATGCACAGCGCTTACACAAATGACAGGTGATCAAAAGAATATTGTGGGAGCAGCACTGCTAGATTTCAGTGCTGCCTTTGATGTGATTGATCATAAGTTTTTTTTTTTTTTAAACGCATGTGTTATGGTTTTACTCCATCTGCCTTATCGAGGATTGAAGGTTATCTATCTAATAGAACACAAAGTGTTTTCTTTTATGGAAGCTTTTCGGAGGCAAGACATGTTGAGTGTGGAATTCCACAATGAGGTTTGCTTGGCCCTTTGCTGTTTTCTGTTGTTACTAATGATCTTCCACTTGCTTTGGAAAAAGCCTGTGTGTCCACGTATGCAGATGATACAACAATATACAGGCCCTGGTTCAGTTGAGCTGAACAATTTACAACTCATAATGCTTAAGCTTTATTGCAACCTTCAGCGAGTCTTCTTTGATTCTGGTTCTATGACAGATACAATCAGCCAGTTATTATACTTTTTAAAAAATCATATGCATTCTATAAAGTGCTTTTGCCTCCATCATGACCGATGACCATTTATCAATAAACACTGTCTCTGAATTAGCATGGCTGATCTTTGTACATTATTCCATTGCTGTGGTGCATAATCTGGCATGCTAAATTTACATTTTAACAGTTTGTTTTATGCTGAGAACTTCACCATATGGGCTGTATGATAGAGAATACTTTTTACAATATACAAACATGATGACTAACTTATCCATTTAGAAAGCTGAATTCAAACTTTGTTTTGCATCTCAGCACTTAGTCAAGCTGATGTATTTCACCAGAAATGGTCACACTAAAAATAAATGTTTAATTTGAACAGTCCTTTGTTTTGTTCACTGCCTTGAACTGAGCCCAAAGACAATGGCAGTGTCTTCATTCCACCACTAGATGGCAGTGAATCCTGTTAACATCATACCAGTCACTGCTGGCCTCACCTTCTGTCCCAGTTTGCTATAAATGTACAATTTACACGAGTCAAATGTAATTACGCTGGGAAAATTATTCATTCTTCATCAATGAAAGCTTGAATCTTTTAGTCTAACACTCACCCCTGATTTACATCATGATTTAAGGGCATTTTTACACCACGCATCTGAATGGAAAGAAATAGACCAGGCCACTGAATCCGGGTACTTCTACGTACACGCCCTTCTTGGGGGCAAGTATAACACAGCGGGAATAGGGTATTTCACTTAAATTAGTTAGATCTTTTGATAACAACATAAGATATATTGTAAATTATATTTCCGACAAGCTGAAAGTCTTTCCGTTCTAGGTTGACATTTTTACGATCCGTAGTTTTTGAGAACAAGAGCTTAATAATCACAGTACATTACATTACATTACATTACATTATTAGCATTTGGCAGACGCTCTTATCCAGAGCGACGTACAACAAAGTGCATAACCATAACCTGGGATAAGTGCGCTGAAAGACTAGAGGGAAGTACAATTTCAATTGCTACCGTATGTAACCCTCATTAGTTTCACCTACTTAAAGTGAATAGTCCCTCACTTTAGCACTAGTATTAGTAGTTGGGAATTTGTAGACGCTCCTCGTGAGGAGAAACAATCTTTTTTTTCTTTTTCCCAGACTGACACCATCCACCCAGATACAGAGATTAGACAGAGACATTTGATAAGATTTATGACAAATAGCTTATAATCACTTCGGTTAATACAACACAGAACTCATAGAGTAAAGTAGAAGTTGACTGACATCTTGAAAATTTATAAGAAGAGCTGTTTTGGTTTATTTTGAACTTATCCTGGTGAGGACGTTTGTACCAAACGTCGCTGAACCGCGTAGTTCTAAAATGTAGTTTTGCTAATCGTTGTACGGCGTGTGTGCAGGCTGGTTTCTCCCCCCCCCCGAGTGCTGTGCATCGAAGTGGATTCGAAGTGTCGCCCGTCTACTATTAGCCTGCCTGCGTTCGATGGACTGAGAGGTTTCCCTCAAGAGTAAGACGTCATCCCATGGACTGATTTTTTCCCCCACAAGAGTGTGGTAGGACGGGACATGTTCTAATCGGCACTGTATGATCAGAACTTTCGTATTGAAACACGCAAAATTTTCCCCCTTACTACTCATCTCAGCTCGAGCTATATATATTTTTTCTCCATTTTTCTTGAATGAGATCTCATATCAAACATTTATATATATTTTTTGGGGTTGTTGGATCCAACATAGGGTGATTTATATGATCTGAATTGATATTTCATGTTGTTCATTATATGTGTGCTACAAGATAAGGTTGAACTTTTGTGTGCTACAAGATAAGGTTGAACTTTATGATCTGTATTGCTATTTCACATTATACACCACACGTTCTACTAATGGTATTCTGAGATTCACATTGATATTTCATATTGTACACCACACGTTCTACTCGTGGTACTCTGAGATTCACATTGATATTTCATATACAACATACACACATACATGTTCATATTCATATTCAACATTTTTTTTCCTAATACACTGATTTGATGTGTCAATACTGTTAATACAATCTTATCTTTGACACATGAGCTGATTGGTCTGCTGTTGTTATTGTGGGTTTGGGTGAAATTCTTGATATTATTAAGCACTACTGCAATCCTCCTGTACGAATCTTAGATAAGATACCGCTTGAGTGAATCCAGTGAGAGATATTATAAACTTTACTTGATACTAGTGCCTACCTAGAGCATGTCTGGTAAACACAGAGTTACACGTACAACAAAGATGAGGATCAGGGCCAATTTTTTTTTTAAATTTTTTTTTACAACAAATAAACAAGCAAACAACAAAGCAAAAGTGACCAAACTTAACTATCCAAATACTGCTTACCTAGCCAACTAAAAATACCGAAATACAACGTAAATCACAAAGACAACAATTAAGGTTCACAGGGAGGTAGGGAGGGATGGGGAGAGGTGCTGCTTGAAGAGGTGTGTCTTCAGCTTGCGCTTGAAGGTGGGGAGAGATTGTACAGTTCTGTGTGTTAGGGGCAGGGGATGGACTTTTTTTTTGAGAGCCAACATCACCATGTGCGCTGGGCCGGAGAGGAGCCAACATCACCATGTGCGTTTGGGCCAGAGAGGAGCCAACATCACCATGTGTGCTGGGCCAGAGAGGAGCCAACATCACCATGTGCACCGGGCCAGAGAGGAGCCAACATCACCATGTGTGCTGGGCCAGAGAGGAGCCAACATCACCATGTGCGTTTGGGCCAGAGAGGAGCCAACATCACCATGTGCGTTTGGGCCAGAGAGGAGCCAACATCACCATGTGCGTTTGGGCCAGAGAGGAGCCAACATCACCATGTGCACCGGGCCAGAGAGGAGCCAACATCACCATGTGTGCTGGGCCAGAGAGGAGCCAACATCACCATGTGCGCTGGGCCAGAGAGGAGCCAACATCACCATGTGCGTTTGGGCCAGAGAGGAGCCAACATCACCATGTGCGTTTGGGCCAGAGAGGAGCCAACATCACCATGTGCGTTTGGGCCAGAGAGGAGCCAACATCACCATGTGCGCTGGGCCAGAGAGGAGCCAACATCACCATGTGCGCTGGGCCAGAGAGGAGCCAACATCACCATGTGCGTTTGGGCCAGAGAGGAGCCAACATCACCATGTGCGCTGGGCCAGAGAGGAGCCAACATCACCATGTGCGCTGGGCCAGAGAGGAGCCAACATCACCATGTGCGTTGGGCCAGAGAGGAGCCAACATCACCATGTGCGCTGGGCCAGAGAGGAGCCAACATCACCATGTGCGCTGGGCCAGAGAGGAGCCAACATCACCATGTGCGTTTGGGCCAGAGAGGAGCCAACATCACCATGTGCGCTGGGCCAGAGAGGAGCCAACATCACCATGTGCGTTTGGGCCAGAGAGGAGCCAACATCACCATGTGCGCTGGGCCAGAGAGGAGCCAACATCACCATGTGCGTTTGGGCCAGAGAGGAGCCAACATCACCATGTGCGCTGGGCCAGAGAGGAGCCAACATCACCATGTGCGTTTGGGCCAGAGAGGAGCCAACATCACCATGTGCGCTGGGCCAGAGAGGAGCCAACATCACCATGTGCGCTGGGCCAGAGAGGAGCCAACATCACCATGTGCGTTGGGCCAGAGAGGAGCCAACATCACCATGTGCGCCGCGATCTCCAACAATGGTGCGCTCCTCCACAAATGTGAGATTAGCCCCTACAACACTGACTGCCTTCTCTGATTTTAGAAGACCAGCACGAAAGACTGGTGCCGGGACAGGTGGGGGACCACCTGCCAATATGTGATCACATGGGACAATGTGGCATTCCACCCTGCAGTCACAGCCTGGTTTGATGCCCATCCAAGGATGATGTCCCTTTTCCTTGCCCCTGACCTGTTTATAATGTGTGATTTTGAGCATGAAATTAAACGTTTTGCCAATTGTGTTGTAGGTGTGTTTGTGCATTTAGAGTTCAGGAAAAGTCTTAAAAGTATTTAAAAACGCTTTTTAGTGTAAGGGTAATTTTCTTAATTGATTCTTAATTGTCAATGTGTGTTAACATAAAGACAATCACATTATTACAAATAACCTTTTAGATAGTCCTTATTACGATTAGACCATTTTCTGAATTAAGTGCTCACTAGGAGGATCATTTTAAATGATCAGGATACATGCTCTTGAGCTTAGATTCTGGTTTGTGTTTCACATGAAGTTTGAAGGTGTGGTTTCTGTGAATGCAGATTCAGAGAAACCACGTGATGGGTGGCTACATGAGAAAGGGAGGGGCGCAACTGGTTTCTCGGAAAGTCTTGTTATTGTTTCAATGGCTGCGAGAGGCACAAGTGCTCCATCTTTGAGCAAGAGCAAGATGCCTGCACTTACGCTCAGTGAGTACTTTATTAGGTTTTTACTTACTTAAAAAAAAAAAAAAATTTAGTCTTCCATGGTCTAAATCACTTCGATAACATTTTCCCCCATTCTGATGTGAACATTAACTGAAGCTCCTGACCCGTTTCTGCATGATTGTATGCACTGCTGCCACACAGTTGGCTGATTAGGTAATCACATGAATAGGTAGGTGTACAGGTGTTCCTAATAAAGTGAGTGTATAATGCTGCACTGAAACTCAAAGAGCAGTTCAGCAGGGTGCTTTCCCCACATGGTGTGAGCTGGCCCCTCTAATGAGATCATGTCCTTATGCTTCTTACTGGCCCAAACTCTCTCTCTCTCTCTCGGTACACCACTGGGGTCGAACAGCCAGTGGGCCGGAATTCCTGAACAGAATTCCTGCGTCCCTAATTTTTTGGCCGATTACTTTTTTTCCCTTTTTTTTCCTTTTTGAGTTTTTGGATTTTTCCTGTTTGATTTTGATTTGTTTGACAAGAAAAGCACCTGGCTGGGCTGATTAGCTGGACAGTGCCCTGAAGGCACGTGTAAAACAAATAAAATCATTGCTTTGCACCAATTTCTCTCTCTCTCTCTCTCTCTCTGATTGGTGTTCAAGTGTTTTCATGTGTACCAATTTCAGGTATGTTTTTCATTTTGAATGGAAGTGTTTTTCCACTGATTGCAAGATATTTCAAAGTGTCTAATGTTTATTAGACCAGATACAATGCTATTTCTCTGTTTACAATTTGACAAGTGACTACCAGCATGCTTATAGGGAAGGTCACTCAACATGCACAGCGCTTACACAAATGACAGATGCTAGATTTCAATGCTGCCTTTGATGTGATTGATCATAAGTGATTATTTTTTTTAAAACGCATTGCGTTATGGTTTTGCTCCATCTGCCTTATCAAGGATTGAAGGTTATCTATCTAATAGAACACAAGGTGTTTTCTTTAATGGAAGCTTTTCAGAGGCAAGACATGTTGAGTGTGGAATTCCACAATGAGGTTTGCTTGGCCCTTTGCTGTTTTCTGTTGTTACTAATGATCTTCCACTTGCTTTGGAAAAAGCCTGTGTGTCCACATATGCAGATGATACAACAATATACAGGCCCTGGTTCAGTCGAGCTGAACAATTTACAACTCATAATGCTTAAGTTTTATTGCAACCTTCAGCGAGTCCTGGTTCTATGACAGATACAATCAGCCAGTTATTATACTTCATATGCATTCTATAATGTCACGTTTCAGGTCTGTCTCGCCATGTTTTATGTTTATTTATGTTTATTTATGTTGTCTTAGTCACGTAGTGTCTTATCATGTATTATGTTGTCTAGGTTCGTCATGTTGTTTAGTTATGTCTCGTTACGATTTATTTTCTTGTCATGTCTAGTTATGTTTTCGTACGATTATATTACCTGGTTATGTTGAGTGATTATCGTCTTAGTTTCGCTTTGTGTTATGTTTTGATGCATGTTTATTGTTACGTTAACTGGTCGTTGTTATGCATACACTTTTACATGTTTTTCCGCAAACCTTGCGTTCCGCCTTTTCTCTCTCTCTCTCTCTCTTTCTGTCATTCACTCCCTAAGTGT
This sequence comes from Conger conger, assembly GCF_963514075.1. NCBI lineage: Eukaryota > Metazoa > Chordata > Actinopteri > Anguilliformes > Congridae > Conger > Conger conger. The sequence continues at coordinate 62,973,704 of NC_083767.1, read as the reverse complement.
TTCCATTTGTCTATTTACTAAAACTACTAACGCTAGATCAGGATTGGGTAGAGACTAACAAACTAATCATGTGTTCATGTTACCTTACGTTTCTCGTGCATGTCATTTACTAATTTACTAATGCTAGGGCAGGATAGGTTTATTACTAACGATTACTATTCTCCTTGTTAAACTTGTCATCCATCGCACCTGTTTTCCATTTCCTTGCTACGCTCTAACTAATTGTCTGCACCTGTCTACACCCGCATTTATAGCCCAGTCGCGCTACTGTTCACTGCAAAATTGTCTGCCTCTAGTCTAACTACGCAACTCTTGAGCATTACTACTGTTTGTTTACACGTTACGATCCAAGCCTGTTATCGACCATCGTCCATTGATTTCTGTTTTGTTGACCACTGTTTGTTTTTTGACTACGTCCTCGCCTACCGTTTTTGTACTTTTGCCCCGCTGATTGTTTCATGGTTTCGACTCCCGCTTCGCCCACGACTACGCCTCTGCCTGCCGTCCGCCTGTTCATCTGCCCCGCTGACTGCTCTCCTGCTACTGGACCTCCCTGCACGTCTACCGACTACGAGATTGCCTCTTCCCTCGGCACCGTGCTTTTTGTTTGTTTTATATTTGTTTGGCTGGATCTTCGTGTATGGACTTTGCTTGTGTTGACTACGCTCCTGGGACTCGTCCCGAATAAAGCCCTAACGGGACCCCCACGCACCCCTCTCATATAAAGTGCTTTTGCCTCCATCATGACCGATGACCATTTATCAATAAACACTGTCTCTGAATTAGCATGGCTGATCTTTGTACATTATTCCATTGCTGTGGTGCATAATCTGGGATGGTAAATTGACATTTTAACAGTTTGTTTTATGCTGAGAACTTCACCATATGGGCTGTATGAAAGAGAATACTTTTTACAAAATACAAACATGATGACTAATTTATCCATTTAGAAAGCTGAATTCAAACTTTGTTTTGCATCTCAGCACTTAGTCAAGCTGATGTATTTCACCACAAATGGTCACACTAAAAATAAATGTTTAATTTGAACAGTCCTTTGTTTTGTTCACTGCCTTGAACTGAGCCCAAAGACAATGACAATGTCTTCATTACACCACTAGATGGCAGTAAATCCTGTTAACATCATACCAGTCGGCTGCACGGATTGTGCAGTGGGTAGCACTGCCACCTCACAGCAAGGAGGTCCTGGGTTCGAATCCCCGTCGGCCGGGGCCTCTCTGTGCGGAGTTTGCATGTTCTCCCCGTGTGTGCGTGGGTTTCCTCCGGGTACTCCGGTTTCTTCCCACAGTCCAAAGACATGCATGTTAGGCTGATTGGAGAGTCTAAATTGCCTGTAGGTATGAGTGTGTGAGTGAATGGTGTGTGTGCCCTGCGATGGACTGGCGACCTGTCCAGGGTGTATTCCTGCCTTTCACCCTATGTATGCTGGGATAGGCTCCAGCCTCCCTGTGACCCTGTTCAGGATAAGCGGGTTCAGATAATGGATGGATGGATGGATGGATGGATCATACCAGTCACTGTTGGCCTCACCTTCTGTCCCAGTTTGCTATGAATGCACAATTGACACATGAGCCAAATGTAATTACACTGGGAAAGTTATTCATACTTATCAATTAAAGGGGCATAACACTAAAAGCTTGAATCTTTTAGTCTAACACTCACCCAGGATTTACATCAGGACTCAGTGGACTGGAGTCAGTGCACATGGTGGAGTCAGAGACAGTGTGCCAGTCCAGGACTCACTGGGGCAGGAGAGTGATGAGTCAGCCATTTTAAAAATGTTATCAAAGCAGAAACTTACCCAGGATGCATCACACATCTCCTCCAACAGAGGGGGAAATCAAATGCTGTTCCAAAACACTCAGCAGGTTCCACAGTCCTCACACATTTCAGACCCACACACACCTGTATCATTACTCACACTTGTACACCCAGCAGTGTGGTTCCAAACACAGAGCTACTGACGGGAGCAGGGAAACCAGCCTGTCCCTTGGGGAATAAATCATTCAGTCAGGGGACAGGAGCAGGGCGATGAAACCACAAAACCAAGAGAGGCCATCCCTGCCCAGCAGGGGAGCTCAGGCCAACCTGCATCATGCTGTCAGATATCAGACCCACCCACTTTAAACACATGCATTACGCCAAAACATGAAATAAACTCAGTAAAGGAGACCACCGCCTCCTCACAGTGGCACCCGTTCCTACACATTACATGCACACGATTACAACAGAGAATGTGATAAACCCACGCCACGCCCACCAACACCTAACCTCTGCCTGCACCACAGCATTCTAGAACACCTGACTATGATGTCACTTCCTCCCCCAGTGCATGTCAGGAGCTCATAACAGAGGAAACACAACGTGATCAAACATCAGCCCTGTGAGGGGTAAAATCCACCATTCCATGGAGCTGGGCCCAGAGGAGCAACTGTGTAGCACTGGGCCCCTAAAGCGTCACTTCATTCACTCACCTTCATAAAACCAAAAGCCCATAATCAGTTAAACAAAAAGCCATGCTTTTCATACAATAAATCAGACAACATTGTGTGTCAAATATTGAGTTTGGTCAGTGATTCAAATATCATCATGCTTAAACAAATCAGCGCAAGCCGTTTTTCAGGTGGAAAACCATCTACAGAACCTGGGAAGTCTTTTACCGGCCATTTCATTTCATTCAACCAAATTCACATTGCACAAAGAACGTTATTCAGCTGCCATAAGCTTGTTTTCAGTGTGGGGAAGGCTCCACTGATTCACCATGGATCTGTGTCCTATCACTGCGTTTCCCAGTTTTTATTGCCCGACCCCAGGGTGCCTTATTCCTCACCTCTCTACACACCTCCCTCCCCAATCCCTCCGGAACTGAGGGGGGCACAGTCTACTCTAGAGAGGTGTGTTATAGAGCAGAGCACAGGGTAGAGAGGTGTGTTATAGAGCACAGGGTATAGAGGTGTGTTATAGAGCCCAGGGTAGAGAGGTGTGTTATAGAGCAGAGCACAGGGTAGAGAGGTGTGTTATAGAGCAAAGGGTAGAGAGGTGTGTTATAGAGCCCAGGGTAGAGAGGTGTGTTATAGAGCACAGGGTATAGAGGTGTGTTATAGAGCCCAGGGTAGAGAGGTGTGTTATAGAGCACAGGGTAGAGAGGTGTGTTATAGAGCAGAGCACAGAGTAGAGAGGTGTGTTATAGGGCCCAGGGTAGAGAGGTGTGTTATAGAGCAGAGGGTAGAGAGGTGTGTTATAGAGCCCAGGGTAGAGAGGTGTGTTATAGAGCACAGGGTATAGAGGTGTGTTATAGAGCCCAGGGTAGAGAGGTGTGTTATAGAGCACAGAGTAGAGAGGTGTGTTATAGAGCACAGGGTAGAGAGGTGTGTTATAGAGCACAGAGTAGAGAGGTGTGTTATAGAGCACAGGGTAGAGAGGTGTGTTATAGAGCAGAGCCCAGGGTAGAGAGGTGTGTTATAGAGCACAGGGTAGAGAGGTGTGTTATAGAGCCCAGGGTAGAGAGGTGTGTTATAGAGCACAGGGTAGAGAGGTGTGTTACAGAGCAGAGCACAGGGTAGAGAGGTGTGTTATAGAGCACAGGGTAGAGAGGTGTGTTATATGTTATAGAGCCCAGGGTAGAGAGGTGTGTTATAGAGCACAGGGTAGAGAGGTGTGTTATAGAGCAGAGCCCAGGGTAGAGAGGTGTGTTATAGAGCACAGGGTAGAGAGGTGTGTTATAGAGCACAGGGTATAGAGGTTTGTTATAGTGCACAGGGTAGAGAGGTGTGTTATAGAGCACAGGGTAGAGAGGTGTGTTATAGAGCAGAGCCCAGGGTAGAGAGGTGTGTTATAGAGCCCAGGGTAGAGAGGTGTGTTATAGAGCACAGGGTAGAGAGGTGTGCTGTAATCATTGAGAGTCTGATGTTTCTGTGATCCGAGGAGATTCTTCTGAGGAGGAAACTGTTGAGGAAGACTAACTGAAAACTGGTTTAAAATGAGTCCCAATTCATTCATACATATAATGCATTTTTCTCTTTATTATACACAGGAGCTCCTTGAATAATTTTATTTGCGTAGATTTCAATCCTTCATTAATACACTGACACCTTTAGAAAATTTGAACTGCTTATCAGCAATACAATGGACACTGTATGCACTTGTTTTACCTTCATGTTTTTTTAGCCTAAATTATTTGTATAGTGTCTTATGTTCTTCTGTGTCTTGCTGTGTGTAATGCAACATCTATTTTAAGCCATTTTGGCCAGGACTCCCTTGTAAAATCTCAATGGGATTCTTTCCTGGTAAAATAGAAATGTCGACCTTGATAAATGTTCTCAGCCAAAGCCAAAGCCTTGGGATTTAGGTGGGGCCACTGAAACGGAAAGGATTAATGTAACACAAAACAAATCATAATTATTATTCAGAAATATACAATTAACAATGTGCCATCTACAATTATACGTATGGAAAGCAAAAGAAAGATTGCAAAGAAAGATTCCAGACTGACTTGGTCTACGTGTGTAAAAGGGAAGGATTATGAACTGAGGGCCTGAATGAGAGTCATAGCTGGGTAATGTTGATTAATGACTTCATATTATGACACAGTGCCAAATGTGGACTGTCCTTATAGCCCACCCCCACAATGCCAGGCATCCTGCCCTGCAAGCAGTTTTCTAACAAAGAGGAATCATAAAAAGATGAATTATGCAAAACATGGTGTTATTCGGTACTTTTCCAACTTTCCTTTAAGTATACACATTATTTTATTCAATTCAGGTTACATATGGGTCACTATACTTCTAGCACAATTTAGCAGTTAATCAGTTTGAAAATATATAGGCATACTTAATCGTACTTTAACATTTGATTAATGGTGGTTTCTTGCGTTTTCATAAGCTCATCTGTAATGAATGACATAGGTTCATTGGATTACATATTCTACAGTTGACACTGTGGTTTCTTGCGTTTCCATAAGCTCATCTGTAATTAATGATATAGGTTCATTGGCTTGCATCTTGATTGTATGAGTAATAGGCAGCATACATGTGATACATTGATTAAAGGCCACATACATATTGGTATACTTTTGGCCTGAAGTTTTAAGATTTTTGGAGGAACCAGCTTGCTCAACTCTGACAGTTTGACGGTTTAGTCTGATTTTGACTTGTGATTGATTTGTCATAAACAGAGGAAGAACACCTTGTTCTGTGAATTTTCTCCTACATTGTATGTATGCAATAGTAGGAAAGTATGCCATTTCAGATGAGGTCCAGGAAGAAGTGAGTCAGATCATAGAAGGATGGATGGATTGGTACTGGTACATGTGGCATTTTTGGAGTTACTGTCTGTATCCTTCAATGGGCTGAATCCTTGCTGGTTTGAACTTGGATTCATATTCAGACACCCAGTTCTTTCACCACAGCAGCTTTGTCCTGACTGTTTTTTCCCAGTCATCTGGAATTGTACCTCTGCCCTCAAACTTCAATCCAAATTTCTCCTGCAGCTTATTCCTGAAGACACACACAAACCACTTCCAGTACTTTTTTTCACAAGAATCTGGAGTGATTGACCATTTGTCATAAGGGGGGCCTGCTTTTCTGTACTCCTTATGAGGTGTCGATTTACCTTCAGCATTTAAGAAACATGAATCACTACTGACTGATGTGGTGCAAAATTCAACTGAAAACTCAGTGGTATGCAGATAACTCCAGCCAGCGAGAGCTTCAGAGCGATGGAATCTCACGCTGTGGTCAGTGTCATGGTCAGCCATGGTGTTTGTACAGATGACTTTACAGAAGGGACACTGCTCCCAGCACCCACTGAGCTGATCAATTAGAATGTCATCTGGTCTAATCTCAAACAAGTCAAAGTCAAGGCTTGAGGTTTCTATTTTTTCCTTTGCCTTTTCCTGCATATCTGAAAGTGACTGGGCCATCATGTCCTGGAGGAATGACAGATCACTGGTGCCTTCGCATTCAACATTTCTGAAACTGTCTCTTGCGATGGGGAAAACACCCCCAAGTTTAGAGCAGAATTTGTCAAGCCACATTGAGATAGTGCCATCTTTCTCTTTCAGTTCTGAAGTCACGGTGGAACTTTCGGTCAAAGTCTTGTCAACCAAAATGTTCAAGTTCCTATTGAGGAGCTCTGATGTTAAACTGTGGTCTCCACAGTACTCCTCCACCCTTCACCTAATGAACTTTTCAAAGTGTTCCTTGGGACGCTCAAGGTACTCCACATACAGGTCAAAGTTCTCCCTCTCAGCAAGCTCTTTCAGTATGTGGTCCTCCAGGTTAGCTCTGTTTCCACTGAAAGCTGGGTAGTTACTTTTCATTTTGTCCACAATCTGAAGGCTGACTTTGCTGTACATTTCTTGTTTTATAGCTGATCCAAGGTGGTTACCCAGGAAATTGGCCAAAATCTTCACAGAAGTTGCTCCATCACAGGAGTCTTTAAAATACTTGAAATATTGCTTCTTTTTCTCACTGAGGCAGGTCAGCATATCATTTTTCCTCTTGAAATCTGTGTGCATTTTGTTGAACGTTGTGACTGCCTTTGTGCACATGTAAATGGAGATGTCAACTTTATACTCCTCTAAGAGCTTTATTTGGCTCTCTTTTTTTTCATATGTGTCCAAAGTCTGTGATATGCTCTCTAGTATTTCATGAACAAACATTGCACTGAAGTCCACATTTTCTCTTGACTTCCTGTCAATGTACATTTGTAGATTAGTAGTTATTTCTTCTGTAAGTCGCTGACCATCTTTCTCAATATTTGCAGTGTCTGAAAAATTTATCATTTTCAAAAACCTATTTAACCATTTACCCGAAACATGTTTGTCTACCTGGAACTGAAAAGAGACCATTGCCTTGCGATTTAGAATTTTTTGGGCAATGTCTTTTTCCTTTTTAAATCGATTGTTCAGGATGTCTTCCACAACTGCTTGGATGTCGACTTGATTTTCCGGACCTTTCTCAGAGGATATTTTTGTCGACCATTTGGTCCACAGTTCATCAAAGTGTGGAATCATTTGATCACTGGTCAGTTTTTCGTCCTTTAGTTTTGAGGCTAAAGACCTACTCATCCTGAGCAATTCTCCCTCGTAGCCAATCTTCATCCCCTCTAGTTCTGAGCCGCACTTTCTGATGTTGAGCAAATCCCTGCACTTCCTCTGTGTGTCTTCAATGAGCTGGTCTTTCAGGGTTTCAAATCTTCTATCAACATCACCTTTCCAGTTAACCAGGGTCTCTGGGTGTTCCTCACATGTAAAATATGTTTCAATCTCATCTTTCAGTTGTCCGCAGATCTTATCAAATTCCTTTATAAGATCTGACATGTAAACTTCATCCACCTGTTTGCTGTTTATTTTGTTGCACCAGGTTTGCTGTTTCTCTAGAGCATGCTTTCTGAAGCGCCATGACCATTGCCCATAAGACTTCTCTAGCTTACTGTACGCAGAAATCTCCAAGGTGTTCCTGAAACTGAAAACGCAGTTCTCTCGCAGCAGAGCATCCCATACGTCTTGGATTCATTCTTTAACCTCAGACAGTGAGGGCAGCCGACAGTCTGGCTGCCATTCAGCAATAGAGAGCAGCTTGTCCTTCAGCTTCTGAACGTTCTGGCTGTAGGAGGGGTTAGGAGCAGCCATGGGGGGGTCTCCCTCCAAGAGATTTTTGAAGTAGAACACCTGTGAGTCCACATTAAAATGAATTATATCACTAAAACTTTTAATGTCCAAGTTCTCCTCTTTTGCTGCAATGCAAGCCATTTCATCAAGTCTATTTTGAGGACGTCTTCTCCCTTCCTTATCTTTGTCATTAGCTGTCGTCTCTGCAACATTCTGGTGCACAAATATGCAGCTTGTCGAGGACCCGGCCCTAGGCCCCCCTGATGAGAGATTGACGGGGGATGGGTTAGGAAGGAATGCATTGTTAACCCCTCGCACACGCCATCGAGGTGGTAGTAAGCACGCCCGTAAGAGGAAAAATATGTGGTTCAGAGATAATGAACAGTCTGAAGTCTGAAGTCGGCGGACTTAGATTTACTGTACTAAGGAGCAAGGTTAAAGTTCTGACTGAGGCCATGCATAGAATGAGTTCCAGCATAACCTTGGAGGAGATTCAACATGCTGAGCGAGCAGTCAGGGAATACCCCAACCCTACATGGGAGGGACACAATGCCTGGCTAAAGCAAAGGAAAACGGAAGGGATGCCAATACCGAAAGAATATTAAGAGGCTTTAAGGGCCTTCCAGATTATAATCTGATAATTTATTGGATAGATTCAAAGGACTGACTGCAGAGGAGTTGGAGGATGATTTACACTCAGCTATTGGCTGGATGTCCTTTGTAGATCCCTTAAGGCGCCACTGAGAGGGGCACCTGAAGAGTGTGTTGATGGTGGAGGGCACTAACTTCTGGCTTGTATGAAGTCAAAGTTTGGAGAGAGTCCAAGGAGAGATTATGACAGGGAGACAAATACCAGTGATGAATAGGTTCATTGAAAAATTACATAAGAGCTAGTGTTTTTCCACTCGTATATTGAGATGGTGGAAATTCCCAACCGGAGGGGCACATGAGATAAAGTATTGGGGAAATTTCCTTTGAGGGATGAGAAAATGACAGTGAGACAAACAGAAGTAATGAATATGGTCATTAAAAAGTTGCATAAGAGATAAATGTCTTCCCACTCGATATATTGGGGACATTTCTTATCAAAAGAAGGTAATAAAAGGATATATAAGGAATAAGCTTTTAGACGTTAGGATAGCATCTTAGAATTTCGCTGTTGAAGATATCTAAGGGCTGTTGAAGAGAGAGCAACGCAAGACAGCTGTAGTCAAGCTCCCTCTGCACGCCACTCCAGGATCTGGATATGGAGAACAGAGTGATGTACGCGGTGCGGACTCAGCCCAAGAGTTGTGGCAACAGGACTAATGTCGAAAGAGCAGCGCAGAACAACTATAATCAAGTTTGAGTGGTAATTATAATCCAGATTACTTGTAGAAGTAGGAAAAGTAATACATAAAAGTAATACATTATAATAAGTAATAAGTTTCCTTTTATTTTTATGTATTTTATTTCTCAGTAAGGTGCTATATAAGGTAGAAAAATGGAAAGAAGTTTTTATAGTTTAGATAAATATAATATTCTAGGAATAGTTTCTTTTAAACGTCCAGAAGGGGGAGCTATAGGATAAGGCTAAAGCCAAAGAGGATGGGTATTTGAGGGGTGTACCTTGACTTTTAAACATCATGGTGGAAAGGTAAATTAGAAAGAGCTAAAGGGGTATATGTAACTTGCATGTGATCAGCAAACTGAAAAATGATATATATACTGTAATCTGTATAACTCTATTCTTTTGACTGATTATAATAAAGTATATCTTACTATAATCATATGTGATAAAGATTATTTTAGAGGAATACATTGAATACAGGACATCGAATACCAGATTTGCATCACACCCTTCACTTCGAGACTGGGCTAGAAGTTCAGTAGAACTTACCAGGGCTCCAGAACGTTCGGAGTACTTGAGTTCATCTCACCTCATGGTGAGGTACTGCTCGTGGGAACGTGAGGTCTGAGCTCGGCAAGGGGTCCGTGGCTCACGACAAGCTGTTTTTATTTTGACAGATGTCATTCTCATTAATGCCTGAACACAGCTCTGCAGAATATCCTGCATCTCAGAAGGATTCTCCCCCATGATATTGATGAGAGTCATGTTTCCCACACCAATGATGAAGGTGGCCAGCTGGTTGTCATGGGCCAGGGTGGTTTCAGAGCTGATCTCCGGTGATCGCAGGCCTTCAGTGTCCACCACCAGGATGAAGTCAAACTGCAGCTGTTCCCTCATCTCTGCATCAACGGTCAGCAGCTGCATGAATGCACCTCTGCTGCATTTTCCTGCACTCACTGGAAACTGCAGGCCAAACATGGTGTTCAGCAGAGTGGACTTGCCAGAACTCTGAACACCCAGGACAGAGAGGACAAATACCCTTTTGTCTCCAAGTGTGTGTATAGCTGCGTCAAAAACAGCCCTGATCCAGTCAAGAGGCACGTGAGCCACATCTCCGTCCATGAGCTCCAGAGGGTATCCTGCCATCAGCAGCTCTGCTCCAATTCTGGGAAGAGTGTCAACCCACTGTATATTGGTGAAGTCTTCACTTACAGCTACAGACTTAACTGCCTCATACAGCTGACCCAGTTCTCTCATAAGATGCTGTAGCCCCACTGACATTGCTATGATCTCCTCAGACACCTTTTCAAGTTTCTTTGCTAGTTCCTTGTGTTCGCTTTTCAGTTTAGCTTGGATTTCTGTCCACATTGCGTGGTACTTCTCCTGGAGTTTGGCATGTGTGCCAGTGGTGTATTCTTCCAGAAATGTATGAAGCCACTGTAACATATTGAGGGACTTATTTTCTTCTAGCTGGTGCAAGCACTGCAGAAATGACTTCATGAAACCACTGAGCTGGAAAGCCTTATTCAGTTCCACACAAATGGCTTGTTTCTCAGATCTTATGTCACTCAATACCACCTTGTTGCTTCTCTCATGGGTTTTGGTCAGATGGTATTGCTGCTTGTCCTTCCTGCACCAGTTCTTCCACACTTCACCTTGCAAAGGCAAATGCCTCCATTTTAAGTTAATTCATTCCTCTTCCTCCTTTCTGCCTTCTCTCTTAAGGAAACTCATCATATGCTCTATTTTGGGGGGAACGTGTTGATTATTACTATACTGGTTTTTTTTACCATATGTTAGTATTTTATGGATGCCTGCCTCACTTATAGGTCTATTTCAGTCATTCATATTTTCTCTGTCGTATATGTGATCTGTAAGGCGAAAATTATTAACTTCTGGCATTATCACTCAGGGCTGGTCAGCTTGCTGGCTTCCTCTGGTACTGTGGAATATGTGGCTGTAAAGTAATTTAACCCAGGAGCATGCACCATTAACCCCCACTATCTCCGCACCCATACGGGCAGGAGCCTGTGGGGCAAGACTCAGGCCTCCAGCCGTAAAACTCGTTACGACGGGGCAACATTCTTTACGGTACAGAGAGGTTTTGAGGAAATACTTCCTGCTAGGCCCTGACCTTCTCCTGAACCCCCCTTTATTGCTCTCTCCCTCTTTACTCAGTCACTAAATGATGTGTACAGCACTGGATGTTTCATGACAGTCAGTCAGTTTAGATAATATTCATGTTTGGTATTATTCTGATTGTTTCAGTGCAACTGGTGCAATGGTTTTATTTCTGCAACAGCAAACCCTGTACATCATAACCAACCAGGAGAAGCTGTGTGGAGCTCTGCCCCAGTGAAAGCCATGTGCCTCAACCCCCCTGCGCTTCCTGGGGAGGCGTGGCTCCAAATTACAGATGGGTGACCCATTTTTAGGGTTAACATCAAAGGCCAGATTTTGGATTTAAGGACAGCAAACTAAGCAATCTGGGAGAATGCAATCAGCCTCCCGTGCACACCGTGCACGTAATTTCTACGTACAGGGTGTCTGTAGTCAGACTCCCGTATGTAGCTTCTATTACCAGGTATGACTTTTAAGACTCCGTAATTTGGTTTCCGTTGTAATGTTTTTTGATTTGGAACTAGGATGTAATTACGTGTATGTAACCTGCCTGGTAAAATAAAATTGTTAAAACTTGATCTGTTTGGTTTTCCTTACTGACACTTAATGTTATACAGGGAATGCGTGGTTTACCCCCTCGAACTGGTCTAGGGAGGATGATTATTTCCACTTACTGTATCACGGCGTATAGCACCCGTAGACCTATGGTGGTAAATCCCTCGCCTCCGCATGGTAGTTCATTCATGTCGAGCACAGCCGTAGCTATGTTGGTCTGCTTGGGTCCCTAGGCTGTAAACAGATATACCCGAGAGTAGCTATTCCTGCAACCTCTGATGACTACAGATAGCTAGTCATTTCGTGAGACGGGCACATAACGCGCGATGTGACATGCGGTGGTACCAGCAGAGGATTGCTCAGCGAGTTCTTCTCAGTACAGGATTACTATAGCGATCAAGTCAAAATTATAAATAAGACATCCACTAAATGTGGATATCTAATCTAAATTATTATTCTAAAATGGAGTTAGATAAACGAAGGTGAATCTATTCGCCCTATTGTGGAGATTCTGGGTCAGCCCGGACGAGTAAAGAGCGGAAGGCAGAGTGGTACTACTGCCTTTGTATCATGGTTTGTTTATTGGCTGATCTAGACTGTCTGCATAGGGGCCACTCATTTTTAACCCTATTAGTATTCTTTCAGCAACACCAGAAGGACGAGCACACTGATACCTTCAGCCCTCGCTAAATTCCGTCGTTGGGTTAGCGTTGGGTTTTACAGTTGGTGACCTCGACGTGATCTAATTCCATTCATGTCAGATTCGTCTGCCGACGTGATCTGCTTTCATCCGTGTAAGATTCGAGGCTTACAAGGGGTGAGGTGTCTGAAGTTTGCTCCTTCTGGTGGTGTTGTGCAACCCGGCATGAAAAAGTGGGAGAGAGCAATAAAGGGGGGTTCAGGAGAAGGTCAGGGCCTAACAGGCCGTGCCCTCTGAAACCTTCCCGTGCCATCAGTAGTTGAACGCCCCAAACAAAAGCTAGTTTTACGAATGGAAGCTTAAGAATCTTACATTGTCCCTAATGAATCACATGTAAGGGTTTGTCATATATACCTGGAAAGGTTTTGTTTCATTGTCAAAAAAAGGGGAGATGTGATTTCATGATGATTTGAGTCATTGATACAAGTGAATAAGTGATTTAAAAGGTCATTGATGATTAAAAAGGTTCATTCATGAGTTAAAAGGGACCAGATTATTATATTAATGTTAAGGGAAGTCAGTTCATGATTTCAGAATGTTTTGTCAAGTGTAAAGACATGTTATGTCAAGGTATTGAATCACTTTAAGGTTTGTGTAAGATATACACCTCTTAATGTGTTTGTTTATGTTAAATGTAACAGAATGTCAATTAAGGGTCATTCTCTATGAAAATCATTTGTATCAGTTGTCACTCTAACTAATGATTTGGTGGGAGTGTAGATGACCCTATCTTTTGAGTATACAAGGTACTGATTATTATTCTGTTGTAATATCATTGTAAGAGCAAAGGACTTTTAGTGAGAGAACACTCGAAGAAGACACAGACGCCACTAAAGCATGGGTTCGAGAGTGTCTCTCTAGTCGAGACCTTCAAGACTTTTTGACAGAGATCACGAATCAAAACACTGATATCAGCTTGAGGGTGATGATGAAGTCTGTAATGGATCAGTCGCATGATGTTGATGACTTACCAAATCGTGCAAAAATTCTAAAGCGGATAGAACACACCAAGAAGGACTTACTAAAAGTTACATCTGCCTCTGAATTTTCTGACCTGGAGATAATACTGACGGAGGTCAAAGATAATTTCTACAATCTACAATGTGAGTCTGGCATGTCTCCTGAGGAAAAAGCTACTTGCAAAATAAGCAGTGCCATCAATTCACTGTGTAAGACTCTGAAAACGAAAAGTGAAACAGACATAGTGCTGTTGATTCTTTCCTTAGTCAATGTTCTAGGATACAGGGAGGATACATTTTGTCCACCACTAGGTGTAGAGGAGATAGACTTTTTACAGAGCACTCTGCATCAATGCTATGAAGAATACTCTTCTCTCAAGGAGCAGAGTGAAGACAAGGCTGAGGCATACTTGCTCCTGACAGCACTGACTGTGTCCAGAAACAAACAGAGAATTTCCCCAGAAGACAAAGAAAGACGGCTGAAATTCTTTACATCAAAAGCTGGGAACATTTCATATGTTTCTAGACTGATTGATGATGCAGATAAACACAAGGACTGGACAAAACTAGAGCGGGAACTCCAAACGATTATCAATGAGACAGGCCAATCAAAAGAGCAAGACATACTGCTGAGGAAGATTCAGGCTGTGGGTATGCTCATGAAACGCTTGGAAAGGAAACCTCATCCTCGCCAACAGGATGTCTCAGGCAAAATGAGAACAGAAGAACCCCCTCCTGTAAATGACTGGAAGGTCGGTAAATGTAAGGGTTTACTCCAGAGACTGGGACTATGGGAGTCATACCTCAGGAAGATAAAAATGGAAGATGTCCTCCTCGTAAGTAACATATCAAGTGCAAATCAGAACACAGTGGGGAAAAAGCTTGTATCAAGAGTATATTTACAAGCTCATGATGCTGGACTGCAGCGCCAGATATTTGTGTTTGAAAGCGACTGAATCGTCAGGGTCTCAACCACACACTGCTGAAGATGCATGTAGCAGTGATGGTGATAGTGATGGTGATAGTGATAGTGATAGTGATAGTGATAGTGATGGTGATAGTGATGGTGATGGTGATACTGATTCAGCTGTCCACCCCATGGATATTCATATGGCCATTGTTCAAATGATTTTGTGAGGCAGTACATTTTTTCCAAACTCTCCACATGTCAATTTGCTTTACCTCTTCTGGTACCAAACCCCTTCACGGGTGAAATAGAGTTCCCTGTGTGGGCACTTCGACAAATCAAAAAGACCTGGCAGAATAAACAGCAGCCTATATTCAGTGCACAGGTACCTATTGTGTCCTTTGTGAGGCTGGGGAAATCCTCAAACTCAAAATCTCACATCCTGAGCAACATCATCAGCCAACGCAAACACCCAGTGTTTTTCAACAGACAATGTAAAGGAAGCGTGAGGCACTGTCTCCTGATGGATGGGGTTGTGGAAATCACTTGGTACTTGTGGTATAGTGTAATGCCCATTCTATCCAGTAAGTGGCACTATGCCCCAGAGTTGTTCAATGCAATACAGAAGTAGAAGAAGAACAATGCGTATGGAAGTTGAGTAAAGAACGTTATGAATCTTCTCCATCTGTGACTACTTGTCGTCTATTTCAATCTACATACATACACATTGGCGACGAATTCTTGGAATCTCACAACCCCCTGCTTTCCTGGACACTCCTGGTGAGCCGACAATGTTATATACATCTTGGATACGGATGTTTGAAAATTACCTCCTGGCGCTCACTGCTAACGAAATGCCGGACCAGCGAAAGCGCGCACTACTACTTCATTGTTTGGGCACGGCAGGCCAGCAAATTTTTCTAACACTTCCTGATACTGGTACGTCTTACAAGTCTGCATGTGATGCTTTACAAGCTTTCTTTGTTCCGAAAGTGAACGTTGTTGCGGAGAGGTGTAAATTCCGTCGGCGTGCGCAAAAAGGCAGGGCGAATCTATTGTACAATACATCACTGCATTACGGGACTTGCCTGTGACCTGTGATTTTGGCGCACTTGCTAATGACATGATTAGGGATCACCGTATTAGAGAACGTCTACTTTTGGAAACGGATCTCACGCTGCAGAAAGCTATTACAATTGCGTCCCAAATCGAAACTGCAGTGGCGGAAGCGAAAACAATGGCTCCCGCCGCAACTGAGGCTACAGTTCAATTTGTCAAAAATAGAACAAAAGTGCAACCAAGCGCAACGAGCGTGCACATGTCTGCCAATCGCCATAAGCACTCTGCTCACCACAAGGCATGCTACCGTTGTGGATCCAATTCACATTTAGCCAACAACCCAACGTGTGCTGCTATTAATGCAAAATGCAGACAATGTGAGAAAATGGGACATTTTGCCAAAGTCTGCCGCGGCACAGCTCCTTCATACAATGTCCATGAAGTTGCTGTGCCTGATCTTTCAGTCCTGAGTGTAGCTCCCACTTCAACTGTGTCACAGACGCCACGTCTTACCTGTACTGTTGCCCTTCACATAAAGGATGGACAGTCACTTACCACAGATCTGCTTGTAGACACTGGTTCAGCAGTCTCCATTCTTCCAGAGCACATTTACCAGAGCACGTTCCTGCATGTGCCCCTTACAAAGCCTACAGTACGCCTAGTGACTTACATGAAGGAACCTATTCCTGTCCTAGGATGCCTTCGCCTTATCGTTACATACTGCACTCACAGCATGCGAACAGATTTTTACATTGTTCGCGACGGAACACCTTTACTTGGAATGGACCTTTTCACAGCTCTGCGCCTTCAAATTCAAGATGGACACATCGAACCACCTGCTTCGCCTGCAGCGGGTCAAACTGCTGTCAACAGCACAGGCGTTACTGCTGGTTTTACCCACAAGGTCAAGCTGCACTCAGATGTGCCCCCCGTTCAGCAAAAACTGCGTAGGCTGCCATTCGCTGTGCGTGAAGCTGTTTCAGAGGAGCTGAAAAGACTTGAAGCAGACGGCATCATAGAGAGAGTCAATTTGTCTGCTTGGGTGTCGCCTCTGGTGGTCGTCAAGAAAAAGACCGGCGGAATTCGTCTTTGTGTGGATTTACGTGAGCCAAACAAAGCAGTGGTGATAGACAGTCACCCTTTGCCACACATTGAAGAAGTCTTTACTGAGCTACGTGGTGCTACTATGTTCTCCACAATTGATTTGCAAAATGCTTACCATCAAGTCTAGTTACATCCAAGCAGCAGAGACCTTACAGCGTTTATAACGCATGACGGACTTTTTCGTTTTACAGGAGTCCCATACGGCTTGGCCTCAGCACCTAGTGCTTTTCAACGGATGATGCCGCTGATCCTGGCAGATCAACCAGGTGTGCAATGCTATCTTGACGACATCATTGTGTATGGAGAGATGCCTGGACTTCATGACACTAGACTGAAAGCTGTCCTTCACTGCCTCCAAGAGAGTGGGCTGAAAATGAACACAGCGAAATGCCACTTCAGGAAGTCTGAGTTGTCCTTTCTTGGGCATCTCATTTCTGCCTCTGGCCTACAACCAGACCCTGGCCATGTTCAAGCTGTGACTCAAGCTCCCGCTCCTCATGATGCCCAGCCATTACGTTCCTTTCTTGGCCTGACTGCGTGGTATTCAAAGTTTATACCTAACTACGCCACACTTGTGGAACCTCTTCGTGCTATACATCGAAAGTCTACAGATTTCCATTGGACTGAGGATTGTAAAACCCCACGCTAACCCAATGACGGAATTTAGCAGGGGCCGAAGGGGGTTTTGCGTGCTTGTCCTTCTGGCGTTGCTGGGAGAACATTAGTAGGGTTAATTATTATCCTCCGTACAAGAACAGAGCACAATTATGTTTAAGAATATACTGGGTCTGTTGCCATGGGTCGGATATGGATTGACCTGCCCTATATCCCGCTTATAGCTGGCCAGAAACGGATCAGTACAATTCTTAATATTCTCCGTTCTCAAACGGGGCCGTATTGTACGCTTAGTGGTTACTATAGTTTTACTCGTTTATCTGACTCCATTTAAAATATAATTTAGAAATTTGGGTTTGCAACTTACGCGGACCTCGGGAGTGATTACATTCAACTTGTACCTGCGCCACCATTACTCAATAGATGCTCCCGGGATTAGCATTACTGCTGAAATCTCAGTTCGGTGGAGAACTCAGAGGCTGCGGGTCTAGCCAACACAATACATGCACTACACTGACATGATAGTTGCGAGCCCAGGTCAGCGTAGCATTATCTGGGCTCCTTAGAGCTAATTTGACAGGAACCAGCGCCGTAACGCCCATGGGTTCCCTTCGCACCAAATTACAAGAGCCGTGCGTCACCGACCCTTTAATGGGCAGAAACTTGACAGCCTCACAGCTTAGAACTACCACGGATGTACCAAGCCGCTGATCAGTCGGTCTTTAGCCACCATTTCAAAGATTCAAATGGGTTCTATTCTAACATTCTGTATCTTATTTTGGGCCACAGTTTTGTACGTTTCTATGCCCTGCTCCCCTTACTTATGAATGCAAGCCCCACCTTAATGAAACATGCGCCATGGTATTGATCAAATGGAATCCGGACGTGCTTTATAAACTTCATAATAAAAGTCTCATATTCAGAATCACAAAGCCAGGAGAGATAAATGAGTGAGGTGTGCATACTGGGGGGTCAAACGGTGGTGTTTAGAGTTTACTGTACTGCATGTGTCAGCTTCATTCAATTCAGTACACATACTGCAATGCCCCTTTGATGGTTGATTAGTAATGCCTTTAGCCCACAAGTCTAAAGCAGGATCGCAAAGTAGGAACACTCAGTTAGCTGGATAGCTGTGCCTAGATCAGCTCTTTTCACTTCAGTCCATGTTCCACATTTGAGAGGGGTTCCAGGCTGTACTGAGTGCAGCCATCCAGCTGACTGAGTAACTCATCCTGCTTGGTGAAACAGGCCCCAGGGGTCACTTGTGGAAACATCTGAGAAGGTCAGTGCGCACCACGTTTGTCTTACGGTCCCCTGCTGATGAAAAGACTCCCAGTCTCCCAGTCCTCTTCCCTATGCCTGCAAGGTGAGTGGGGAATGGGTGATACCTACAGGAATACCCATCATACCTTTGGGAAAACCAAACGGAAACAGGAGGTAGAGAGGTCCTTCTTCAGCCACGGAAAAAGGGCAGCGGAATCAGAGACGACTTTAGACTTTAGAAGGAGAAACGTTGGTGCGTTCTGGTCTATTACTATATGGGAAATGTACAGTAGCCTGTAAGTTGTAAATCACATGCATTAAAACCCAGCATAAACATATGGAAAATCTTTTCTCCCCAATGAAAACTGACTGTTCATATTCATTCATTCATCAAGTTTATCCATGTCCCTGTGATTTTAGAAAAAGAACACAAATATCTTTCAGAAAGATCTTTCCACTATCTGGGAAAACGTTGTTTCAATACAGAGGTGTTTCAAAAGGTGCAACATATATTATTTTGTTCATTTCATGAAATTAAATCTACACCATAACTTAATTCCGATGTGAGCCTTCTTGTACACTGAACTGATGAATGTCGACTCTCCCTCGTGCAGTGGGTAGCACTGCCGCCTCACAGCAAGGAGGTCCTGGGTTCGAATCCCCGTCGGCCGGGGCCTCTCTGTGTGGAGTTTGCATGTTCTCCCCGTGTCTGCGTGGGTTTCCTCCGGGTACTCCGGTTTCCTCCCACAGTCCAAAGACATGCACGTTAGGCTGATTGGAGAGTCTAAATTGCCCGTAGGTATGAGTGTGTGAGTGAATGGTGTGTGTGCCCTGCGATAGACTGGTGACCTGTCCTGTGTGTATTCCTGCCTTTCGCCCAATGTATGCTGGGATAGGCTCCAGCCCCCCTGCGACCCTGATCAGGATAAGCGGGTTCAGATAATGGATGGATGGATGGACTCTCCCTCATAAAAAATAAAATGAAAACTGCTTTTGCTTGTAAATGCATATCTTTTGGGGAAATATTTAGCCCACCTACTTATTCATGCGATTATCTAACCAGCAAATTGTGTAGAAGCAGTGCAATGGATACAGTCATGTAGATACAGGTCAGGAGGTTCAGTTAATGTTCATGTAAAACATCAGAATGGGGAAAAAATGTCATATAAGTGACGTGGAATGATTGTGGGTGGCAGAGAGGGTGGGTTTGAATATCTCAGAAACTGCTGAGTGTCCGTCTTTGTGTGTGTGTCTGTGTGTGTCCGTCATTCTGTGTGTGTCAGTGTGTGTCTGTGTGTGTCTGTGTGTCTCCGTCTCTGTGTGTCTGTCTGTGTGTGTCTGTGTGTGTCTGTGTCTCTGTTCCTCCGTGTAGTTACTGTGGGGCAGGGGTGCACAACTCCAGTCCTGCACGGCCAATCTGTGCACAGCGTTTCGTTCCAACCGATGGCCTTGATTTTAATTTCCGGACATTTCTATAAACTATGCTTGTTATGTGTCTGTAGCCAGGGCATATACAAATGTCAGATCAAGACATGTTTGGGCTACAATCGGTAAGATTCTTCTTAAAACATTGTTACGAGAGCATTGTACAAAAAGGTCAATTCCTTTGTTTTTGCTATACCCTGAAGACAATAGAGTTTGAGGTCAAAAGATGTACATGAGAGATCCGAATTTCAGCTTTTATTTCCTGGTATTTTTATCTAGATTTGTTAAATAACTTATCAGAATGTATCACCTTTTGTATCAGACCACCCAAGTTTTAGGTGAGCAAAAGTATTGGAACATGTGACTGGAACATTTCTTGTTGCCCAGGTGTGTCCTGTTACATTGACTAAATAGTTCTGTGTGTGAACTCTTGGTTTAAACCTTGGATTTTGCCTGTGAAGAAATATAAATAAACCGCTGGTGTACTGAGCAACAGATATGAAACAGGTCGACCACGGAAAACAACAGCAGTTGATGACAGAGACATTGTCAGAGCTATGAAGAAAAACTCCAAAACATCAGTCAGTGAGAGGAAGTGTCATGGCTTAGGCTTGTATGGAGTGGGTTCACTAATCAGTATTGATGATGTAACTTATGATGATAGCACCAGTATGAATTCAGTCTACAAAAGTCTACAAAAACATTCTGTCTGAAAAGTTATCGAGAAATGCGTCCTAACTAATTAGGAGGAACTTCATCCTGCAGCAAGACACAACTTCATTCGGGGCAGGAAGTGGATGATTTGAGACTGGCCAAGTCAATCACCAGACCTTAATTGAGCACGCATTTCACATCCTGAAGAGGAGATTGAAAGGAAAAAACCATCAAACAAACAGCAACTGAAAGAGGCCGTGTTGTACCCCTGAATAGGGGGATGAAATAATAATTGTGACTCAACACAGGGTTTCTCCACTGATGGCTTCATCACAAGTTCTCCCCCTACTGCACAAAGGCAGGCATGAGTAATCAATATCAGGTTAGCAGAATAAGATTGTTTTGCAGATCACTGATTTGTAACTTAATCACATTACAGACCGTTAATTCAATCTTTTTAAACGTCGCAAATTATGAGTGTATTACTGCTTTTCACTGGTCACAGCTGCAGTAAAAGCCTGGAAAGGCATCACAAAAAGATTAACACAACAGTTTGATGATGTCAATGGGTCACAGGCTTGATGCAGTTATTGCAAGCAAGGGATAAGCTACAAAATATTAAGTATTATTTACTTTATTACTCTCCGTACCAATACTTTTGCTCACCTAGAAATTGGGTGGTCTGATACCAAAGGTGCTATGTTTTAAGTACATCCAGGCGTAAATACGGGGAAATAAAAGATTAAATTATGAACTCTTGTTTATCTTTTTATCCCAACCCCAAATGTATTCGGTGTATTACAAAGGAATTGGCCTCACTGTTCCAAACGATCTCATTTAATTTATTTTCATACATGGCACATAAATGGATCCAGTGGTTCTTTTCTGCATCCCGTAAATCCAATCCAGTTCAGGCACGTGACCATCTCCGTAAGAGAGAGAGGACAAACCCAGTCAAGAATCTCCCGCTGACTGAGAACTACAAACCTGATCTGCAGGTTTGTTTCTGTTTTGACGCACATTGGGTGTGTTCTGTCCCAGGTTCAGCAGCGGTGAAAGTATCAGACGGAGAGACGGTGAGACTGTAACATGGAGGCTAAAGCTTTGATTCCTGAGGACGATCTCTGTTGCTCAGTATGTTGTGACATTTTTAAAGAGCCTGTTGTTCTGAAATGCAGCCACAGCTTCTGTAGAGTGTGTCTGCAGCAGTGCTGGGAAAAGAAGAGCTCTCGAGAGTGTCCCATCTGCAGGAGAAAGGTCTCTATGGATGATCCTCCTCTAAACCTGGCCTTAAAAAACATTGTGGAGTCTTACTTAAAGCAGAAGACTGAGAGAGAAACGACAGACAAGACTGAGTCTCGCTGTAGTCTTCATGGAGAGAAACTTGTTTTATTCTGTGAACATGACAAAGAGCCTCTCTGTTTCATCTGTCAGACTTCAAGAAAACACAGGAACCACCCGGTCTGTCCAGTGGAAGAGGCCGCTCTGGAGTTGAAGGTATTCTTTTTTAAATCATAATTAAAAATTCAAGTCAGCATTGTATCTGAAAGTCTTGTTTTAAAGCCTCAAAACATCCAGTGTTTTAGATTTCAGTACAATGTACTTGGAGTAAAATGTGGGCATGGTTAATTCCAGATTCACAGTTGTGATTACGGGCCTTTTATAGTGAATACAGCTCCATAAATGTAACATTGAAATACAGTGTGATTTCATAAATATATAGCAATGATGTGTGAGATTAGATACTGACAGCACAAATATAGCACAAGACTTTTACTCTAACAAAATGAAGGTCTAGATCTGATAAAACTACTGTCATATAAACTGTTATCTGCTTGAGGAGAGAACTGTGCAACAACGAGGAAGTGCAGAAATCTACACTGAGTGAATAACCAGTGGAGACAGAGTTGTATATACTCTCTCAAAAATGGATGTGTTAATATCGAACACAATAAATCAAGCCGGTTCTATGAATGCTTAAACATTCCTTACAGTTGGCTGTAAATTATTTGTATGTACATCCCAGTATTATTATCCTATTTTGCTTTGCTATTTTATTGGTTTAATTGTGCTGAAAATGCACAATAACATATTGTGTTGTGACGCTCTATAAGAATATTTCACTGATCTTTCCTCGAGTGTAGTATTTTCCATACTACATTTCCCACAGGCTTACAGTTACAAAATTACACTGACTGTCACTAGTGTAGCAGGGTAATACTGTGCTATTTGTGAGAATAAGTCTGAACTGATTCATATCACTCCAGGAGGAACTCAAGCATGCACTTAATCTTGTTAAAGAAAAACTGAAGAAGTTTACTGAGGTTGAACAAGGATGTAAGAAGACAGCAAAACACATCAGGGTGAGTAACACAATTAGTAAATATGTAGTATTTTTGATGAATGTTGTGTGTGACATGGATAACAACACACCAACTGCCATACATAAATAACAAAGCGTAGTTACACTATTCAGGTTTTAAATGGTGTTTGAATCGCAGGGTCAAGCCCAGCACACAGAGAGGGAGATAAAGGCAGAGTTTGAGAAGCTCCACCAGTTCCTGCGTGAGGAAGAGGAGGCCAGACTAGCTGCACTGAAAGAGGAAGAGGAGCAGAAGAGTCGGATAATGGAGGAGAAGCTAGAACACATCAGTGGAGACATCTCCACCCTTACAGACAAAATCACAGCTCTAGAGACGGCCATGGAGACCGAAGACACCTCCTTTTTAAAGGTAGGAGCTTCATTTACTGACCGAGTTTATACCGATTAGCCTCAGTAAAGTAACGTCATGTGTGCTGACTGTTATCATCCTCTTCACTTTCATTAACATGGCTCCTGCTGTTTCTCACCTATTGTTTCTCATAATGGAATGGACTGAATACATTTATACACTCACAATGATGCTCTTATTGTGTGTTTTTTTCAGAGCTACAACAACATCAAGGAAAGGTATGTGGACTCTCAGCGCATTTCATCTTGTGTGTTTAAGTCTCTTCAGTTCCCGATGCTGACTGACTCCTGCCTGTCGTTACAGAGCCCAGTGCACACTGCAGGACCCAGAGCTGCTCTCAGGGGCGCTGATAGACGTGGCCAAACACCTGGGCAACCTGACGTTCAGAGTCTGGGAGAAGATGCTGGGGATGGTGCAGTACAGTGAGTATCTGGGCCAGATGCTGAAATCAGGTTTTTTTTACAAACATTTAATGAACACATGAAAGAGGAGGAACAGGCTGCATGTTGACATGGTGCTGAAGATAAACAGCACAGAGTCATCCAGTCTCAGAGCAGGGAGATCCTGAGGGCTGCACTGCTCACAGTTTAATAACAGAACACACGCAGACACAGAATTAACACACAATGTAAAACCTCATAAACAATATGTTTTATTAGCTGTGAGAATTGATTGT
The DNA here is from genome assembly GCF_963514075.1 of Conger conger. NCBI lineage: Eukaryota > Metazoa > Chordata > Actinopteri > Anguilliformes > Congridae > Conger > Conger conger. Next base: position 62,949,974 of record NC_083767.1, on the reverse strand, counting down.
ATTGAATTTGCAATGATGTGTTCATTGATTCATGACTTTTCATAATGCAAATAGGTTTTATATTTAAAATATTAATCACTATAACAACAGTATATTGTTATCCATAACTAGCATATGTCATTTCCTGTGTATGGGACCTAATCTGAATAGAGTATGTGAAATGGTCCTGCGACACGCCATGGGCGGACACAAGAGATGGACACAGGGAGGTCGTTATGATCGGAACCATTCGCAGACTCCAAGATGTAATAAATAACAAGCTTCAATCAAAGTGCCACAGAAATAGTTCAGTGCACGGCAATCAGGGCAATACAGGCAAGGCAGTTTGAGTCCAAAGGGTCAGAGTCCAAACAACCAGAGCAGTGTGGAGAAGGCAGGGTGGGGTGTGGGGTGTGGGGGGGAGTGGACAGGTAACCAGAGCAGTGTGGAGAAGGCAGGGTGGGGTGTGGGGGGGGAGTGGACAGGTAACCAGAGCAGTGTGGAGAAGGCAGGGTGGGGTGTGGGGTGTGGGGTGTGGACAGGTAACCAGAGCAGTGTGGAGAAGGCAGGGTGGGGTGTGGGGGGGTGTGGACAGGTAACCAGAGCAGTGTGGAGAAGGCAGGGTGGGGTGTGGGGGGGGAGTGGACAGGTAACCAGAGCAGTGTGGAGAAGGCAGGGTGGGGTGTGGGGGGGGAGTGGACAGGTAACCAGAGCAGTGTGGAGAGGGCAGGGTGGGGTGTGGGGTGGGGGGGTGTGGACAGGTAACCAGAGCAGTGTGGAGAAGGCAGGGTGGGGTGTGGGGGGGGAGTGGACAGGTAACCAGAGCAGTGTGGAGAGGGCAGGGTGGGGTGTGGGGTGTGGGGGGGTGTGGACAGGTAACCAGAGCAGTGTGGAGAAGGCAGGGTGGGGTGTGGGGGGAGTGGACAGGTAACCAGAGCAGTGGGGAGAAGGCAGGGTGGGGTGTGGGGTGGGGGGGTGTGGACAGGTAACCAGAGCAGTGTGGAGAAGGCAGGGTGGGGTGTGGGGTGTGGGGGGTGTGGACAGGTAACCAGAGCAGTGTGGAGAAGGCAGGGTGGGGTGTGGGGTGTGGGGGGGTGTGGACAGGTAACCAGAGCAGTGTGGAGAAGGCAGGGTGGGGTGTGGGGGGGTGTGGACAGGTAACCAGAGCAGTGTGGAGAGGGCAGGGTGGGGTGTGGGGTGTTGGGGGGTGTGGACAGGTAACCAGAGCAGTGTGGAGAAGGCAGGGTGGGGTGTGGGGTGTGGGGGGGTGTGGACAGGTAACCAGAGCAGTGTGGAGAAGGCAGGGTGGGGGGTGGGGTGTGGGGGGTGTGGACAGGTAACCAGAGCAGTGTGGAGAAGGCAGGGTGGGGTGTGGGGGGGTGGACAGGTAACCAGAGCAGTGTGGAGAAGGCAGGGTGGGGTGTGGGGGGGTGGACAGGTAACCAGAGCAGTGTGGAGAAGGCAGGGTGGGGTGTTGGGGGGGGGGGGCAGGTAACCAGAGCAGTGTGGAGAAGGCAGGGTGGGGTGTGGGGGGGAGTGGACAGGTAACCAGAGCAGTGTGGAGAAGGCAGGGTGGGGTGTGGGGGGGAGTGGACAGGTAACCAGAGCAGTGTGGAGAAGGCAGGGTGGGGTGTGGGGTGTGGGGGGGAGTGGACAGGTAACCAGAGCAGTGTGGAGAAGGCAGGGTGGGGTGTGGGGGGGGGGGCAGGTAACCAGAGCAGTGTGGAGAAGGCAGGGTGGGGTGTGGGGTGTGGGGGGGTGTGGACAGGTAACCAGAGCAGTGTGGAGAAGGCAGGGTGGGGTGTGGGGTGTGGGGGGTGTGGACAGGTAACCAGAGCAGTGTGGAGAAGGCAGGGTGGGGTGTGGGGTGTGGGGGGTGTGGACAGGTAACCAGAGCAGTGTGGAGAAGGCAGGGTGGGGTGTGGGGGGGGGGCAGGTAACCAGAGCAGTGTGGAGAAGGCAGGGTGGGGTGTGGGGTGTGGGGGGTGTGGACAGGTAACCAGAGCAGTGTGGAGAAGGCAGGGTGGGGTGTGGGGTGGGGGGGGGTGTGGACAGGTAACCAGAGCAGTGTGGAGAAGGCAGGGTGGGGTGTGGGGGGTGTGGACAGGTAACCAGAGCAGTGTGGAGAAGGCAGGGTGGGGTGTGGGGGGGGTGGACAGGTAACCAGAGCAGTGTGGAGAAGGCAGGGTGGGGTGTGGGGGGGGAGTGGACAGGTAATCGGGACAAAGGGAAAACATGGAATGGAACATTGACATAAACCACATAGAACAGGATAAACTGGGAAATGAACTACGACAGAGGCACGGAACGTGACGGGAAACATGAAACTAAACATTTAACAACACAAATATGAAGAATGGGGTGAGTACAGAGAATCAAACTGACACAAGAACACGAGATGTGAGGCAGCACTGGCATTTTCATTAAAAAAAAAAAAAAAATTAAAAAAAAAAAATTAACATAAAATAAAATATATAATCATAATAATAATAATAATTATAAGCTTTATTTGTAAAGCATACATAAAATGTAGCTCAAAGGGCTTTGCAGTCAGCCAGTTACAAATAATTATAAAAACAACACATTGTAGATAAAATATTATAATAATAAATACTGTGATTGTGGAAATACATTCACACAACAAACAAATAACAAGACAAGACAAACACTTACACGACTGCCTTAAAGGAGCGACGGTCTTAAAAGAAAGCTCCCTCAGTCTCTTTTGGTGGTGTAGTTGGCCAGGGCCCCAGCCGGGATATTTCATGCTGCCAGTTGCACCTCCCCTGACAGCAGCGGTAGGAGGCGCAACGCCCACTCCTCCACCAGGTGTGTGTGTTCTCTCTTCTTCCCACTGTTTAAATATCTCTCTTCTTCATATTTCAGCTCCTGTGATGGTGGACCCCAACACTGCATGTGCCTATCTCTCTCTCTCTGATGATCTGACCACTGTAAGACACACAGATACAGCGCAGAAATGTCCTGACAACCCAGAGAGATTTAACCGCATTGTAAATGTGCTGGGATCTGAGGGGTTTACCTCAGGGAAACACAGCTGGGAGGTGAAGGTTGGGAATAAACGTGAGTGGAATGTAGGAGTGGCGAAAGAGTCCATCAACAGGAAGGGAGATATAACATACAGCCCAGGGAGAGGATTCTGGGTCATAAGGCTGAGGGATGGTGATAAGTACAGAGCAGCAGGAGTTACTGACCTCACACTGAAGAGGAAACCCCAGAGCATCAGGGTGCAGCTGGACTATGACAGGGGGGAGGTGTCCTTCTTCAACTCCAGTGACAGGTCACTCATTTACACTTTTAAACACACATTTACTGAGAGGGTGTTCCCATTCTTCTCTCCCTGTGTGAGAGATGGTGGTAGGAATGATGAGCCCCTGAAAATCTGCCCAGTGAAAGTCTCAGTAACAGTGACATCATCCCAGTGAAGGTGGGGGGGGGGGGGGGGGGGGGGGGTTGATGGTGTACCAGTACCCAATGGAAGATAAACAGACAGAGGTACACTGTCTCAGTGTGTAGACAGGGACACACATCTAGCACAAAGGGGGGTGTCTGTCACAAGGGAGTAATGACTATGTGGCTATTTGCTTTTACCTGGTGCGTTTTATGCTGTAAAGGAGACTATTGTTTCTTGTTAATGTAATGTAATGTTAATGTTCATCCAAACTTTGGAAACTGCAAATGTTACTTTTCAGAGGACCACTTGCTTTCCCACTTAGAGGGTAGTATAGATGAAATCCATTTCAATAATTTAAATTCATAAATTTTCTTTTCATCACTTTATGTAACTTCTTTATATTTTCATGTATATTTTGTGTACTCTGTATGTACATGCTCTGACATGAATTGATTGTCTCAAATGGTTTGGAATGGTACAAGCCTCTTCTTTCATTTAAGTCTTCAACCATGTGTGTGCAGTAAATAGTTTGAGATATTGACACTTTTATAGGACTAGTACAGAATAAGCTGAAATTGCTTCAGAGAAGTACATTGTGCAAGCTAGCAACCACAGAACTTCTCAAGTCCTTTGAACAGACCTGATTGGCCAAAAGGGACAGTTTGTTGTCTATAATGGTGTCCAGATACTTAAACTCCTCGACTCTTTCTGTTGTTGAGGCTCTGCAGTTGGTATCCAGAGAGTAAGCATGGTGTTAATGAACACATACTGCACACCCAAAGTGTTATACCTATTACCCATTCAAAACTTATTTCATGCTCCTCCTGAATACTTTTAAGAGCATATTCATATCCATTTTAAGTGGTATACATACAGTATGGAGGGCTGGATACAGTACAGATTGAGATACATAAAAATGCTGGATGCTGGATATCACAATATTGTATTTCACTATACAGTGGGGGTATATTTTTAGTTCTTCTACATTACTGTGAGTGCTACCATAAAGGTATAGGGGAAAGCTGGAGAACATTAACCCTACTACACCACTTTGTCCCAGGCCCAGCAGCCACTGAATGCTACAGTATGAAACGCTCCAAAGGGAATACATCAGAGGACTTTTATTCTGAAGCATACCTATCACCCTGCAAATATATTGATAGATTACATTTCTTACATTGTTGGATATGAGTGCAGTCAATGTCAGCCGTGCTTCAGACATGTGACCATCTGCAGAATCTGTTCCAGTGGGGGTGCAGAGATGTCTCAGTCTCAGTTTTTTCACAGATTGAAAGTTGAGGTAACTTCGCCCGCACATCCAGCAGAGGGTGCTGTTGTGACGTGTTGAACAGGAAATGGGCACCTTTAGCGTATTCATTAAGGAGCGTGTCGATACCAGAATGCCACTCTGAATAGTGTGCCTGGCTCAAATGGACAGAAACACGGTTATTCCAAAGTCCTCAGGGTATCAGCCCAACCACGGTGCCTCCGGCTTTCTGCATCTCGTACAGTATTTCTGCAGCGCTTGACACCAGAGCACCAGACATTTCACATCGTACAGAGAGTGTCCGTCTGAAGAGTATAATAATCCTATGATATACATCATCCACACAATGAAATGACAACAGTATAACAGCAGCTACAGGTAATGCCTTTCTGTGTAACTGAGAAATAAACTATTACTGCAGCATTAAATGACGCATTGCTCATAGAGAGTAACCCTGATTCTTATTTGTTGTAATTCTTCTTATTTGGGGTGGCAAGGCTCAGGCGGTAAGAGCAGTTGTCTGGCAGTCGGAGGGTAGCCGGTTCGATCCCCCGCCCGGGCTGAGTCAAAGTGTCCCTAAGCAAGACACCTAACCCCCAAATGCTCCTGACGAGCTGGTCGGTTGTCAATTGTACAACGCTTTGGATAAAGGCGCTATATAAATGCCAACCATTTAAATGCTTTCCCTGGGTTTTCAAATTTTTTTTTTACAGAAAACATTCCAGGCTCAAATTAGTTGCAAGTGTTGAATTGTATCTGAATCGTAAAGAACTGCTCTTTTTTAGAATCAGGCTGGCTGCCCTTTAAACATTGTGGCCCTGTCAAAAATCAAAAAGGCTACTGAACACCTTCAAAACTATGACAACTATGCACACCATCCAGCCACAGCAGGCCTGGCCCTTCTCCGAGCATACCAGGGATAGCAGCAACACGCTAACACGGCTGCAGAGATTGTTTGTGGGCCCTCTATGATTTGTGGCAGCCGCTACTGTATATACGGACATGCAAGGTCGCTGGTTTGATTCCCAGTGTAGCCAAAATAAGATCCGCACAGCCGTTGGGCCCTTGAGCAAAGCCCTTAACCCTGCATTGCTCCAGGGGAGGATTGTCTCCTGCTTAGTCTAATCAACTGTACGTCGCTCTGGATAAGAGCGTCTGCCAAATGCCAATAATGTAATGTAATGTAATATAGAGTCGCTAGTACATATCAATGAAATTAATTGTTTGTGAAGCCATTCATTTGGAGGCCAGGACCTCCATGCAAGGAATCCCCTCAAACACACATTAGGTGCGTGACAGACTGATGACCTTTGATTATGACGCCCCCCGGGACTCAGGAACAGGTCATCCGGACGCTGTATGTCCGTGGCCGCTGTCGACAGAACAGGTGACACTCTTCCCCACGCGACAGGTGGGAACATACCTGTCACCTTTCACCTTGGGGTTAGTGATGGAGCAGCCAGTCTGGAACAGCATGAGCCGTGTCAAGCCTTATCAACGCAAAGTCATGCCCATTTCCATAACGCGGAGCTGCAAACACTCATGGAGAAGTGTGCCAAAGAAAACTGAGGCTTTTATAGTTAAAGGGTATCACTGCTGAAAATTATACTTCCAATTTCGTGCTTCTTACCATACCTTTTGTTAAATATTCTTTTCTGAGAATATTGTTTCACAGCAAAGAAAATCAATGGTCTTCAACAATGCTATTGCATGACTGAGGTGTCCTCCTACCTAACATCTCTTTGTTGGTTGATGCCAGCCCTCCCAGAATGTGGGAGATTCAAATGGGTTCTATTCTAACATCCTGAGTCTTATTTTGGGCCCCAGTTTTGTAAGTTTCTATGGCCTGATCCCCTTACTTATGAATGCAAGCCCCACCTTAATGAAACATGCGCCATGGTATTGATCAAATGGAATCCGGACGTGCTTTATAAACTTCATAATAAAAGTCTCATATTCAGAATCACAAAGCCAGGAGAGATAAATGATTGAGGTGTGCATACTGGGGGGTCAAACGCTGGTGTTTAGAGTTTACTGTACTGCATGTGTCAGCTTCATTCAATTCAGTACACATACTGCAATGCCCCTTTGATGGTTGATTAGTAATGCCTTTGTAAAACCCCACAGCTAACCCAATGACGGAATTTAGCGGGGGCCGAAGGGGGTTTTGCGTGCTTGTCCTTCTGGCGTTGCTGGGAGAACATTAGTTGGGTTAATTATTATCCTCCGTACAAGAACAGAGCACAATTATGTTTAAGAATATACTGGGTCCGTTGCCATGGGTCGGATATGGATTGACCTGCCCCATATCCCGCTTATAGCTGGCCAGAAACGGATCAGTACAATTCTTAATATTCTCCGTTCTCAAACGGGGCCGTATTGTACGCTTAGTGGTTACTATAGTTTTACTCGTTTATCTGACTCCATTTAAAATATAATTTAGAAATTTGGGTTTGCAACTTACGCGGACCTCGGGAGTGATTACATTCGACTTGTACCTGCGCCACCATTACTCAATAGATGCTCCCGGGATTAGCATTACTGCTGAAATCTCAGTTCGGTGGAGAACTCAGAGGCTGAGGGTCCAGTCAACACAATACTTGCAAACCTGCCCTGATAGTTGCGAGCCCAGTTCGGCGTAGCATTAACTGGGCTCCTTCGAGCTAATTTGGCAGGAACCGGCGCCATAACGCCCAAGGGTTCCCTTCGCACCAAATCACAAGAGCCATGCGTCCCCCGACCCTTAAGGGACAGAAATTCCTGGCCTCACAGCTTAGAACTACCACAGGTGTACCGCCCCGCCGATCGGTCGGTCTTTGGCCACCATTTCCCCCTGAGTATTTCAGTTGTAATTTAGGCTGAAAAGGTACAAGATGAATTAGAGTCATGGAGATCACGCAAGTTACAAACAAAATTGTTTATTCGCAGACAGGTAGGTTATTAGCTTTAGAATATCACAATCAAGTACAAAATACACAAATTAAGAATAGAGATAGAGTAAATAATCATACCTAGCCTGCTTGGACTACACACAAACACAGTATAGAATATGCCATGTGGAAAGTCGAATACGATCTTCTGCTGCTACACATACATACATACATACATAAGACATGTTGTGTGGGAAGTCGAATACGATCTTCCTGATACTTACATACACGTACAATATGCTGTGTGGGAAGTCGAATACGATCTTCCCAGATTGGTCTGTCTCCCTTGCTTTTATGCCAAATCATACGTTTGGAACCAGGCGGCAGTGCCATAAATCAACCTGGAGGGGTGGTCAAATCTGGAATTTAGTTGTTAAGTAGGGAAAATGAGATGATTACCAAGAGAGGACATGCAGGTTTTCCCTTGAGTTACTGAAACTATAGTTTATTAAATTCCATTTGGTATGAAATGTATCTCATCCGATTCCTTGATTTTATCAGATCACATCCATACCAAACAGATTATCCTTATGTTTTATTATGTTGCAGTTATCATGAAACTTCCCTCCTGATTATCCATTTTACATGCAATTCCTGTAACCATTACATAAGACTTAATGCAATAATACAAGGATCACATGGGCAATGTTTTCAAGGTGTTACCGGGTCTATTTACTATCTTAATAGCAGTTTTGAATATTTAATCTAGGAGAGCAGTCACCAGTGTAATGACAGCAGTGCCCAAATGAGGGCACTGTGGCATTGTCCGGCATCTTCCCCCTTGGAAGTGACCAGGTATGGGGACACAGGGAGGTCACCAATGTTCCGGAGGATTCTTTTCCCATGACCCAACTGCCCTTGGACCACTCATACATCTTAACTCCCCAACAGGTAGTCTAAACAACATTGAAACCCCATCTCTCAGGCCCCTCACAAATGGCAGCCCTTCCTGACCTTAACCACTATGCTACAGGCCGCCCCATCATATCTATGAATGCTGTAGTTGGGAGTTTTCATGATAACTACATTATGCTGTAAATATGTATTTGTGCCTCTCATGGTAATATACCTTTTGGATAAACCTGATTTGGGTGAATGAAAGGAAAGGAGACACCCCAGACTGTTTGGTTTCTTCTCCTTATCTCCGAAATTCAGGCCTTAGTTCTTGACCCTAAAAGTGAGTCACCCATCTATAATTTACAGCCAGGCCCACCAGGCAGGGGGCTAAAACACATGGCTTCTACAGAGACAGCTTTTGCCCAGTTTCCCCTCAGCTCCTGAATGGTTATGCTATCAAAGGTAGACTGTTACAAAAACTAGACCATTACACCAGTCGCACTGAACCAATCAGAATAACACCAAACATTACTATACTCTGACCTGGGATTATCATGAAACATCTTCATACCATCTCCAATATTCACCCAGGGCTCAAGAAGGTGCCTCTAAGAATCCTTCTCTAGCTGTCCCCCACAGGAGGGGGAAGTCAGCAAGCTGACCAGCGCATGAGACCAAATGTTACTTATGGCTTACAGATTCCCCCCCATGGCCCCGTGGGACAAACAACACAGTTCCAAGGGGTCACTGTGAAATCCGTGGCTGTACATGTAATTCCCTGCGGATGCTTGGGGTCTCAATCCCGACAGTGTTGGCACCTGCAGGGGGCTGAGCACCGAAACAGCAGGGGTAGAAGATTTTAGGGAGTGGAATGAGGCTGGTGATGACGGACCCTCAGAATACCCAGTCCCACCAGTCCACCATGTGTAGGCATCCTGGGCAGAGCTGGTAGAGGAGCTAGCCCTGGACGACCCGTTGCACCAGGTCCATTAGGTCAGTCAGAGACCACCCACACTGTCCAGAAATAGTGGCCTTCCACCACAGAAAGACGTCCACCTCCAGCGGAATTCTCCTCAGAACGCAGATCTGACCCATTGCGAAGTCCTCAATCACTTCCAGTCGATCAAGTGACTCGCTGGACGGGTCAGACCTTCATGCGTGAAGGAGCTCATCTCGCTGATGACGTACTACTGTTGTTGAGACACCTGGACGATCTCAGCATGGCCATACAAAAACTGAACACTAATACATTCGGCACAAAAAGGGAAAAATATTGTTAGACATATAATCATGACAAGATGTTTCTTGACAACCAGTGCGAGTGGTGAATATGGTCTTCATGTCCCTTGTAGAGATATGCACCAATACGGTGATCTAATTTAAATACCTGATTCTTCACTACTACTCAGGTTGAGCATATGGTAGTGGAATTCAGATAGACCTGTTTTAGATGAATCAAAGAAAAAGAAACCAAGAATCCAATATAGACAGTACAACTATTAATAGTAAACATACAAACAATACATAGACACATTAATGAGGTGGATAAAGAATATTTTATCTTTGTTCTGACACAATCCAAATATGCCAGCCTAAGGCCTCAATGAATTCCCTTATGACATGACTAGGGTTCTTGTGCAGACAAAAGTCCAGAATATCTCGCTGGCAGCAGCAAACCAACCCTTGGCATATGTTCTGCAGGCTAAGACACGCTCGATGGTATGGGTCTGATGGACAAGTGAACGGCTAATAGAATGGAGCGCCTGCGCTTCAGATCTAACAGTCGTGAATATCTTTTTTGTAAACTATTAATCAGACTATTAATATGTTCGAGACCAGTGATCACGTCTGACTCAGAAACTAAATTATCGAGCTTATCCATGCATACTACTATATTTCAGTATATTGCATGCAGAACAGAATGCTGGGAAGGTTAAAACTAACATATACCAAAGATGTATAATGCAACTATTTGCTTCAAAATATAAACATTTATGCAGGGTGAATGTCTGCATAAACCCATAAGTCCAATTGAAGAATTACTTAAAAACAATAAAAATATACACATTTATGCAGGGTGAATGTCTGCATAAATCCATACGTCAAATTAAAGAATGATTAAAAACAATAAAAATGTACACATTCATGCAGGGTGAATGTCTGCATGAATCTGCAATCAAATTAAAGAATTGATCAAAAACAATACATCAAAACAAAACAAATCATACACTCCCTCAAGGTAAACCATTGAGAGTGCAGGTTCACTGCTCTTACAACAAGAAACACCACACGTGACAAACACTTAGGGAAGGAGAGACAAGACGCACAAAGGGAGAAGTGAGAGCCGTGAGGGGGGGCAGTGAGGAACTGAGAAGTTTGAAACTGTGGGGAGAGTAGAATGACCCATAAATCAGTCCTTGCCAGAAAATGACCCCCCCTTGTTAGGTTTTATGGCCAAAGATGTAAGAGGAGGAATTGCTTCTTCTCCTTTACTCTTAAACTTGCTTAAACATTTTCCATTTGGAACACCTTCCAAAATATAAGCCAATTCAGTGTTACTGGGCTATAAAGACCTCTCCTGTTGTAAACATCTCACCATATAGGTACAGATGCCACAGGTCACTGTAAATCAGTGAAAACTTTAAAAGGTTCATTTCATGGCATTAACTAGTTTATCTAAGGTCAAGAAAGTATTCTAATATATATATTTTGCGTTAGCGGGAGAAACCACACAAACATACAATTAGATTTTTAAGCACACACATGCCTCAGTTAATCTAACTGGCATCCAAGTAAGTATATTAGTATTATTAACTAACAATTCTTAAATGACATGAACAGACATGCAGTATGCCGTATATAATAATATATATCCTCTGCATTCACAGTGGTGCAGTTAGAGCACACAAAGCGAAGCAGAGGAAACTAATATGGTGCACCAAGATGCACTTTACATTTGACCTATGCCTGAATTATTTAATTTACCCTTTAGGATAAATGATGTAATCAGGGAATTCATCCTTTTTATTAAGGATGTATCCCTACCAGGGCAAAGTTTATTTGACATTTATTACAGAACACTTGGTATATTTAACTATCCACATGCCTATAACAAATGCTTTCCAAACTATAGCCTATGTATTTAATCACAAGTATACAACTGTTGCCAATCTAGGTAGCACATGCCAGAGGACTCAGTTTCCAGCAGCTCAGAAAGACAGAAATTCTGTGAGGAGACACCCGACACCAGTCTCAGAGGTCTAGACATAGGCACCACGTGCAGCATATTGCTCAACCTTGCAGCAGCGCATCAGAGGGGTGGAGACTTATATCTGCTGTGGCACCCAGCGGCCCTATGACGTAACATCGGGCCTAGTATACAGAGATATCGCAACCACTGATACAGGCCTCAATTACTGAGACTTAAAACTGCTGTTCCCTACGGACGGATACCCGATAGTCTCAAGTCTTGTTATAAACACCACACTTGTTATAACCACTACAATCAAAGGGCTTGAGACGTATACCTGCCGTGGAACACAGACACCCTGGGTTCAGTATTAGCACTCTCCAGACTCTGCTTCTAGGTCTGGAACCTAGAACCTAGGCTATGCTCCTGACTCAGCAGTCAGTTGCAACTTATAACAATTTCTGCAATTATAATGGAGAAGCTTGCCACCTTTAACGGAGCTCAAGCTTACTCCAAAATTAATATTATATATGCGCATCCTAACAGACCGCACACATATATGTATTATTAATCAACTTTCAAAACATACCAGTTCATAAACCATTCATCCCTTCACACAGTTCTAAACACTTTTACCTTCTCTGTGACATGCTTGTTTGCAAACATGTTGCTACCGGAGCCTACTTGCTCTTTAAGCTAATAGCCACAGCAACACAGCGCAGTTACAAAACATGCACATCAACATTTATCTCTCCTTACCTTCTCCAATAATGACGTTACATACCCTGAGAGGTAGTAACCTGCAAATATGACTGGATTCTACGGCCCCAGCCCTGTCCGGGATATTTTGATCCTCTAAACAGTGTACATGCAGTAAAATAACACAACTCTCCCTACCATATGCTGATATGAAAGAAATTGTGCTACTCACCACACCAAGGACAGCAAAACCAGATGGAAGAAAAACTACACACCCGCGGTAACGGGGATCATGCCGGATCGCACAACATCACCAGAAGGGACAAACTTCACACACCTCACCCATGTAACCTCGGCAGACGAATCTTACATGGATGAAATTTGTTCACGTTGAGCTTACCAACTGTAAAACTCCAGATTCCACACACATGCATGAAATTTGAGACAAATCTTATATGAATGAGAATTTGCATCACGTCGGGGTCACCAACTGTAAAACCCCACTGTCGTGAGTCACGGACCCCTTGCCGAGCTCAGACCTCACGTTCCCACGAGCAGTACCCCATGAGGAGGTGTCTCGGGGACGAACTCAAGTACTCCGAACGTGCTGGAGCCCTGGTAAGTTCTACTGAACTTCCAGCCCAGTCTCGAAGTGAAGGGTGTGATGCAAATCTGGTATTCGATGTCCTGTATTCAATGTATTCCTCTAAAGAATCTTTATCACATATGATTATAGTAAGATATACTTTATTATAATCAATCAAAAGAATAGAGTTATACAGATTACAGTGTACATATCATCTTTTGCAGTTTGCTAATCACATGCAAGTTACATATACCCCTTTAGCTCTTTTTAATTTACCTTTCCACCTATGATGTTTAAAAATCAAGGTACACCCTTCCTATATCCATCCTCTTTGGCCTTAGCCTTATCCTAGAGCTCCCCCTTCTGGACGTTTTTTAAAAAGAAACTATTTCTAGAATATTATATTTATCTAACTATGATAACTTCTCTACATTTTTCTACTTTATATAGTACCTTAATGAGAAATAAAAGATATATAAAAGTAAACTTTTAAAAAACTTTAAAAAAAGTAATACTTCTACAAGTAATATAGATTATAATTACCACTCCAGCTTGGTTATAGTTGTTCTGCGTGGCTCTTTCTTCACCAGCTCGTAGATATCTTCTGAAGCCAAATTCTGGGATCCTGCTCTAAGGTCTAAAAGCTTATTCCTTATATATCTTTTTTGCATACAAAAGTGTACCTTTTTTGATAAGAAATGTCCCCAATATGTCAAGCGGGAAGACATTTATCTCTTATATAACCTGTTTTTTAATGATCATATTAATTATTTCTGTTTTTCCAATTGTCATTTTCTCATACCTCAAAAGAAATGTCCCCAATATTTTATTTCATGGGCCCCTCTGGTTTGGGAATTTCCACCATCTTAATATACGAGTGGAAAAACACTAGCCCTTATGTAATTTTTAATGAACCTATTCATCACTGGTGTCTGTTTCAGTTTCATAATCTCTCCTTGACTTCCTCCAAACTTTGATCTCATGCAAGCCAGACGTTAAAGCCTGCCACCATCTCAACACCCTCTTCAGGTGCCCCTTTTTGTGGCGCCTTAAGGGATCTACAAAGGACATCCAGCCAATAGCTGAGTGTAAATCATCCACCAACTCTTCTATAGTCAGTCCTTTGAATCTATCCGATAAATTATTTGTGCTATAATCAGGAAGGGCCTTAATTTTCTTTCGGTATTGACATCCTTTCCGTTTTCCTTATTTATTTATTTTTTTGTTTTAGCCAGGCATTGTGCCCCTCCCCTGTAGGGTTGGGGTATTCTCAGTCAGAACTTTAAACTTGCTCCTTAAAACCCTAAATCTAAGTCCCCCGACTTCAGACTCCTCTACTGACAAGTATGGCTGCTCATTCTCTGAACCACATATTTTTCTTCTTACGGGCGTTCTTACTACCACCTCGATGGCGTGTGCGAGGGGTTAACAATGCATTCCTTTCTAACCCATCCCCCGTCAATCTCTCATCAGGGGGGCCTAGGGCCGGGTCCTCGACACCACGCTAACCCAATGACGGAATTTAGCGGGGGCCGAAGGGGGTTTTGCGTGCTTGTCCTTCTGGCGTTGCCGGGAGAACATTAGTAGGGTTAATTATTATCCTCCGTACAAGAACAGAGCACAATTATGTTTAAGAATATACTGGGTCCGTTGCCACGGGTCGGATATGGATTGACCTGCCCCATATCCCGCTTACAGCTGGCCAGAAACGGATCAGTACAATTCTTAATATTCTCCGTTCTCAAATGGGGCCGTATTGTACGCTCAGTGGTTACTATAGTTTTACTCGTTTATCTGACTCCATTTAAAATATCATTAAGAAATTTGGGTTTGCAACTTACGCGGTCCTCAGGAGTGATTACATTCGACTTGTACCTGCGCCACCATTACTCAATATATGCTCCCGGGATTAGCATTACTGCTGAAATCTCAGTTTGATGGAGAACTCAGAGGCTGAGGGTCCAGTCTATACATGCAAACCTGCCATGATAGTTGCGAGCCCAGGTCGGCGTAGCATTATCTGGGCTCCTTAGAGCTAATTTGGCAGGAACCAGCGCCGTAACGCCCATGGGTTCCCTTCGCACCAGATTACAAGAGCCGTGCGTCCACCGACCCTTTAACGGACAGAAATTCCTGGCCTCACAGCTTAGAACTACCACAGGTGTACCGTCCCGCCGATCGGTCGGTCTTTGGCCACCATCTCCCCCTGAGTATTCAGTTGTAATTTAGGCTGAAAAGGTACAAGATGAATTAAAGTCATGGAGATCACGCAAGTTACAAACAAAAATAGTTTATTCGCAGACAGGTAGGTTATTAACTTTAGAATATCACAATCAAGTATAAAATACACAAATTAAGAATAGAGATAAATAAATAAATAGAGTAAATAATCATACCTAGCCTGCTTGGACTACACACAAACACAGAGTATAGAATATGCCTTGTGGAAAGTCGAATATGATCTTCCGCTGCTACACATACATACATACATACATACATACATAAGACATGTTGTGTGGGAAGTCGAATACGATCTTCCTGATACTTACATACACGTACAATATGCTGTGTGGGAAGTCGAATACGATCTTCCCAGATTGGTCTGTCTCCCTTGCTTTTATGCCAAATCATACATTTGGAACCAGGCGGCAGTGCCATAAATCAACCTGGAGGGGTGGTCAAATCTGGAATTTAGACCCCCACCAGGGTGGGGGGTGTTAAGTAGGGAAAATGAGATGATTACCAAGAGAGGACATGCAGGTTTTCCCTTGAGTTACTGAAACTATAGTTTATTAAATTCCATTTGGTATGAAATGTATCTCATCTGATTCCTTGATTTAATCAGATCACATCCTTACCAAACAGATTACCCTTATGTTTCATTATGTTGCAGTTATCATGAAACTTTCCTCCTGATTATCCATTTTACATGCAATTCCTGTTACCATTACATCAGACTAAATGCAATAATACAAGGATCACATGGACAATGTTTTCAAGGTTTTACCGGGTCTATTTACTATCTCAATAGCAGTTTTGAATATTTAATCTAGGAGAGCAGTCACCGGTGTAATGACAGCAATGCCCAAATGAGGGCACTACGGCATTGTCCGGAGTCTTCCCCCTTGGAAGTGACCAGGTATGGGGTCTCAGGGAGGTCACCAATGTTCTGGAGACTTCTTTCTCCATGACCCAACTGCCCTTGGACCACTCATACATCTTTCCCTTATCTCCTTCGGCGCCGATGGCCCGAAACCCCCCAAAGGTAGTCTAAACAGTCCAGTCCAAAAGGTTACAAGACATTCTATTCCATTACATTATTGGCATGTACATGTAACAGGTGAGAAATTGCCTGAGTCCGAGGTGGGATTTGAACCCAGGCCTCTCACTTGTCCAAATTATTTGTTGAACGAACGCTTTACCAGTCAGCTAAAGACGAACTCACCTCTAGCCAAGGGCAACAACGTTCTTTTGAATTTGAGGGTTACGTCATCGGGGAGCGTTGTCACGGTAACCTGCTACCAACCTTCCCTGGCCAGCCGTGTGTAGGTGTAGAGCCCTACGATGGTCACCACGGCTCGAATCCGCTCTTTGCCAAACCATGACATAAATAATGGAAACTATTTCCTTGTAGAATTGTCCCATAATCATGTTTGTCGTGTCATTATATCTCCAGCTCCATTTCACTATGGATATGGATAGGAAATCCTTTCTGCCATCATTCTACTTAATAGTTATCTCAAATACAATTAAGGTATTTGGCTCTGTCCCCCACTGTTCACTCTGAACAATATGGGATATGCAATTTGTTTAAAGTACATTGTTTTTAATGGCTGTTATTGTAACTCTGAGAATGTTTTTTAAATTTTTAAATTTTATTGTTTTATAATTTTAACAATTGTTAAAATTAGGGATATGTTACGGCCCCCTGCTCTGTGCTACTTATTCTGGCGTTACTTCACAGGTGCCTTGTTGGTGGAGTACCAGGTCATTTGCGCAATTGGGAGCACCTGTGACCAGATGTTAAAATGTACCTGACTCTTGCCTGAAGGAGGGAACTCTCTTCCCACGTACCTGTTGGTTCTCTTTGGGTTTGCATGAGACAACATTGCTTCAGCATACTTTTCACACATCCACTCACTCACACTACTGATGCAACTGACTTTCACACTACACATTTTTGTTAACTGGTTATTTCAAATAAATTTGACCTTGTTTTTTAAATGCGTCAGTGTGCGTCTCCCTCTTTGTCACGGCCAATGAGCCAGGTCGTGACCGATAATGAAGTACATAATAATATCAAGCAGGAAATAAAATGAAAGGTAGGCAGCTGGTTGGATGTTGGGTAAAAGTTTTTATGGCAACTGAAGGAGAACAATATTTACAACTTGTCTACTATCCATGCACACAGATACAGACAATTGCCAAAATATCCACTCACTGAGAACTTTATTAGGAACACCTGTACACCTACTTAGTCATGCGATTACCTAATCGTGGCAGCAGTGCAATGCATAAAATCATGCAGATATGGGTCAGGAGCTCCAGTTCATGTTCATATCCACCAATAGTGATTTTGACTGTGGCATGATTGTTGGTGCAAGGTACGAGTATTCCTGTAACTGCTGATCTCCTGGGATTTTCATCCACAACAGTCTCTTGAGTTTACTCAGAATGGTGCGAAAAACAAACAAACATTCAGTGATCGGCAGTTCTGCAGACGGAAATGGCTTGAGGATGAGTGAGGTAATGGAGAAGGGCCAGACTGGTCTAAGCTGACAGGAAGGTGACAGTAATGCAAATAACTGCACATAACATCAGTGAACAGATCTCTGAACACACAATGCGTCAAACCTCTAAGTGGATAGACTACAGCAGCAGAAGACCTAATACGTCTAATAAATACCCAATAAAGTGAGTGTATATTTTCAAATAGAACATGCAAAATATGTAACTGAGGTGAAGGGTATAGCTTATTAAAGTACAGAACCGTATAAACATATTTACACTTACACAATGAGGCAACATAAAAGTAGTACAGTAGTATGTATGTGAAAATAGCAGTGTATAACAATATGTGGAAAGTTCCACATTAGATGTAGAACTGACATTACATCACTACTGACATTAGATCAATGATTGCAATTTATTACATACACAAAAAAAGATTACAATGTTATATACAGTGCCATCTGTAATGTTTAGGACAAAGACATTTTTTTATTTGGCTCTGTTCTCCACAATTTTAGATTTGTAATCAAAAATGCATATTCTCAGCAAATATTGAAGGGCATGTTTACAGACTTTGGTTTCACCATATTGAAATTACAGTGTGTTTTATATATAGTAACAATAAACATCATATTTTTCTCGGCTTTTTCTTGCCTTTGGTTTGTATTATTGTTGGCATTAAACATGAGGGCCAGAATGTCCAAATTCCAATGAATGTCAAGGAAGCCATTATGAGACTGAAAAATTAAAATAAAAAGTCTGTAATGTCTGCTTTGTTATGCCAAACCTTAGGTGTAACAAAATCAACTGTTTGGAACAGCATTAAGGAGAGAGAACATGTAATGGGGCATAGGGCATGGCAAGCCAAGTAAGACCTCTACAGCTGATAGCTGAAGAATTCTCATCATAATGAAGAAAAATCCCAAACATGTGTCCAACCGATCAGAAACACCCTTCAGGAGGCAGGCGTGGATGTGTCAGAGACTACAGTCCACAAAAGACCACAGTCATGTCTCAGTGGGTCACAGACTTCAACCAGTCATGCATACAGAAAATATGCAGTAAACATGACTGTAATTTACATCACATAAATATGTCCCAAACATTATGGTGCCCTGAAATGGGGGATTATGTGCTGTCATGTCTACATGGTGAAACCAGAATGCATAAAAATACCCTTTAATAAAATATGAGAACTTGCACTTTGAATCGTTTGTTTATGAATATAAAATTGTGGTGTACTGAGCTAAATTAATGTTTTTATCCCAAGCATTACGGAGGGCATTGCATATTACAATTCTTATGAACATATAAACACAACAACAGCAACAAAAATATCAATGAATAACTATATATTGTTGTTTGTAACAATATTAGCATGGTGGATATGCATAGGTATTAAAGGAGACTGGGCTTGGGACTGGGGCAGTTGGAATAGCCAGGGCAGGAGGGAAGGTGAAGGCTGGGTCTCCTGAAGTACTGGTATTGTTCCGATTTTGCCAAGGACTTCACAGACCTCTTCGGAAGTACATCTGCGCCTACCTGGGAGAAAATATAGACACCTCCACATGCTGATCACCTGGAGATATCAAAGTAACATTAGTTATCAAATGTATGATAGTAACCAAGAGACCTGTACTAATTATACTGTGTGCCTAATTATACTGCAATGCCTGGCATTACAGTCATTGTTGTACTAAACAAAGAAAAAACAGAACAAAAAGTATATGTATTTACTGTACATTCATATAATTTAAGGTAACATGGGTGTAAATATTGTATAATATAATAATTGTGGAAACTGCTCTATTATTTAAGTACTTAGCTGGGCAACTACATAATATGGGCAAGTTAACAACAACAACAACAACAATAATAATATATTAATGGAAAATAAAGGAACATATACCAAGATGTCTGAATGACAGTAAGTTAGGCCTATGTCAATAAACAATTGGCAGTGAAATAAGAGCAACAATAATACATTTTATGTCTAAACCTTCACGAATCAAACGTGTATACAAATTGTCAATACTATTAATGACGGTGATATTTTAAAACCGTAAAGTGATCGCATGTTAATGTAGCTGGCTACGACGTTGAGAAACAGACATGCAGAGACATTATCCCGTTTACCTGTAATTTTCCCACATAAAAAACGAACAATTGGAACATTCAAAATAACAATAATACATCGGGAATACCTCAACAACATAAATATCATTCGAGGACCCGTTAATACTAAAATAATTATCTAGATAGACTTACCAAAAGGAGCCCAGGGAAATGATTCGCGCCAGGCGATTTCGAATAGTTAAGGAATCCGGGCTGTAAGGACGTCATTCGTTTTTCTCGGAACAGCGACGCAATATCAACGTGCGGCCAAGAATATATCGCATCCGAAATGATAAGAACTTCCGTTGAAAATGAATGGGAAAAGTTAAGGAATCCGCGCTGTAAGGACGTCGTTCGTTTTTCTCGGAACAGCGCCGCGATATCAACGTGCGGCCAAGAATATATCGCATCCGAAGTGATAAGAACTTCCGTTGAGAATGAATGGGAAAAGTTAAGGAAAGTTAAGCTTAACTATCCGCGGCGCGCGGCTATCCGCGGCTGCCGCGCGGCGGCTTTCACTGCACCATCCGTGCTCACTAGCGAACTAGCCAAGCTAACCATGCTACACTCACCCCCCCTTTGACTTCCCCTCCATGTGAAACTCCACAGCAACCTTTTTTTTTTTTTTTTTACTCCCACCCAGATCCGGGTCACGGCACCATTGTAACCTCATTTATTCGTCTGCGTTGTGTCTCAATGAAAGGCAGGAGACGTGGGACCAGTTCGTCAGTTTATTAGCCTGGCACAAAAGACAATACGTTGGATTCCGTAGCAATGGGCATGGATCAACACAGCATGCTAATATGAAAAGGAGATGAAATGTTAGCTATTCACACGTGTTGTTATAAACTTCGATAAAAAATAGCTCTCAATGTGCAAAAGTGTAACACAAAATACACTGTTTACATAAGGGACGCATGTAGAACACATTTTAGTAGTTAGTGTTAACTTAGAACGTTCAGTTGTAGAATTGTAAAATAATATTCCAGGAGCGCTTTTTCACACAACTTACTGTGGCTCTAATCCTTTTGAACTGGGACGAGAGCCACGCAGTTCTACCTGTTTATCCTCTAGGGGCCAGTATTCTCCCAACAGTGTTACATGTCTAGATAGTAGCATAGAAAATTATAGAGAAAGCTTGCAAGTGGAAGAAACCAAATCATCACTGTTACATACAGTCGATTAGACTAAGCAAGAGACAATCCTCCCCTGGAGCAATGCAGGGTTAAGGGCATTTCTCAAGGGCCCAACGGCTGTGCGGATCTTATTGTGGCTATACCGGTATTAGACTTTGCGTGTCCCAGTCATTTACCTTAACCACTATGCTACAGGCGCCCCATCATATCTATGAATGATGAATGAGTTTTCATGATAACTGCATTAGGGTCCGTGTCCACAGAAAGCGTTTTTTGAGCTTGCCAGCACCTTTCTGCCATTCATTTCTATGCTAAAGACGCGCTAGGCGCGCTCCTCTTCCCAGCGCCGTGCCTAGCGTTTTAGCGCTCTCGGCGGCTACCGTTTTTTGGCGGAGCGCTCTGGGCGCCTGAGTTGAAAATAGTTCAACTTTTGGAGAGGAGCGGCGCTCATCAATGTCACTTTTTTTTTGACCGACCAATCATAATCGAGGAAGAGGTGGGACCAA
This sequence comes from Conger conger, assembly GCF_963514075.1. Classification (NCBI taxonomy): domain Eukaryota; kingdom Metazoa; phylum Chordata; class Actinopteri; order Anguilliformes; family Congridae; genus Conger; species Conger conger. Next base: position 62,928,586 of record NC_083767.1, on the reverse strand, counting down.
AAAAGATCAACAGACATGGCGGAGGAGAGGCTGATTCCGGCGGTGTCCGACAACCCGGTCATATACGATCTTACCATAAAGGGCTATCACGACCAAAACATAAAGAACAAAGCCTGGAGAGATCTCTGCTTTTTGTAGTTATGCTAGCTAGCTAACGTTAGCTAACCATCAGAGATTAGCCAACTGTCAGTTCGTATGACCTTGTTAGCTTGCTGTTTACCTTGTAGTTATATAAAAAATAAATAAAATATATAAGAGACATCTCTCCAGGCTTTGTTCTTTATGTTTTGGTCGTGATAGCCCTTTATGGTAACTAGCTAGCTAAGTCAGGTAACTAACTAACTGTCAGTTAGCATTATCTTAGCACCCACACACTTCTAGCCCTTCTCCTGACAGCGGGATCTTCATTGAGATCCGCCGCTACAGCAATTGCGAGGATTTTGTTTCTGGTATTCATGTTTACCGTTATGTCGTTATTTCGGTTAGGTTATTTGTATTAATGACGGAAACGACGACTGTAACCTAGCAACAAAAAGTGCTCTGACATGAAAAAAACGCTTTCTGTGGACACGGCCCCTTAGGCTGTAAATATGTATTTGTGCCTCTCATGGTAATATACCTTTTGGATAAACCTGTTTTTTGTGAATTAAAGGAAAGGAGACAAAACCCCAGATTGCTTGGTTTCTTCTCCTACATGAGAAAGGGAGGGGGCGCAACCACCTTCCTATAGATCATGTGATCTCTCTCTCTCTTTCTCTCTCTCTCTCTCTCTCTCTCTCTCTCTCTCTCTCTCTCTCTCTCTCTCTCTCTCTCTCTCTCTCTCTGATGGTGTTCAAGTGTTTTCTTGTGTGCCAATTTCAGGTATGTTTTTCATTTTGAATGGAAGTGTTTTTCCACTGATTGCAAGATATTTCAAAGTGTCTAATGTTTAGCAAGAAGTGTGTCGCAGAATTGCAAACAAAGTGCAAAGAAGAAAATGTTTGCCTTTGTTTAAGGCATGGTTTCAAAAGTTTGTTTCTTCCTTCTTCCATTAGGCCCACAGCACACAATCTCTTGGAAAAGTAAGTCTTATTACTTTTAGGAGCATTACGGCTCAGCCAGCACCTGATGCGCTTAGTTTGAGGTATAGTTCCCAGCAGCCAGAGGGGTTTGTAACATCTATAAAGAATGAGAAACCACCTGGTATTGACAACTTAGATGGAAAGCTACTGAGAATGGTGGCAGATTGCCACTCGCATTTGCCATATCTTCAATTTGAGCCTTGTGAGTAATGTTTGTCCCCAAAACTGGAGAGGAGCTAAAGTCATCCCACTGGAGAGAAGCTAAAGTGATGCCACTGGAGAGGAGCTAAGGTCATCCCACTGGAGAGAAGCTAAAGTCATCCCACTGGAGAGAAGCTAAAGTCATCCCACTAGAGAGAAGCTAATGTCATCCCACTGGAGAGAAGCTAAAGTCATCCCACTACCAAAGCATGCTAGGGCTGCTTTTACTGGCTCTAACTGCTGACCAATCAGTCTGTCACCTGTTCTCAGCAAACTTGTAAAACATTGTATTAGACCAGATAAATGCTATTTCTCTGTTTACAATTTGACAAGTGACTACCAGCATGCTTATAGGGAAGGTCACTCAACATGCACAGCGCTTACACAAATGACAGGTGATCAAAAGAATATTGTGGGAGCAGCACTGCTAGATTTCAGTGCTGCCTTTGATGTGATTGATCATAAGTTTTTTTTTTTTTTAAACGCATGTGTTATGGTTTTGCTCCATCTGCCTTATCAAGGATTGAAGGTTATCTATCTAATAGAACACAAAGTGTTTTCTTTAATGGAAGCTTTTCAGAGGCAAGACATGTTGAGTGTGGAATTCCACAATGAGGTTTGCTTGTCCCTTTGCTGTTTTCTGTTGTTACTAATGATCTTCCACTTGCTTTGGAAAAAGCCTGTGTGTCCACGTATGCAGATGATACAACAATATACAGGCCCTGGTTCAGTCGAGCTGAACAATTTACAACTCATAATGCTTAAGTTTTATTGCAACCTTCAGCGAGTCCTGGTTCTATGACAGATACAATCAGCCAGTTATTATACTTCATATGCATTCTATAAAGTGCTTTTGCCTCCATCATGACCGATGACCATTTATCAATAAACACTGTCTCTGAATTAGCATGGCTGATCTTTGTACATTATTCCATTGCTGTGGTGCATAATCTGGGATGGTAAATTGACATTTTAACAGTTTGTTTTATGCTGAGAACTTCACCATATGGGCTGTATGAAAGAGAATACTTTTTACAAAATACAAACATGATGACTAATTTATCCATTTAGAAAGCTGAATTCAAACTTTGTTTTGCATCTCAGCACTTAGTCAAACTGATGTATTTCACCACAAATGGTCACACTAAAAATAAATGTTTAATTTGAACAGTCCTTTGTTTTGTTCACTGCCTTGAACTGAGCCCAAAGACAATGACAATGTCTTCATTCCACCACTAGATGGCAGTGAATCCTGTTAACATCATACCAGTCACTGCTGGCCTCACCTTCTGTCCCAGTTTGCTATAAATGCACAATTGACACATGAGCCAAATGCAATTACACTGGGGAAGTTATTCATACTTATCAATTAAAGGGACATAACACTGAAAGCTTGAATCTTTTAGTCTAACACTCACCCAGGATTTACATCAGGACTCAGTGGACTGGAGTCTGTGCACATGGTGGAGTCAGAGACAGTGTGCCAGTCCAGGACTCACTGGGGCAGGAGAGTGATGAGTCAGCCATTTTAAAAATGTTATCAAAGCAGAAACTTACCCAGGATGCATCACACATCTCCTCCAACAGAGAGGGAAATCAAATGCTGTTCCAAAACACTCAGCAGGTTCCACAGTCCTCACACATTTCAGACCCACACACACCTGTATCATAACTCACACTTGTACACCCAGCAGTGTGGTTCCAAACACACACAGAGCTACTGACGGGAGCAGGGAAACCAGCCTGTCCCTTGGGAAAAAATAATTCAGTCATACAGGGCGATGAAACTACAAAACCAAGAGAGGCCATCCCTGCCCAGGTGGGGCTTATGGGCCCAAATAATGAACAGAGAGCAGGGGAGCTCAGGCCAACCTGCATCATGCTGTCTGATATCAGACCCACCCACTTTAAACACATGCATTACACTAAAACATGAAATAAACTCAGTAAAGGAGACCACCGCCTCCTCTCAGTGGCACCCGTTCCTACACATTACATGCACACGATTACAACAGAGAATGTGATAAACCCACGCCACGCCCACCAACACCTAACCTCTGCCTGCACCACAGCATTCTAGAACACCTGACTATGATGTCACTTCCTCCCCCAGTGCATGTCAGGAGCTCATAACAGAGGAAACACAACGTGATCAAACATCAGCCCTGTGAGGGGTAAAATCCACCATTCCATGGAGCTGGGCCCAGAGGAGCAAGTGTGTAGCACTGGGCCCCTAAAGCGTCACTTCATTCACTCACCATAAAACTGAAAGCCTGTAATCAGTTAAACAAAAAGCCATGCTTTTCATGTAATCAATCAGACAACATTGTGTGTCAAATATTGAGTTTGGTCAGTGATTAGCATATCTTCACGCTTATAAAATGTAGGGTGAAAGCCTGGACTGAGATGGACTTAGGATGGAACAGTGTGATGCTTCAGGAGGAGGGAGTTTCTTGAGCACTTGGCTAGGCTCTGTTAACACCCCCCAACACATACACACTCACACACACACACAGACACACACACACACACATACACACACACACACACACACACACACATACACACACACACACACACACACACATACACACACACAAACAGATACACACACACATACACACATACACACACAAACAGACACACACACACACATACACACATACACACACACAGACAGACACACACACACACACACATACACACACACATAGACACATACACACACACACACACATACACACACAAACAGACACACACATACACACATACACACACACAGGCACACACACACACATGCTCACACACACACACACACACATACACACACACACATACACACACACAAACAGACACACACACACACATACACACACACAGACACACACACACACACACACTCACACACACACTCACACACATACACACACACAAACAGACACACACACACATACACACACACATAGACACATACACACACACACATACACACACAAACAGACACACACACACACACATACACACACACAGGCACACACACACACATGCTCACACACACACACATACACACACACAAACAGACACACACACACACACATACACACATGCTCACACACACACTCACACTCATACACATACACACACACACACACACACACACAGAACAAGACTTTCCCAGAGCCCCACCCTCTGCATTCAATCTGAATTATACCAGTGCAGGAATATGGTCCTGCTCCACCCAGAATCCACCTGAAGCTGCAGCACAGGAAGTAAGCAGAACAGGTGCCACACCTGCCCTTCCGAGAAAGAGTACAGAACCAGAACAACCAGCACAAAATAATTCAATTCATTTTTATTTTTAGAGCACTTTTCACAGAAGAGTGTCCCAAAGTCGTTTAACATAATACAGAAGGGAAATATCAGCCCAGAGCCCTAAGCCCCGAAATAGCACATGAGGTAAAGAACTCCTTGCAAGTCAAAAAGAACTCTGCAAGTCACAAACACACTCTCACATGATGGGTGCAAACCCATCAGTCCATCCCTCCCTCCATCCAGTAGTGCTGTTCAATTATAAAAAATGTGGCAGTGTATACAGTAAGAATAAAACTGTTCATTGCATTTTTTTATATTCTGCTGTTGACTAATAACCTTCTTTCAAGAAAAAATGAAAATGTGCACACATGCTAAAAACAGATAATCAAACAAAAAACTATATTTGCACGCCAAATATAATCAATTAGATGCTGCAAAATGTATTTTATTAGGTAAACAAGTAGTATTATTAATGAGGTCCATACAATACACAAAACTATAGCTGTAGATGACTGACTAGGTGGTAAGTAAAAATACAACTAAATGGTTAAATACCTTTAATGAGAAACAGGAGGTGGATAAACCATAGCAGGTCCAAACTGACATAACTGATATTTGAACATTACATGATGCTTATAAATTAAATACTGCAGCTCAGTGAATTATTGGTGTCCAATAAAACCACAATGAACAGAGGAGGAACGCTGGCACTAGGCATACATCACCTATGCACTCTGCACTCTGTTCTCAACCTGGGTCTTGGAGTACCCAACCTTCAGTGCAGTTCCTGAATTTTAAATATTATGCTCATTGTTTGCATCGTACACTTTTGATGTTACAAAAACATTTTTCAGGACTTTTATCAGTCGAATTATTCCTTTTCACCGAGGTTACTTTCAGTAGCCTATTGATTGATCGCTTGACCAACAGTTGGGTGAAGATTTACATGCTGAGATAGCGAACACACCCAGAGCAAACGGCTCATAATGTAGGCTATTATAATAACAATAGAATAGAATATTACTGTCATGTCGTTGAATATGTAATAACGTAGCTCTTAAGATATACGTCTCAACACCCTCCCACAAACGAAACGAATACTTCCGAGCTTCAGTATGAAAACGGTTCAGATTGCATACCGTACACACACTTCGCTTTCTTATTTTGTGGATAAATGTTGTGGCTGAACTAATTTCACAACAGACTTTCCGGTAAGTGAAGCTAAATCAAACCTGGTCGTAGCATTGGCTGATTAAGACGAATACTGCTCCTGATTAGCACGATAACCTGGGTATGGGACGCAGATGAAACAATCCTTCATTTTTATTCACAGCTGATCATACATGCACTGTCCAGTGTTAATTCCTAGTTTATGAGTCCAAAGTCCAATAGGGACAACATGTACTGTCTTAGAGTTAAGTATTCTGTAAGAGTTGCTTTTATACTAAACATTTTGCTGTGCTTACCTATGCTTTGTGTGTTAATACTAGTTTATTTGTGCTTGTGCTATGAAAACTTTGCTGTACATCTCCACAGGTAATGACAAATACACCCAGTGAGCACTTTATTAGGTATTTATTCGACTTTTTAGAATTGTTCGACTTCTGCTGCTGTAGTCGAGCCACTTAGAGGTTTGTCGCGTTGTGTGTTCAGAGATGCTCTGCTCGGGAGAACAGCAGTCTGGCACCAACAATCATTCCACGGTCATTAACAAGCTGGTGTCAGCTCTACCTAATAAAGTGGTCTCTGAGTCTATTTTATAGTAAAAAGATGGAAAATATATTCTACACAAACTGTATTTTGTACGTGTCAAGGATCAGTAATCAGGTTCTCCTGGCTTACCATAGTTCATTTACATTAGTGCTTTAGTACAAATAGAGGCGGTGCCAAAAAAAAAAGAAGATTATTTGGTCCTCAGAAAACAATTTATGTTTTGCAGACTGGAGTTGGTTTTCTGAAAATTTGGTCCCAAAATAATAATAATTTCATATAATATCAATTATAATTTTATATAATGCATCAACTTCTACATAGATGTATACGAACCCAGCGTTTGGGTCTAGTCAACCACATTGTGTTTTCTGGTGGTCTGACAACATTCTTTGAAGCTGCATATTAATTTGCTGTCTCCTCCTACAGTGGCTGAGCTCCAGTATGTATTCTAAATGCCCTTTGAGATGCCAGCCACATTCTCAACATACTTTCCAATAGACCTGCTTATTCACGTTTGTCAGAGTGTGATCTAGTTTTGGTTCCTGGTTGTTACAGGTCATAGCTGATGTTGACAAAGATGATGCTGGTGCATTTGCTGGCTAAATAGAAATGTAGTTTCAAAGTTGAACGTGAACAAAGGCCTTTTTCAATACTCAAAATGTGTCGGGGAATGAAAGGCAAAATACAGCAAAGCAAAATGCAGATGAACAAAGGAAAACAACATTAATGTACACAGTAAAAAAAAAAAAGATGAATCCTCTGGCGTCGACACTTGGGATTCCCAAACTGGCAAGATGTCACTGTTCATTTCACTGTAATTATCCCTTATTCCATGGCCGCTAAACTACTTACACTCTGAAAAAAACAAAGACCCAACAAAGCTCTAGCACCTCCCTTTACTCCCTGTCTATACCCACTGTCTGTACCTACTGTCTATACCCACTGTCTGTACCCTGTCTGTACCCACTGTCTATACCCACTGTCTGTACCCACTGTCTATACCCACTGTCTATACCCACTGTCTGTACCCACTGTCTATACCCACTATCTGTACCCACTGTCTGTACCCACTGTCTATACCAACTGTCTGTACCCACTGTCTGTACCCACATACCCACTGTCTATACTCACTGTCTGTACCCACATACCCACTGTCTGTACCCACTGGCTATACCCACTGTCTATACCCACTGTCTGTACCCACTGTCTATACCCACTGTCTGTACCCACTGTCTATACCCACTATCTGTACCCACTTTCTGTACCCACTGTCTATACCCACTGTCTGTACCCACATACCCACTGTCTGTACCCACATACCCACTGTCTATACCCACTGTCTGTACCCACTGTCTATACCCACTGCCTGTACCCACATACCCACTGTCTATACCCACTGTCTGTACCCACTGTCTATACCCACTATCTGTACCCACTGTCTGTACCCACTATCTGTACCCACTGTCTATACCCACTGTCTGTACCCACTGTTAATACCCACAGTCTATACCCACTGTCTGTACCCACTGTCTATACCCACTGTCTGTACCCACTGTCTGTACCCACATACCCACTGTCTATACCCACTGTCTGTACCCACTGTCTAAGCCCACTATCTGTACCCACTGTCTGTACCCACTATCTGTACCCACTGTCTATACCCACTGCCTATACCCACTGTTAATACCCACAGTCTATACCCACAGTCTGTACCCACTGTCTATGCCCACTATCTGTACCCACTGTCTGTACCCACTATCTGTACCCACTGTCTATACCCACTGCCTATACCCACTGTTAATACCCACAGTCTATACCCACAGTCTATACCCACTGTCTGTACCCACTGTCTATACCCACTGTATGTACCCACTGTCTGTACCCACATACCCACTGTCTATACCCACTGTTTATACCCACATACCCACTGTCTATACCCACTGTCTGTACCCACTGTCTATACCCACTGTCTGTACCCACATACCCACTGTCTATACCCACTGTCTGTACCCACATACCCACTGTCTGTACCCACTGTCTGTACCCACATACCCACTGTCTGTACCCACTGTCTATACCCACTGTCTGTACCCAATGTCTGTACCCACTGTCTATACCCACTGTCTCTACCCTTGATCTTCCTGTTTACTTCAGATTGGGGTGGTTCTTGTTGTTCTGGATTGTCTTCTTTTCTCTCTCCAACCAGTCCTGCAGTTTCCTCTGTATTAGTTTACATTTACATTTTTGTAATTTGGCAGACGATTTTAATCCAAAGAGATTTACAAGAGCATGGGATTAAAAGCATCTGCCAAATGAATAAAATGTAATGTGAATGTAAATTCAAAGTTTGGGGAATTAAGCTCAAACCGTTATGGTACAGACATTATTTGGGATGTATAGAATCAAGTTTACTCAGAATGGTGAGAAAAACAAAAATCTTGTGACTGGCAGTTCTGCGGATGGAAGCGCCTTGTTGATGAGAGATGTCAGCGAAGAACAGCCAGAATGGTTTGAGCTGACAGAAAGGCTACAGAAACTCAGATAATCACTCTGTACAATTGTGGTGAGCGGAAAAGCATCTCAGAATGTACAATATGTAGAACCTTGAGGCGGATGGGCTACAAAAGCAGAAGACCACGTCGGGTTCCACTTCTGCCAGCCAAGAACAGAAAGCTGAGGCTGCAGTGGGCACAGGGTCTGGACAGTTAAAGACTGGAAGAACGTAGCCTGGTCGGATGAATCTCAATTTCTGCCGAGGCATACAGATGGCAGGGTCACAATTTGACGCCAACAGCATGAATCTATGGACCCAACCTGCCTTCTGTCAACAGTCCAGGCTGGTGGCGGTGGTGTAATGGTGGGGAATGTTTTCAATCATTGCTGAATGCCACAGCCTGAGGATTGTTGCTGACCATGTGCAACCCTTCGTGGCCTCAATGTACCCATCTAATTCGGAGCATGAATGTGCAGCTAACAATTCGTAATTGCGTGATGCAATCATGTGAAAATGGAACAGAATTTTCTACTTCTTGTGGAATCCATGCCACAAAGAATTGAGGCTGTTTTCAGAGTGAAGGGAGGCCAAATACAGTGTTAGTATAGTGTTTCTAATGAAGTGCTCAGTGAACATTAATTGCATTACATTAATGGCATTTGGCAGACGCTCTTATCCAGAGCGACGTACAACAAAGTGCATACCCATAACCAGGGACAAGTGCACTAAAAGACCCTAGAGGGAAGTACAATTTCAACTGCTACCTGTACAACAAAGATAAGGACCAGGGCCTATTTGATTTTTTATTTTTTAGATTTTTTTTATTTTATATAAAATCTATATTTTAATATATATTTAAGTCATCTGAGATATCCAAGCAAGCTACGTGAATTGATGATTTGCCTGATTGATTTAGATTTAAACATACCTGAAACAGAAAGATATTAATTCTTGGTTTCCAAGGCATCCCCTCCCCTAACATATGTACAAGGCGCTTTTGTTCTTAGTGACTATGTGATGTTTGGTAACATGTGCTCTAACTGTGTGATGTTTGGTAGGTTGTGTTGTAATATTTGGTAGTTTGTGCTGTAATTGTGTGAAGTTTTGGTTGTTATTATTGTAATGTTTGGTAGTTTGTGCTGTAACTGTGTGACGTTTGGTAGTGTGTGCTGTAACTGTGATGTTTGGTAGTGTGTGCTGTAACTGTGATGTTTGGTAATGTGTGCTGTAACTGTGTGATGATTGGTAGTGTGTGCTGTAACTGTGTGATGTTTGGTAGTGTGTGCTGTAACTGTGTGATGTTTGGTAGTGTGTGCTGTAACTGTGATGTTTGGTAGTTTGTGCTGTAACCGTGTGATGTTTGGTAGTTTGTGCTGTAACTGTGTGATGTTTGGTAGTGTGTGCTGTAACTGTGATGTTTGGTAGTGTGTGCTGTAACTGTGATGTTTGGTAGTTTGTGCTGTAACTGTAATGGTTTGGTAGTGTGTGCTGTAACTGTGTGATGTTTGGTAGTGTGTGTGGTAACTGTATAATGTTTGGTAGTTTGTGCTGTAATTGTGATGGTTTGGTAGTGTGTGCTGTAACTGTGTGATGTTTGGTAGTGTGTGCTGTAACTGTGATGTTTGGTAGTGTGTGCTGTAACTGTGATGTTTCCCCCAAGGGAGGAGGATGGAGTGCCCCCAGTGCAGGAGGGAATGTGGGCAGAATGACAGGTTCTGCAGTGAATGTGCCTACGATCTGCACTCTCCAAGCACACCTGTCCCAGGTAAGCATAGCAAGCCAGTTAACAACCGGGCCTCCCAGCTTCACTTAAAGTTCTGTCAGGGTTCCTTCTGGCATTAGACCAACAGAGGGCGCCAGCAAGCGACCCTTGCCTTTCTCTGTCTCCTAAGAGTTTGTCATTATTCGATAATTGGTTCTCATCAGTCTGCACATGGTTAGTGAATTTAGGTGAGGTCTGCAGGTGTGACCCTGTGTATATACACTCAATGAGCACTTTATTAAGTATTTATTAGACTAATTATTCCAACTTATTGGTATTCTGCTGCTGTAGCTTATCCACTTAACAGGTTTGACGCGTTGTGTGTTCAGAGATGCTCTTCTGCATACCACTGCTGTAATGTGTGGTTATTTGCATTACTGTCACCTTCCTGTCTTCCTGTCAGACCCTTTTCCACTGACCTCTCTCATTAACAAGTTGTTTTTGCTTGCAGAAATGCTGCTCACTGGATGTTTTTAGTTTTTCCTTACCATTCTCTGCAGGAGATCAGCAGAGTTTCCCCATTCTGACATTTGGTCTGAAAAACAGCTGAACCTCTTGACAATGTCTGCAAGCTTTTATGCATTTAGTTGCTGCCACATGATTGGGTGCATTAACAAACTGGTGTACAGGTCAACCTAATAATGTGCTCACTGAGTGTATGTTTCCTGCGCTGCTTGTTTAGAGTCTTACTGTATCTTCCTGCATGTTAGATGGTCAGCACCTTGTGTGACCTGTTCCTGTATTCTCTAGTGCCTTCTCCCTGTTCCCCCATGTAGATTTTTCTTGTGTTTTCTTATGGCCATCTTTTGTGGATTTTTGGAATTTATTGCCTCAGTAAAGATTCTTCTATGAGACCGCACTCCTGCTTCCTCATGTTAATGTGGAGGCAGTTATGGTGTTAATGGGTCATGATTCAGAGGGCCTGGGGGGTGGGTAGTCATGAGGACTGCTTATCACTCCTGGGGGAGGATCACAATCAGAAGTGTTTAATACCAATGCAGTGGCAGGACCATAAACAAGCAGTTAACGCTCACAAAGCTTCCAGTTTCACATTAGGTAATGGTGGGAACGGGCCATTCAGCCCAGCAATGCTCTCCTTTTCCTGCCCCTTGAAAGACTTTGCAAGAAAACAAACCTAACAGTTCATATCCAAGCCTACAAAGATCACCTTCAGCAATATGAAGATGCCCTCAGTACTGCACTACCTCCTACTCTCAACTCATTTAATCTGGCTCCAGTAATCCCAAAGCTCTCTTCTCCACAATAAACAACCTCCTGAACCAATTGACAATATCTCCCAATCCTTCACAGTTAATAAATGTAATTATGTCATTCTTCATTTCATTCTCCCAAACAAAAATGGACTATATTTACAACAGCCTGGTCCTCCCCCTCCTGACTCTCCGCCTGTCACTGACCAGCCCTTCTCTCAGTTCTCCCCTATCTCCCCAGTGACCTTACATACGATCCTTAATCACTCCCTACTCCCCAGCTAGACCACTCCGGTCTGCCAGCTCTGGTCGCCTTACGGTTCCCTCACTATAAGCACCTGCACATACCTCTAGGCTAGTAGCGAGCTGAACTTTCCCACGGTGGGGTCGTTGAATGGCCGGACTGATGACCCATGTAACAGTTTCTAGGTGATATGGTAAACCTCCGTATTTCTGTTCCAATTAAAAAGAAGTATAGGCATATAGCCAATAGTTGCTGTGTTTTACTCATTTCTACCTGTTTACAGACATGTGATTGGATGTCTAAATGTAAAGAGGAAAAAACATTAGAAGAATCCGGGGGCAGTCGCTCAAAAAAGAGAACAATCCCGGGAAAACCAGAACGTGTGGCAACCCTACTTACCACTGTCCCACTTCCTGTTTTCCTATTCTTCTTGCTTTTGATGAATCCATTTTGACAGCCGCCTCTTAATTCAAACAAACCAACCTGCCTCTGCTGCTACATATGGGGCCCCTGTCTAGGGGGGTTTCCGAGTACACTCTGCACTGCCTTCCCATTAGTTCTTGCCTATCTCCCCAGTGACCCTCCCTAAACCCATCTCCCCACTATTTGTCCACTTATCACCAAAACCATAAATTACTCTTTTAGTACTGGCCATGTCCCTCACTCAATCAGGCTTGCTGCCATCTCTCCTATCCTGAAAAAACCTGGACTCAACCCCGACATACCCAATAATTTCAGACCCGTCTCCAATCTCCCCTTTCTGTAGAAAATAATGGAACGTGTTGTCGCCAAACAACTCAAGCTCAAACTCTCCTGCAATGATTTATTTGAACCATTCCAATATGGATTCCATACATAAGACAGCACCGAAACAGCCCTCCTTAAAGTCAGCAATGACCTCCTCTTCTCCTCAGACTCAACTCAACTCAACATTCTTATCCTCCTCGACCTCAGTGCAGCTTTTGACACCACGAACCATGCCATTATTCTCAATGTATATATTATTATTATTATTATTATTATTATTATTTTTTTTTACTGGATTACTGAGAAATGTAATCGTATTTTCAAACTTGATTTGTGGCCATCTCAATAGTTAAATGTCAACATTTTAGGTCAGATAATAGTAAGTCAGCCTAATTGCCAAATAAAATACTTACCTTGACATTGTGCACCCACACAGTTGCAGAAATCTGTAGTTTACGTCCAGGCAATGTTGGTCGATCGTGTGCCATTTTTTAAAATAATTCTTCATGTTTTCATCCCATTTCTATGGCTTCTGCCTTGATTGGCATGAAATCTGTGAATATGATGCTGTTAACAACTTTGTTACAGACGGGGTTGTGCACTCAAAATTCCGTGGTCACGCAATATTTGCCTGATATACTATAACACCGGGTCTGTTTTACCATAGGCGGCTGGTCTAATGATTTAACTTTCATGCCAGTGCAGGTCGCTGTACAATTTGACATATTCTTATGTTACGGTAAACTTGAATTTTATATACAAATTTATATGGCGTTATCAATATCCGATGGACAAATAGCCTAATAATAATGTTTTGCTTTATTTATTTTCATGTAGATAGCGCATAGTAGAATGCGAAGTTCGGTTATCAGGTAGTGTCAATTCGCGTGTCAACGAATAAACACGGATGAAGAAACGCCATAGAATAAGCCATGAGTGAACTAACAGCTACAGATTGAAAACACACAGAAATGATTTGACAACTATAGTACTGTAGCATTGAATTCCACGTGGTGTTTGCATTCTTAACCCTCTGAAATGGCCGCCGATTGCTTGCTTGTACGACTGTAGCCTGTGGATTGAATGTAAACAGCGTATCGTAATATTTTGTGGAAACATTTGTGCAATGGTGTATTGCTTTGTTTATTTTTAGGTAGCATAGTGGAAAGCTACGTTCAGTTTGCTGGTGCTTTGAATTTGCGCGTCAACGAATAAACACGGATCTTCTGTGAACCTTGAGAAACGACACAACGTTACCACATCCCACAGTGATTATCCCTGATCCATGCCTTCATCACATCCCACAGTGATTATCCCTGATCCATGCCTTCATCACATCCCACAGTGATTATCCCTGATCGACGCCTTCATCACATCCCACAGTGATTATCCCTGATCCATGCCATCATCACATCCCACATTGATTATCTCTGATCCATGCCTTCATCACATCCCACAGTGATTATCCCTGATCCACGCCTTCATCACATCCCACAGTGATTGTCCCTGATCCACGCCTTCATCACATCCCACAGTGATAATCCCTGATCCATGCCTTCATCACATCCCCCAGTGATTATCCCTGATCCATGCCTTCATCACATCCCACAGTGATTATCCCTGATCCACGCCTTCATCACATCCCACAGTGATAATCCCTGATCCATGCCTTCATCACATCCCCCAGTGATTATCCCTGATCCATGCCTTCATCACATCCCACATTGATTATCCCTGATCCATGCCTTCATCACATCCCACATTGATTATCCCTGATCCATGCCTTCTTCACATCCCACAGTGATTATCCCTGATCCATGCCTTCATCACATCCCACAGTGATTATCCCTGATCCATGCCTTCATCACATCCCACATTGATTATCCCTGATCCATGCCTTCATCACATCCCACAGTGATTATCCCTGATCCATGCCTTCATCACATCCCACATTGATTATCTCTGATCCACGCCTTCATCACATCCCACAGTGATTATCCCTGATCCACGCCTTCATCACATCCCACATTGATTATCCCTGATCCACGCCTTCATCACATCCCACATTGATTATCCCTGATCCACGCCTTCATCACATCCCACAGTGATTATCCCTGATCCATGCCATCATCACATCCCACATTGATTATCTCTGATCCATGCCATCATCACATCCCACATTGATTATCTCTGATCCACGCCTTCATCACATCCCACAGTGATTATCCCTGATCCACGCCTTCATCACATCCCACATTGATTATCCCTGATCCATGCCTTCATCACATCCCACATTGATTATCCCTGATCCATGCCTTCATCACATCCCACAGTGATAATCCCTGATCCATGCCTTCTTCACATCCCACATTGATTATCTCTGATCCATGCCTTCATCACATCCCACAGTGATTATCAATGATCCATGCCTTCATCACATCCCACAGTGATTATCCCTGATCCATGCCTTCATCACATCCCACATTGATTATCCCTGATCCATGCCTTCATCACATCCCACAGTGATTATCCCTGATCCATGCCTTCATCACATCCCACATTGATTATCTCTGATCCACGCCTTCATCACATCCCACAGTGATTATCCCTGATCCACGCCTTCATCACATCCCCCAGTGATTATCCCTGATCCACGCCTTCATCACATCCCACAGTGATTATCTCTGATCCATGCCTTCATCACATCCCACATTGATTATCCCTGATCCATGCCTTCATCACATCCCACAGTGATTATCCCTGATCCACGCCTTCATCACATCCCACATTGATTATCCCTGATCCATGCCTTCATCACATCCCACAGTGATTATCCCTGATCCATGCCTTCATCACATCCCACATTGATTATCCCTGATCCATGCCTTCATCACATCCCACAGTGATTATCCCTGATCCACGCCTTCATCACATCCCACAGTGATTATCCCTGATCCATGCCTTCATCACATCCCACAGTGATTGTCCCTGATCCATGCCTTCATCACATCCCACAGTGATTATCCCTGATCCAAGCCTTCATCACATCCCACATTGATTATCCCTGATCCACGCCTTCATCACATCCCACATTGATTATCCCTGATCCACGCCTTCATCACATCCCACAGTGATTATCCCTGATCCATGCCTTCATCACATCCAACAGTGATTATCCCTGATCCACGCCTTCATCACATCCCACAGTGATTATCCCTGATCCATGCCTTCATCACATCCCACAGTGATTATCCCTGATCCACGCCTTCATCACATCCCACAGTGATTATCCCTGATCCATGCCTTCATCACATCCCACAGTGATTATCCCTGATCCACGCCTTCATCACATCCCACAGTGATTATCCCTGATCCATGCCTTCATCACATCCCACAGTGATTATCCCTGATCCACGCCTTCATCACATCCCACAGTGATTATCCCTGATCCATGCCTTCATCACATCCCACATTGATTATCCCTGATCCATGCCTTCATCACATCCCACAGTGATTATCTCTGATCCATGCCTTCATCACATCCCACAGTGATTATCCCTGATCCATGCCTTCATCACATCCCACAGTGATTATCCCTGATCCATGCCTTCATCACATCCCACATTGATTATCCCTGATCCATGCCTTCATCACATCCCACATTGATCCATCCAGCGAGAGGCTCAGTACGCTTTGTGTACATGTTTCGTCATTATCTTCCACGTTCACCATGCTAAGTAGACGTTGGCCGGAGAACTGCTCTCCTTTCTGTGGAACCGGATGCAGGAAGTTCCCTTGGCCTTGGGCTAGAATTTGGGTTAGGATTTCATTTTTACCCCTGTCTGTTTGTTCTCGCCATCTGCTGTTCTCCATGACAGGCTGTGGCATATTTGATACACTTGTAATAATCAGACATTTGCAATCTCACTCATTCACTAACACTCATACTTTTTCACGCAGAGCGTTCTGTGCCTGGGAAGCTGACAAAGGACAGGATTGGCTGTTTCCAGCCGTCAGTCAGCGGCTTTGTAACAGAACCCCGGGGCAGTTCTGCTGATGCCCACTGGGCTCCGCTGTCGAACCTGCAGCCGAGATCTGAACATACTGCCGCCGTCTCCACGGCGATGAAACATAAGGCACTGAACGACTCCACATCCGAAACCTTCAGCACGAGTAAGTGTTTTCCTGCCCTGTAAATAAAAACATGGTTTTGTGCTTCAGATTCAGGCCTGGGGGGTGGGTAGTCATGAGGACTGCTTATCACTCCTGGGGGAGGATCACAATCAGAAGTGTTTAATGTTCTGTACAGGGATCTGCCACCATGGTAACGGCTGCTGTTCCATTCACTTTTTTGTACCAATTTATTAGACTCTGAAAGACAGGAAAGGCCTAAGTACCCAACCAGTGAGAGCCACAACGATAACCACACCCACTCTGATGACCACACCCACTCCAAGAGACTGGGCCACTCTGACACTGGCCCTCCAAAAGTTGAGGCAGAGGTACACCCTGACTAATCAATCTTTATTTCTGTACAGCAACAGTTACTCTATTTCTGTCACTTTGACCTCATTTACATTACATTACAAAAACATTTTTTGCTGACTTTTTTATGCAAAGCGACATACAAAACATCATGCATATTAAGGTAATTGAACAACCGAACAGGTCAGATAAGGTACAATTCATATAGGATTGGTTGTAAAGGCCATGAATATACAGTACTGTGCAAAAATTTTGGGCAGGTGTGAAATAATGCTGGAAAGTAAGAATGCTTTAAAAAATAGAAATGTTGATAGCTTGGTTTTTATCAATTAACAAAATGCAAAGTGAGTGAACAGAAGAAAAGTCTAAATCAAATCAATATTTGGTCAGACCACCCTTTGCCTTCAAACCAGCATCAATTATTTTAGGTAAACTTGCACAAAGTCTACAGATATGCTGTCCAAGCTCTGTTGAAGAAGCACAAAGAAACAGGCAACGTTGAGGACCGTAAACGCAGTGGTCGGCCAAGGAAACTGAGTGCAGCAGATAAAAGACACATCATGCTTATTTCCCTTCGCAATCGGAAGATGTCCAGCAGTGCCATCTGCTCAGAATTGGTAGAAACCAGTGGGACCCGGGTACACCCATCTACTGTGCTGAGAAGTCTGGTCAGAAGTAATCTTCATGGAAGAATTGCGACCAAAAAGCCATACCTCCGACTTGGAAACAAGGCCAAGCGACTCAACTATGCACGAAAACACAGGAACTGGGGTGCAGAAAAATGGCAGCAGGTTCTCTGGACTGATGAGTCAAAATGTTAAATATTTGGCTGTAGCAGAAGGCAGTTTGTTTGCTGAAGGGCTGCAGGGCGGTACAAGAATGAGTGTCTGCAGGCAACAGTGAAGCATGGCGGAGGTTCCTTGCAATTCTGGGGCTGCATTTCTGCGAATTTGGGGATTTGGTCAGAATGAATGGTCTCCTCAATGCTGAGAAGTACAGGCAGATACTTATCCATCATGCAATACCATCAGATTGATTGGCCACAAATTTATTTTGCAGCAGGCCAACGAGCCCAAACATACAGCCAATGTCATTAAGAACTATCTTCAGCACAAAGAAGAACAAGGAGTCCTGGAAGTGATGGTATGACCCCCACAGAGCCCTGATCTCGACATCATCGAGTCTGAGACAGAAGCATTTGAGGCTGCCTAAATCCACAGAAGAACTGTGGCTAGTTCTCCAAGATGTTTGGAACAACCTACCTGCCGAGTCCCTTCAAAAACTGCGTCCAAGTATACCTAGAAGAATTGATGCTGTTTTGAACACCAAATATCGATTTGATTTAGATTTTTCTTCTGTTCATTCACTTGTTCTCTTCATGCATTTTGTTAATTGATAAAAATAAATCGATATATATACTCACTGAGCACTTTATTAGGAACACCTGTACACCTATACATGCGATGATCTAATGAGCCAATTCTGTGGCAGCAGTGCAATGCATACAATCATGTAGATAGGGGTCAGGAGCTGCATGTACTGTTCACAAAAACCATCAGAATCTGACTTTGAGCGTGGCAAGATTGACGTACTCTAGTCTCTAGAGTTTGCAAAGAATGGAACAATGCAGCTAGTAAGGTCTCTGCTCTACCATACCGCTGTCTCAGAAGCATGTGATTGGTCAGATTGGGTGACTGACAGGTCTCAGCTGCATTATTCAGCACAGCAGCACTTTCCAAAGACACAAATTAAATACTGCAGCACTTGCATTTATAAACTGGTGTTTGGGTGTTGCAAGGAATCAAAGGTACTGTGGATTACTTTGCAGAGGAGGATATGGTAAGTTGCAGTCTCTCGGGAAGCATTCTCACTTCTGACAGCCAGTCAGACAAAGTAACTCTTTTATTTACTTATTATTAGGGAGCTCATTTATGAAATGCTGGTGTGTACATATTTGATCATAAACTGTGCATACACTGACAGTCACGTCAATGGTTTCAAAGTCTGAAAAAAAAAAAAAGCTAGCTCCTGAAATAAAAGATGGCACTTATTATACATTTACATATTGGTAATGGTCAATGTATGAATTATTCATATTGTGTGAAACCAAAACCAACCTGCAAATTACGAGTACACTGCCTGTAATTGAAGGTGATTGAAGACTCAAAGGGGACCATGAGAGTGTCTAAAGACGAGATCATCAGTAAAGGTGAGGCCCCCTTGAAGAGACCCCTGGCTAATCTATGTTTTAAAATCTGTGTGTTTGGTTCATACTGGGATTGGAGTAGTTTGGCCAATAGGGGGCGCTCTTACCTCTGGAACAAACAGAAATACAATGTCCTGGCACATGGGGAGAAGAGGTCCTTGTCCTGGACAAACTCCCTAAACTCTCTGACCCACCTAAACATACCCTTTCCTGTTTGGTTACTCAATACCTTACATTATGAAATCTCTCTAATTGCCCAACCCTCTCCCCCCGCTGACCCTCCTACCTTCCCCAACTCCCTAGCCTCCTTTTCTCCCCTCTCTGACTCTGACACATTGAAACTCCTTACATCCCACCGCCCGACCACCTGTCCTCTTGACCCCATCCCCTCTCCCCTCCTACAATCTATATCCAATGACATTCTCCCTTTTCTCTCCTCTTTAATCAACACCTCCCTCTCTTCCGGCACCATGCCCTCTTCCCAGAAGAGGGCCAGAGTTACTCCCCTGCTCAAAAAACCTACTCTTGACCCCTCGGCCCTGAACAATTACCGGCCTGTCTCTCTTCTTCCCTTTCTCGCTAAAACTCTGGAACGGGCGGTCTGCTCCCAACTGTCCACTTATCTTCTCCAGAACAATCTCCATGACCCCAACCAGTCTGGCTTCAAGAGTGGCCACTCCACGGAGACCGCCCTGCTTGCGGTTACTGAGGCACTCCACTCTGCTAAAGCCAAATCCCTCTCCTCTGTCCTCATCTTCCTCGACCTGTCGGCCGCCTTCGATACAGTCAACCACGAGATTCTGCTCTCATCACTGTCTGGGATGGGTGTCACAGGGTCTGCACTCACTTGGTTTTCCTCCTACCTCTCTGGTCGCTCCTACCAGATGACTTGGAGGGGCTCAGTCTCTGACCCTCACCCCCTACAAACTGGAGTCCCACAGGGCTCAGTTCTTGGGCCTCTCCTCTTCTCGCTATACATCATGTCTCTTGGTTCTGTTATCTCTTCCCATGGCTTTTCTTATCATTCTTATGCTGATGACACCCAACTCTTTATTTCCTTCCCCCCCGACACCCAAGTATCTCTGCCTGCTTAGCTGATATCTCTGCATCACCACCAGCTGAAGCTCAACCTTGCCAAAACTGAGCTTCTCTACATCCCTGCTAAGTCCTCTCCGTCAATCCACCTCTCACTGACTGTTGAGGACTTTGTAGTGTCCTCCTCCCGTACGGCAAAGAATCTTGGGGTGACTCTTGATAACTGCCTCACCCTGTATCCTCCACTGCCAGAACCTGCAGGTTCTTTCTGTATAATATACGCCGCATCTGTCATCTCCTGACGGAGAAAGCCACCCAGCTCCTAGGCCAGGCGCTCGTCATTTCCCGCCTGGATTACTGCAACTCCCTCCTAGCCGGTCTCCCAGCGTGTGCCATCAAGCCCCTCCAGCTGGTCCAGAATGCTGCAGCCCGCCTGATCACCAGTCAGCCCAGGTCGACTCATGTCACCCCGCTTCTCATAGGCCTCCACTGGCTTCCTATTGCTGCACGCATCCGATTCAAGGCCCTAGTGTTGGCATTTCAGGCTGCTAAGGGGACTGCCCCACCTTACATACAATCCTTGATCACTTCCTACTCCCCAGCTAGACCACTCCGGTCTGCCAGCTCTGGTCGCCTTATGGTTCCCTCTCTATGTGCACCTGGCGGTCGAGCTGCACGTTCACGCCTGTTTTCCGTCCTGGTTCCTCAGTGGTGGAATGACTTGCCTACCACTGTCAGGACAGCAGAATCCCTCCCCCTATTTCGATGCAGACTCAAAACACACCTTTTCAAACTGTACCTTAGTCCTCCCTCCTGATTTCCCCTCCCCCCCCTTTCTGATATCCCTATCCCTCTTGTCTAACCAAAAATAAAAAATAAAAAATATAATGATGACGACTAACTAATGTACCCTATAATTCCAACAGTTAAATAAAACAGTTGAACTGTTACATTCCCTTGCAATAAAATTATGTTAGTGTGGTCATTTGCTCTTTTTAATATTAATTTTAATGTGTGCCGTTAGCAGAAAAGATTAGGAGCAGAACCTCCACGGTTGTCTTCTCCGGAATTATACCTGCACCATGTGCAAGCGGAGAGAAACAGCTCTTTATCTGGAGGTTTAACACATTTTTGTAAGAGAGAGGGGTACAGGTTTAACACGTGGCTACAACACTTTTGTAGGAGAGAGGGGTGCAGGTTTAACACGTGGCTACAACACTTTTGTAGGAGAGAGGGGTGCAGGTTTTATCACGTGGCTACAACACTTTTGTAGGAGAGAGGGGTGCAGGTTTAACATGTGGCTACAACACTTTTGTAGGAGAGAGAGAAGAGTGCAGGTTTATGTGACTTCTTTTGGGACTGGGGTGAGCTGTACAAGCGTGACGGGCTGCACCTGAACCGGAGGGGAACCTTTGCACTGGGTCAGCGTATGCTTAGGTTAGCACAGGATTATTTAAACTAGGGACTTGTGGGGCAGGGAGGATAGAGAGTGAAATGGGCAGGGAGGTACAGACTGACGGAAATGGAAAAGGCTTCATATAATGGTGAGAGCAATAACAAAATCTTTACAGGGCAAAAATCAAGTAATGGTGGCTTGAGACAGCAGGGAGTGAGGGATCAGGAAAGGATGTGTAGAAGCAACAAACTGAAATGTCTTTGTTTAAATGCTGGAAGCATAAAAAATATGTTTTTGGAACTTGAGGCAGTTATTATTAGTGGGGGCTATGACATTGTAGGGATTACAGAGACATGGCTTGGGGATGAAGATGGGGATAAATATAATATAGAGGGGTATAAACTTATTACGAAGGACAGGTCCAGTAAGAGAGGTGGGGGTGTGGCTGTTTATGTCAGAGAACATCTTAGTGTGCAAGAGATTCCAGAAACTGACCAACACATGTAGTGTGAGGCTATTGGATTAAGCTTATTGGGAAGGAAGATGAAGGTCTCAGCATTGGAGTGTGTTACCGACTGCCAGCTTCAGATAGTAGTGTAAATAAAATGCTCTTTAAAATTTGCCAGGGAGGCAAGACTATTATCTTGGGAGACTTCAATTACCCAAATATTAAATATTAAATATTATTTGGTGACCGGATAGGGAAAAGCGAGGAGGAATTTTTGGATGTTATAAATGACACAGTATGTCAGTCAACCTACAAGAGGGCAATCGATTTTAGATCTGGTAATATGTAATGATTCAGCCAGAATTTGTAGGATCGAGGTAATGGAACCACTTGGGATAAGTGACCATTGCACAGTAAGTTTTGGCAAATTAAGAGGGGTTCCTCCAAGTCCTAGGAGGACAGGCCAACTTTAAAAAGATGCTATCAAATTAGTAAAGTAAAGTAGGCTGTTTTGATGATAGCAGGGCTTATAATATTGACTGTTTTCTTAAACATTACATTACATTACATTATTGGCATTTGGCAGACGCTCTTATCCAGAGCGACGTACAACAAAGTGCATACCCAGAACCAGGGCTAAGTGCGCTGAAAGACCCTAGAGGGAAGAACAATTTCAATTGCTTCCCGTACAACAAAGATAAGGACCCGGGCATATTTTTTATTTATTTATTTATTTAATTTTTTTAAATCAACAAATAAACAAACAAACAACAAAGCAAAAGTGACCAAACTTAACTATCCAAATACTGCTTACCGAGCCAACTAAAAATACCGAAACACTACGTAAATCACAAAGACAAGGGAGGTAGGGAGGGATGGGGAGAGGTGCTGCTTGAAGAGGTGCGTCTTCAGTTTGCACTTGAATGTGGGGAGAGATTCTACAGTTCTGACCTCAACGGGGAGTTCGTTCCACCACCGTGGAGCCAGAACAGACAGTAGTCGTGAGCGTGAGGTGGCGGTTC
This sequence comes from Conger conger, assembly GCF_963514075.1. Taxonomy (NCBI): domain Eukaryota; kingdom Metazoa; phylum Chordata; class Actinopteri; order Anguilliformes; family Congridae; genus Conger; species Conger conger. The sequence goes on along the minus strand of NC_083767.1, from coordinate 62,905,249 downwards.
GGAGAGGGGGAGGTGCCAAGCGGCCTGTGGAGGCTGAACGAAGAGGTCTGGCAGGGCTGTAGGGTCTGACGATTTTTTGTGGGTAAACTGGGGAAGACCCCTTAACTGCTTTGAAGGCTAGCACCAATGTTTTGAATTTGATGCGAGCAAACTATGTTTGCAGCAAACAGTTACTGTCAAATGATTTTAAATGAGCATTCCATTTAGTTCGCCACCAACGCCTTTTTAATATTACGAATGGACGCAACCTGGGTCTAGCAATGCCAACTAGCTTATTCGTTGCATACCTGTGATTTATTTTGAAAGGTAAGAAGAAATATTATATTGATTAAAGTGTATTATAACAGCCAAATAATTGTCCACTTTTGCATGTCAGGACTAACTAAATTTACCATGGCTACTATACAGATGAGATGTTTCTGTAATACGGCCCTTGGTTGCCAAACAACCAGTGAGGGTTGCTATGGAGTGATGAAATGCGGGCCCTAGTCGACTGAACCCTCTGGTACCCTGGCCACTGTAATCGCCAAACTACACTATGGAGCTACTGGCCACAATCTGCTGAACTATACAGGAAATCAGGAAGGCAGCAAATACTTTTTCATGACACTGTATATGGCTGTGGGAATCCCTGTAATACTCTCTAACAGCATAGATTAAAAGATGACTCTCAAATCTGTATTGCTACCACTAGAGCCAGTTTTTTATCTCCTTTATTGCATATGAATAACAAGAAGGCACTGGTGAAAATGAGTACATTTCAACCAATTTGCTGTTTTGCAGGTTTGATGAGAGACTTTGACAATCATCTTTTCACTTCTTGTACAGATTTTATCAACATGTTTCTCACTGGTCTTGATTTGGATTCAGACTGGGATGGCATTCATTTTCAGGACCATTACGGATATTTTTATGTTTAGTTATCTATGATCAGTAAGTCATTGTACAGTGTACAATTGCATTCTTATAGTCTGGAGACTGGGCCTGTGACAGGATGTGAATAGAATTGATGGCTTCAATAGCTCTGTACACAATTCAAATGTATTGCAAATAATCAGACATTTGCTGTCTCTTAATACAAATATGTTTTCATGTAGAGCTTCCTGTAGCTGGGAAAGTGACTGTGGACCCCAGGCCCAGGCGGAGCAGCATGGAATGGACTCCTCCCAGTGTCCGGGCAGAACCCTGTCCTGCCTCTGCCACCTCTAAGGCACTGAGTGACAGCATCTCCAAAACCTCCAGCACAAGTAAGCGCTCCCCTCTCCTGTAAAGCCATGGATCCAAAATATTTCATCCCTCGATACTTTTAATGAAATTTCAAGAGTATTTTGCCTTAAAATATGGATATTTTAATGTTGAGACACTTCTCTAGTGTATGCGCAGACCCCTCCAAATCCCCACCCTGCCAGTGCTGACTGTGGCCGGGATCCCTGCAGGTCCATAACTGGCAGTAGCATCTCCCAGGGATAGGGAGGAATCAGTCTGCCAGGGATAGGGAGGATTCAGTCTGCCAGGGATAGGGAGGAATCAGTCTGCCAGGGATAGGGAGAATTCAGTCTGCCAGGGATAGGGAGAATTCAGTCTGCCAGGGATAGGGAGGAATCAGTCTGCCAGGGATAGGGAGGATTCAGTCTGCCAGGGATAGGGAGGAATCAGTCTGTCAGGATGTTTAATCAAGTGGGCCATGAGGGACTTTGCTAAAAGTCTCAATAAGGTAGTCTTTTCATGGTATGGATTAGTACATGCTTGTTGCCTTATGGTTTTTTCTATGTATAGTACTGTAGATACAGTACAATTACTAATGCAGCTTTCATCCCCAATGACAGGAACCAGTCTGGAGGAGCTGCTGAGTGACCTGGGACTGGAACACCACCTGAAGAACAAGCTGACTCTGAGCCAGGTGCTGCAGATTGATGGAGAGACGTTATCTGATGAAAGCATCCAGTCTCTGAAAGCTCTACCATGGTGTTTCCTGAGGAAGCTGATGATGGTGAATGTGACTGCTAGGAGTGTGAGGTGCACCTCTAAACAGGACATGGAACCCCAAAACCTGGACAATCTTTTTGACACTCTGGACAATCCAGTGGGCTACAGCTCCAATGTGGTCAACCCCCTGGACCTCATAACTGCTGTTCTTATCTGCTCAGATTGTTTTCTCCAGCAGGAAATGGCTTTGAAAATGTCTTTGTGCCAGTTCTCTGTGCCTCTGCTGCTTCCTAAATGTGATGAACAAGAGTGCACTTTAATGCTGTGGGCCATGAGGGATATTGTGAAAAAGTACAAGCCTCATTCATTGGTGGACCCAAGAGGGTTTGTTGAGGAGAGCATTGCTCTCACTGACCTCCCCATGGTCTCTTTTGTGAGGCTGGGAAACAGCAGCATGTCCAAGTCTCACATTCTGAACCAAGTTTTCAGCAACCCTCAGCAGTACCACGACACCTTTGTTCACAAAGACATGGAGTGTTGTGACACCCCAAGGAGGATTTCCAATGGGCTGGTGGAAATCAGCTGGTATCTGCCCAGTGGGAAGAGCGATACCACTGAGATCTTCAATGAGCCGCTGGCTATAGCTAACCTCCGTGGGGACCTCAGAGACTTTGAAACTCAGTATGCATTCCTCTGTAGCACCTCTGCTGCCATATTTGTGTTTTGTGATGATTTTGGGTCCGAATGCAAAATTCTGCACTCCAAAAACACTCAGGCTCATTGGTTCTTGATCAGCAATTCACAGAGCCAAAGCTTCAATAAGAATGACTGCAAGAGATGGGTTTCTGAGTTACAGCTACAACCTAGTAACATAATCATAAAGGGTCCGCAGCTGAATGTCACAGAATTTCTCAATAAACTACATTCTGCTATCCGTGACATTTTAAAGGGAAATGTGGTCAAAAAAAGTGTTGAAGGGATGTCTGCTGTCGCCTATGAGTTTGGGATCCGCGTTGATGAAGATTATACCTGCTGTCAGAAGGGCAAGCAGAAGGCTGATGCAATCACAGGAGGGATATCTGATATTCCAAGCTTCAAGGAGAAAGAGCTGCCCTTGCAAGGGACTGCATGGAAACAGCTGGCCAAACTGGAGAAGGAAGAGTGCAGGATGAAAAAAGCTGGGGCGAAAAACCTAGAAATTTACAGGAATGAGCTTTCAGATCAGAGGAAGAAGCTCAGAGCACAGCAGAGAGCTCACAACATCTCGGAGTCCATGTCCCGTTTCATCTCTTCAATGTCCAGTTCTACAGAGGAATGCAAGTATTTCCTTAAGTGGATGAGGATCAACTTGGACAACCTGTCTCTCAAAACCCTTCCACTGCTACAGGCAAAGTACGAGGAATGGTGTCAGAATTCCCCAGAAAACAAGAAGTTCATTGCAGAGTTGGACAGGAAGATCTCCAGTTGTTCCTTGGGGACGGAGCACTTCCTGAGGGAAATGGGTCAGCTGTATGAGTCAGCCTGTTCACTCCCTGAAGGCCCCACCTCTCAGATCCAGCGCCTGCCACGTCTCTGTGCCGAGCTGCTGCAGGAAGGCTTTCCTCTGGAGCTGGTGGATGGAGACGCATCCAACATTCCTCTGGAGTGGGTTACACAGGTTCTAAAGGAACTCCATCATCTCACACAAGATACATGTAAGATTCGGGTGATCACTGTACTGGGGGTTCAGAGCACTGGGAAATCCACGCTCCTGAACACGATGTTTGGGGTCCAGTTTGCTGTCAGCAGTGGCAGGTGCACCAGAGGGGCCTTCATGCTCCTCATCAGAGTGAAAGAGGATTTTAAGAGGCAGCTTGGGTGTGATTACATCGTAGTTATTGACACTGAAGGTTTGAATTCACCAGCGTTGGCCCAGTTGGATGACAGTTATGAGCATGACAATGAACTGGCCACTTTGGTTGTGGGGCTGAGTGATATCACAGTCATCAACATTGCCATGGAGAACTGCACAGAGATGAAGGACATCCTGCAGATTGTGGTGCATGCCTTCCTGCGCATGGAAGAAGTTGGGAGAAAACCCTGCTGTCTGTTTGTGCACCAGAATGTTCCGGACATCTCTGCTCATAAAAAGAACATGAGGGACAGGAAGCTTCTGCTGGAGCAGTTGAATGAGATGACCCAAGCAGCAGCTAAGATGGAAAAGAAGGGAACGAACAAAACATTTACTGATGTCATGGAGTACGATCCAGAGAAAAACAACTGGTACATCCCTGGGCTCTGGCATGGCAACCCTCCCATGGCACCTGTCAATGTTGGCTACAGTGAGTCTGTGAATCTTTTCAAGAGGAGTGTGATTGAAAAGTTTATGGAACAAAAATCTGGAAAGAGCTCAGCACATACAATCAATGACTTCCTTGAATGGACCAGGAGCTTATGGAAGGCAGTGAAGTATGAGAACTTCATCTTCAGTTTCCGCAACAGCCTTGTGGCTGAAGCTTATGCTCAGCTTTGTACCGAGTTTAACAATTGGGAGTGGAGCTTCAGCAAAAACATGTACTCCTGGTTAATGGACGCTGAGATAAAAGTATCAAACTTTGGAATAGAAGCAGCACAGGCTCAGTTATCCTCCAATATTGACAACTTGCTGATCCGCCTTAAAAGAGAAGTCTCTGTCAAACTGGCAGAGGAGGAACAGCACATTTTGGACAACCTCACAGAATTCTACAAGAAAGAAGAGGGACATGTTCATTTGGTAGAGAAGTATAAGGAGGAATTCATCAGCACAGCCAAAACTGTCAGGCGGGAGACCGAGAACTCTGTGAAAAACAAGCTTGAGGCAGCGGTGGAGATCAGAAAGGGTATGTTCAGGTTAGAGAGCATCAAGAAAAACCACACAGCCACAATGGAGCAGAAGGTGCTGGCCCTGATTGAGAAATGCAGAAAAAGTGAAGAGCCACCAGATCAACTGCTGAACAATGAATTTGAGAAGATGTGGAATGAGACCGTGGCAGAACTGCAGTTCCCTGGCATGGAAGAACGAGACATTAAGCAAGACATCTCCCACCAGCTGTGGGTTAACTTAGAGATGAAAGGCAGCACAGTACGTGAAATACTGTTGAATGTGGGAAATTTGCAAGAAGAAGCAGAGGGAATGTGGCAGACATTAATTGAAGATGAGCCGAAGGTAATGACAAACAAAATGGTTGCTCAAATAATCAAGAACAGCAGGACGTTTGTGGAGTATAAAGTGAAAACAATGGCTGATTACCATAAAACCTACATAACAGAGTTGCTTTGCAGGGTAGACGAAAACCTGGATAGGTGCAGTGATCTGGAAAGTGCTGAGTTTCAAGCTAAGCTGAAGATCCATATCTGTAGACATGCAGCACAGGAGTTTCTTAAAATGCATCAGGATTTTATCCGTGCAAATGACCCCCGTCACTGTCTGGAACAGTTCAAGGAACAGTACTGCACTGACTTTAAGGACCTGTTCCATAAAAAAGACCAGTGTCAGAAGAAAGCTGAAGAGTTTACCTACAACTGTCTTCAACCTGCGGTGAAGGAATACATCACCAAGTCTCTGGGCCCTGACCTTGTGGATGAAATGTTGACAGGGCAGAAAGCCATTGACTTCAGCACTCGAACTTTCTTCCAGTTCTCAATCCTCAAGCAACTGCTTTCAGAAGATCACTTCAAGGGCTTTGAGATGTATGTGAATAATTACGAGACTTTTGTACAGGACTGGTTATTGCAGCAGATGGTTCAGCAGTTCTCGGAGGGAGATGGCCTCAGGATCATTGAGATTAAGCACCTGGAGGTGACTGTTAAAAAAATTAAGAAAGCCATTCAGAACGCACAGATAGAGTCCAGTAAACGACCAGTGGGAAGGGGTAAGGAGGCAGGAAGGGGTGAGGAGGCCAAGAACATTCAGAAGTTCATTCAGGATATCTGTAGTGACCTACAGAAGGAGCTTGTCATCCCCAAAGACCACCTCAGAGCAGTCCTGGCCTTAAACACTGCCAAGCCAGAAGACTTTTCCCAGTGTCTGGAGGTGCTTGTGGATGAAATGGAGCAGGCCTTTACCAGAGAGTTTCAGAAAGGTGGGGATGTGAGGGCCAGGCTGACCTCACTGCCCTTTCAGCCACACAAGGTGCTGTTTAACAGGGTGTTTGGCTGTGGGAGGCAGTGTCCTTTGTGCAAGGCCCCCTGTGAAGCTGGTGGCAAGAGCCACTCGGAGCACTTTGCCTCCATTCACCATCCTCAGGGGGTTGGGAGATACAAAAATAGTGAATCCTTTAAATTAATGTGTGACATCTGCTCCACCAGTGTTGCCAGTGAGCACCGATTCAAGTCGATTGACACAGGGGGGAAATGGCATCTATGCAAGGACTACCAGAGCATTTACCCTGACTGGCGCATCCAGCCGGATAACAGCATCCAGGCCTCAGACTACTGGAGGTACGTCTTCAACAGGTTTAACAAGCAGTTTGCAGAGGAATATGAAGCCAAGCCTGCTGATATTCCCCACCTATGGAGATACATTACCCAGGGACAAGCCATGGAAAGCCTGAAGGAATCCTTCCAGATGAAAACAGGAGATTAAAATAAATGAATCATCCAGCCCCTGGTTCAGTACTCACAGGTATAGTCTACTCGCAGGTGTAATTCATAATGCTTAAGGTCATACAGAGCTCATGGCCATCGGCATGAAAGAACTGCCGGTTTCCTGCACTACAAATAAAACACTCATTTTAAAATGTGAGCGTTTAATTAAATACTCACTGACACGGACACTCCTGCATTTCTGCAGCCTTCAGCGAGTCTTCTCTGTTTCTGGTTCTATGACAGATACAATCAGCCAGTTATTATGCTTTAAAAAAAATCATATGCATTCTATAAAGTGCTTTTACCTCCATCATGACCAGTGACCATTTATCTGTACACACTGTCTCTGAATTAGCATGGCTGAGCTTTGTACATTATTCCATTGCTGTGGTGCATAATCAGGGATGGTAAATTGACATTTTAATAGTTTGTTTTATGCTTAGACCTACACCATATGGGCTGTGTGAAAGAGTGTATTTACAAAATACAAAATGCATTGTTATGAATTTGTCATGGTGGGAGGTAATACCTCATTGTTTCCACCTGTTCCTCGTTAGCGTCAGGGGAATTACCTCCCGGGAGACTATTTAAGCCCTTGTGTGTCAACTGTTCGCTCTTGCGCCAAGCCGGTAAAGCATATGGTAGACCCTGTCAGTCTTGAGTCAAGTACTGTGCTGGTGTGTGTACAAACAAACAATATGGGTAAGGAAGGCGTGCAGTATTCTAGAGTTGTACTCTGGCGCCTTCCTGAAAGGTTTTGTGTTTTCTTTTATTTTGGACTCGTGTGAGTCGGGGGTAGAGGGACGTTGTCCCCGGTATTGTATTTTGGTTTGATTTTCTTCCCGAGCTGCGCCTCAAGGGTTTTATTTTCTCGTGCCTAGCACTTTTCGCTAGGTTGTATTTTTATTTCGGTTGCCTCGGTCTGCTACCGTCAGTGTTACAAGCACAAGTTTGGTTTTGAGTTTCGCCCTGTTTCTGAGGGTTGTTTTATTTTCTACAGCCGTTTTGGGCTTAATTTCTATTATCGTTCTGATTCGCCTTCGGGTTAGTTTTTGTTCCTCCCTCTGTTCTGGGTGAAGGGTTTATTTGCCTTTCTGTTTATATTGAAATTTAGTGGCGAATACGTTCATCTGCTCGCTTAAAAAGGGTTTCCCCTTTAGTCGCTACTGGCTCTCCGCCCAACCCCAACCTCACAGAATTGTTTTTGGTTTTTTTATTCATCCTATAATTCAAGTCTTTCCAATCAATGTCAATAAAGCACATAACATTCATGTGTCATTGGCAACATTATCAGTGCTTGCTGGGGTGTTTGAATAAATAAATTATTTGCTGCCTTGATGATCTTTTATATGTTAGTAGTTTAATTATTTCACAAGTCCATGATGACTCATTTTTCCATTTAGAAAGCTGAATTCAAACTTTGTTTTGCATCTCTGCACTTAGTAAAGCTGATATATTTCACCAGACGTGTTCACATTATCACATGAATCATAAACGTTTAATTTAATTTGAGGTCAACAGGTATGAACAGTCCTTTATTTTGTTCACGGTCCCAGAGTCTGGAGGAAGAGTGGAAAGGCATAGAATCCAAGTTACTTGAAGTCCAGGGTGAAGTTTCCACAGTCAGTGATGATTTGGGGTGCCATGTCATCTGCTGATGTTGGTCCACTGTGTTTTATCAAGTCCAGAGTCAACTCAGCCATCTACCAGGAGATTATGGAGATGCTGATTTCCTTTTCCCGCAGGACTTGGCAGCTGCCCACAGTGCCAAAACTACTAGTAACTGGTTTTCGGATCATGGTATTTCTGTGCTTGACTGACCAGCCAACTGGCCTGACCTGAACCACATACTGTAATGTTTCTGTATCTGTCCTGTTTGTATTATTGTTTATTAATGTTTATTCTATTCTATATTTACCAATGATATGCCACTTGTTCTGAGTAAAGCCAATTTAGTTATGTTTGCCGATGACTCCACAGTACATATGTCATCAAACAGTGTGGATGAGTTAAATGCTCTTTTAGAAAATGAAATTAATTTGATTTTTGACTGGATAACCAATAACAAGCTAGTTCTGAATATACCCAAGTCTAAATCCATTGTTTTTGGCTCAAGCCATGCATTAAGGCAAGATAGCAAATTATGTATTAACATCAAGGGCACTACTATAGAACAGGTCACTGAGGCTAAACTTCTGGGGGTTATTCTTGATGGGCATCTATCGTGGCATAAACACATAGATAAGATAGTTGGTAAAATGGGGAGAGGAATATCTATGTTAAGAAGATGCTCCTCTTTCCTGACTCCAAGCACCACTCTGCAGGTCATACAGGCCTTGGTATTGTCTCATCTTGACTACTGTCCTGCAATTTGGTCCAATGCAGCAAACAAAGAGCTGCACAAGCTCCAGTTAGTGCAGAATAGAGCAGCACGTCTCGCCCTCAGCTGTTCAATGAGAGAAAGTGTCAATAAAATGCATGCAGATCTTTCCTGGCTGAAGGTGGAAGACAGATTGACATGCAGTCTCCTGGTCTTGTTCAGAAATATTTGTGTTTTAAAACAACCCTATTGCCTGTACTCAAAAATAACATTTTCTAAGGACAGACATGATCATGAAACAAGACAAGCGAGAATGGGTCATGTTACAATGCCTCAACCTAGAACCAATGCAATGAATAAAACGGGTATGTATAGAGCTATCTCCCTTTGGAATAGGTTGCCATGCTTGATGACTCAAGCAACAAGTAAAGTAAGTTTTAAAAAGAAACTAAAGAGGTTATTCTTGGGTACAGGCCTGCAAAATAAATTGATAAATGGTTTTATTTAAATGTGTTTGAAATGTTCTGGTATACTGTAAAGGTGTTTTGTGTTTGTTTTTGGGGGTGTGGGGGGGGGGGGGGGTGTAAGATGATTACTGTAGTGTATTAATGTTAACCTCGGTAACAGCTAATGGGGATCCCAATAAACCAATAAACCAATTCTTGTTATTTATTCATTATCATGCATCCTTGGTTGTTGTTTTCCATTACAGTTTCTCATTTGTGATCCCTGTTATGTCTGCGTCTGAATGTTTACCAGCCGAGTCACTCCCCTGTCTGCGTGTTCCACTATTCGGGTGTTTTACGGTAGTTTTCGGGATTTCAACATTCCTTCCAATCTCGCAGTTCTTACTTCCTGCTTCTCTCGGTAGTTAAATGTTGTAAAGCACTATTCTTACTAACTACTACTAATCTAGATATTGTACAGTACTAATCCGATTAATACACTTACTGTCTGTCTAACTAACTAACAGTCACTTTTATTGGGTAGTATTCACGTAAATAATTCACTAACGCAATCTCTTAGTTTTTCCGCACTGTTCTATAACTCCGCCTCCCTATGCTATCCCTGATTACTCACTTAGTTTCAGCGAAGTGTTCGCACCTGTCTCTGACTATCACTACATCTTCAATCTATTCAAATGTCTACTCCTTAATCCGGAGCCGTATGTTTTACATGTTTGTCAACATGCATCCAGTCCACGTTTTTGTCTCCCACCTGTTATTGTGTTATTACTCAATTATGTTTCCCCACCTGTTGTCTATTTGTTTTGCCCACCTTTTTCCCAGCCCCGCCTAGATTGTCACCTTCCCTCATGTATTTAAACCTCAGTCTCTGCTTCATCCATTGTCAGAACGTTGATCATTGCTCATGCTGAGTTCCTTGGTTTTGACTATTTGCTTTGTTTTGTGACTTCATTTCCTGCCTCAGCCCTTTTGTACCTTAGCCCTTTGATTACTTGGATTTTGACCCTTTGCTTGTTTTCCCGACAGTTCTTTGGCTTGCTGTTTTTGGTGTTTTCTTCGATCTCTTGGCTTGAACTCGGAATAAAAACTAAGTTTTTGGATTATCCCGTGGTCTGCGTCTGGGTCATCAGTGCCGAACGTAACACATAGAGAATCTATGGGGTATTGTCAAGAGGAAGATGAGACACCAGACTAAACAATACAGACGAGCTGAAGGCCGCTATCAAAGTAACCTGGGCTTCATAACACCTCAGCAGTGCCACAGGCTGACCTGGGCCTCATAACACCCCAGCAGTGCCACAGGCTGACCTGGGCTTCATAACACCTCAGCAGTGCCACAGGCTGACCTGGGCTTCATAACACCTCAGCAGTGCCACAGGCTGACCTGGGCTTCATAACACCTCAGCAGTGCCACAGGCTGACCTGGGCTTCATAACACCTCAGCAGTGCCACAGGCTGACCTGGGCTTCATAACACCTCAGCAGTGCTACAGGCTGACCTGGGCTTCATAACACCTCAGCAGTGCCACAGGCTGACCTGGGCTTCATAACACCTCAGCAGTGCCACAGGCTGACCTGGGCTTCATAACACCTCAGCAGTGCCACAGGCTGACCTGGGCTTCATAACACCTCAGCAGTGCCACAGGCTGACCTGGGCTTCATAACACCTCAGCAGTGCTACAGGCTGACCTGGGCTTCATAACACCCCAGCAGTGCCACAGGCTGACCTTGAGTGCATAAATGAACATACTTTTCAGAAGGTGGACATTTCTGTATTATAAATCCTTTTTTTGATTGGGCTTATGTAATATTCTAATATTGAGATACTGGGTTTTTGAGCTGTAAGCTGTAATCATCAAGATTAAAACAAAAAAAAGGTTAGAAATATTTCACTTCGTGTAATGAATCTAGAATATATGAAAGTTTCAGTTTTTTAACTAAATTACAGAAAAAAATGAACTTTTCGTCGATATTATTTTTTAAGGATGTGTCTCCACCTGCAACAACATGGAGCAGATAGATGATCCATGTTAGAATAGAGATCAAGCAGTGAGAGGAGGAGGAAGAGGAGGTGATCAATGGAATGGCAGACAGGTACTCCGTCAGAGAGGTGGCCTTGTTTCTCATCTTAGAGGTGGGGGGGGGGGGGCATGTTGTAGAGACAGTGTCTTTCACTGCAGATGAGGATTTTTTTGTACTTGGTATATATATATTTGTTGCTGTGATTATGTTGTTACAATGCATGTTTTGAACATGGCAACGGGCTATGTTACAAGTGCTTACCATTTTGAGTGTCGTGTCTAAGGTTTAGAGCTCAAGCTTGTGAGATTAGGGTCGAAGTGATTGTAACAAAACTGCAAATTGAGTCATTGTGAACAAGTGATTTGATTCAGCGAGCAAATTCTTTTTGGTTTTTGATAAGCAAAATTCTTTTGTATATCGTATCCAAGCAATTGAAAAAAATGTTTAGAGTTTTGAAGAATGGCCTCAAGGTTCTGAGATCAAATGTCAGTGTCAAAGTGTAAAAAAAACTGTAATTGGAAAAGGAGGAAATCCAAGCAAGGGGAAAATAGTGAACATTTTGAGTATTATGAACATTTTGAATATTACATTTTGAATATTATGAACATTTTGAATATTATGAACATTTTCGTTGAAAACTGACCCAGATTTGTTACAAATTTAAAAAGACACAATTGCATTTTTTCTTGAATGAAATATTTATTATTGGCCAGCACAAAAGAGCACAAAAAACGATTGTATCTATACACTGTCATTTGTCACGGTTGGCACATTTACAGTTTTTTACAATCATTTTCACACTTGTCTCAATACCATGTCCACTTTTTCAAAACTCTTTACACAGTGTGCTTTTGAAACACGCACTTGAGCACATCAGTTAACCTTTGGTGCAAAATGCACTTCAACCACCAAACCACTTCATATTTCACCCAAAAGTGACTCATGCTGCCATAACTATAGCATATGCTTTCTCCCATAAGACTACTTTGTCACTCAATGTTCAATGAACTGCAAAACACAAACAGCTTGGAGCATTGCTAAATACATATATTATGTGTTTCCCTTTCCTCTATTTTTGCATCCACAAATATTTCAAGCCAAGCAGCTAAAGAAACTTTTGATCTGTTGGTTTGCCTCTCATAATAGATGTCATGACTGAGTGTGGT